>NC_090811.1:614621-1216742 GCF_036512215.1 Solanum lycopersicum | reverse complement strand
ATAGAGAGAACAATTGATGAACACATCATTCGCCTGTTCTCCACAACTATCAAGCATGCACCCCTTCAAACCAATATCAACCAAAACACCTATACTTGATGAAGATGGTAGTGTAATTAAGAATTAAACCCATCCTCTAACAATGAGCCAAGAGTGCACTAAATAAGTGTTGGATTTAAGTTCAAATGTTTTGCTATGAGAATATTTTATAGAATAAGAGTAGTCGCAAATCATGTCATCTGAATTCTATTATCAAAAACTAAAGAACCAAAGAGAAAGAAATCAAAGATGGCCAAAGCATAAAGGTGAAACTGTAACTAACACTCACAAGGATAAATAGAACTTTTCAAGACATTTAATTTCTGAACAGCAATCATACAAAGAAAAAGGTTACTACTTTATTCGAAGGCTTAAAAATATTCTCTTATAGTCATTTCCTAAGTTTGATGATCACATAGAAACTAGCTCATGATCATCCAAATAAATACAAAACGATTCCTAGGTTCCCACATAAAGTGAATAGAAGAGTAAGACTGAATACATGGAATTGATCACTTATACCTCTATATGAATTCTAGAACGAGCCCACCACAGTAAAAACAATTAAGAATGCAGAGAATCAATCAACTATGCCTCATTCTCACATTAGGCAAGGTTGGCTACAAGATTCCTCTCTATTCATTCCACTCACAAGGGTAAATGAAACCTTTCAAGACTTAATGTTTTTGATCAATTATGCCTCAATCCCAAATTGATTGGATCAGCTATATGAAGTCGTGGAACCAACCACTGATACTGTCTACATCACATCCCTTGGGATGCGACCCTTACCTGTTAATGCGGGATGCATTGTGCACCAGTCTTTCCTTTTTAGCTATATGAATTCTAGAAGCAAGCCTATCTCATTAAAAACAATTACGAACGGATAGTGAGAATGAATAAACTATTCCTCATTCTCACATTAGTTAAGGTTAGCTATAAGAATCATCTTTATTCATTCCACTCACTGCAGGCCAATTTTGTAAACAAAAGAAAAAGCACAAAAATAAAAAGGACTAAGATCAAATACCAAAGGCGCCAAACTTGGTTTTCAGCAACAAATGTTCTTCAGCTCGCGGAAATGCATCAATAGCTCTTAATGCTTGCTTCACACCCATTTCTTTCCTCCTTTATTTCCAAGATTTGACAATTCTGTTCCAAATGTATCAAATTTAGAACATCTTACAGTTGAAAAACACAAGAAATTCATAGGCTTTCATATTTTATTTTTATAAAAATGGGGGTTGGGATGGGGGAATCTAACTTTCACCAACGAGGTGAAAATGAACATAGTCAATCAACTGAGCTACTACGATTTCCCCGAGCTTTCATATTTATCCATCAATTAACCAATCAATTTTAACAAATGAAACATCCATTAAATCATTTTTTGCTCTAATCAATCCCAATTCATTCAAAATCCCAAATTTACTTGTAATTAACTATTCATTTTGCTCAAATCAAACCCAATTTAGGAAACAAAGCTAAAATTCATCATTTATAAGAAATCGAAACGAATTACACATAAGCCAAAAAATGAATTAACTTTACCCAATGCCCTGCTACATTTTAGAGAGAGAAAATACCTATAATGTAGAGAGAGAATGTGCCCGGAAAACGAGACTCCGATCTCCGGCGCTTCTCATAAGAGGAAACAATGGAAGTTCGACGGAAAATCAGAAATTAACAATAAAATAATTTTGTTGACTACTTTTTTTAAGTATTTAATACTTTTCGTATTATTTTTACGTGTTCATTTTTAGTCATTTAATATTATATTTCACATATTCAAAATAAAATAACTTATATCAATATAACTTATTCACACTTTTTTAATCGAACGAACATTTGATATCCAAGATGAATTAGCAAATAATTTTAAAAATAACGCATTTCGAAATAATCTATACTCTAATCAAATGAATAAATTTAATTTTTTTAATCTTGATTTCACTTTAATTTTTATATTCGATTCAAATATTGAATTTGATCAAAAAATTTTATTTAAGTTCTTTTTAATATATATTTTTTATTTTAAATAATAATAATTTAATATTTCTCTTGAGAAAATATAAAATATGAAACAAATCATGATATTATATTAAAATATATAACATTATCAAAAATAAAAATTATGAAATATATAAAATGAACAAAAAATAATGAAAATAAACATAATTTAAATTAAATCATATTATGTAAAATCTAGAAAATAAATCTCTAAGTATAATATTTCTTTCATTTGATTTTAATTTGACTTCTTAATTAACATCAAGTTATATCTTTTTTTAAAATATCAAATTAAATTAAATTATTAGTATCTTTATTTCGACTTAATTTAAATTTTTTTATTTTCGTTGAATATTTTTATTAATATTTTATTTATTTTAATATACATAAATTATCGTAATAATATATTTAATTTGATATATTAACTTTTATTTTTATTTTCTTTGCACATTTCTATCAAAATTTTATTTATTTTTGATATGCATAAGTTATCGAGATAATATACTTAGTGAAATTTCATACATAAAGTTTGAGAAGATAGGGTATATTCATTGTTTTTATTTTATTTTTATGAAGATAAAAAGTTTGTTTTCGGAAAAAAAATGTGAAAATATAGCAAAAAATATATTATACTAAAAATAAAATTAAGTCACCTTCTCCACCATTTTTCTTCACAACAAAATATGCCCTTCAACTGAAACCGCCATTAACAAAAGCTTCGAACAGTCAGTCATAATTCTCTTTTTTTTTTTATCTTCATATTACCTCTTTGTATCCATATTTTGGTTACTCATCTAAATACCGAGAAATAAGGGAGAAAAGTACAACTTTTTGTAAATTTTTTAAAATATTTTTTTATTGGTTTTGGGTAATATCGATTACAAAATCAGTTTTTTTTTCTGTTTTTGTAAACCCATTTTGATCTGAAGCGTTAATTAATTTCTGGGTGTTGGAGATTTCAAGCGAATCTATTGATATACTGTTGTGGTAATATTTTTTTATTTTTTTATATATATTTATTTGTGTTTTGTTTGATTCTTAATTTATTGATATTGGGAGTTTGGTGTAACTGTAAGTATTTATTATATGTTTGAATTTATTCATTGGAAGTTAATGATTATTTGTCATTTGGCTTTTTATTTTATTTACTAATTGATTGTTGTAATCTGCTTATCAATTAAAATGATTATGCTTTTGAAGAACTTAGATACTATTGTTTATGCTTATTAGGAAGTTGAGGAGTTTGTATATAGTAAAATGTGTTTATGTATTAGCTCGGAACAAACCGTTTACTCAGTAATGTCATAGAGATGGGATTGAAGGGAGCGAAATGGATAGAGAGGATTCATAAAGCCGATCCTTTTTAGTTGAGGATTGGGTGTAATAGTCAATTAAAGTCTTTTCACGTGAACTAGTAGCTTCTGCTAAGACGATAACAACAACATACTCAGTATAATCCCATAAATTTCCAATCTTGGTTCTGTCTCTGGTAGTTGATTTACCTTAATGAACTGGAAACTACAATGTGTTGGCCTTTTCTGACAATAGATTGCTTTAAGTTTAATGAAGTGAACACTTAGTTCCAGATTGAGGCATAATAGTAAATTAAAGTCTTCTCCTAGCAGCTCACAAGAGTGGATTTAGAGGCTAATCTTAGTTCCGCCTCTAGCAGCTGATTTACCTTAATGAACTAGACATTACAATGTGAGGGCCTTTTCTGACCATAGATCGCACTAAGTTTGATGATGTAACACTTAAATCTGTTGTTGGATTATTTGGTTAGTTACTTATCAAATTTCTATAGTTGGATCACTAGCCATAGTAGTTGCTGGTGTGCATTATGTTTTGACCTTCAAGTGGAGTGGAAGTTAAGTTATTTAGCATGCGATACTAGATGCAATTGGAAATTAGAGGAGCATAACTATTGAAAATTTGTCATTGTTAATCATCGTTGCAAACATAAATAGACACATACAAAAGCCCAGTCTAGATGATCTCATTTTTTTAAGAGGCGGCACACACACTTCAACTTGGTATCAAAGGAAGCAGAGCTCATGAATTCAAGCCTGTCTGGCTCTCATAAATAAAACATGTTTTTACCTACTTGGCATAAGGAAAGAAAATCATTTCTACCCATGATTGACCGTGTTGCAGGTCTTATTGAGAAAAGAAGAAGGAAAATGTCATCTCTCTAACAGGTTAATCTTCTAGATGGCATTCAACCATTTTTAGAAGACATTTGACCTTCTTCTGCTCAAAACTGTTCAACATAATTTTGTTAATGATGTAGGGTATGGCTTTTGTTGTGCAGCATGTAGGAATATTGATTCTGGTGTGCAGCCAACTCGTGTAAAGTTCTGCATTTCAAATGTGAGAGATATTGTTAACTACTCCAGCTCATTGTGGGTGTATTTTGTGTCCTCAAGTCATTCTTTGCATGGGCGGACTAGACTATTGTTAGTCGCTGTGCAATGACCTAACAAGTTGACAGTGGCTAATAAACTTCGGATGTTTTCTTTAACTATTCTTTTAAGATAGATAGTTTAACATCTTGTATGGTGTAACTTAAGCATCAATTAGCCCTACTGAGGATATGAAGTGAGGAGGAGACACTGATGACAAAGTTTGATGAAAGGATAACTTGTGTGTTTGTGTGTGTGCAGACACACTCTCAAACACATGCCTTAGTTTCGCATCTCCTTGTAGGGTCAGGAAAAGTTTTTTGATCTTGCATTTTATTTAGTGAAACTGCTTAGTTGCAAACTTCTGTGGGGTTAGGCAATGATGGGGAGCTCTTAAAACAACCCCGTTTTTCTAAGATCCTTAGAAGAATGAGGAATTTTTCTCGCGGACAGCGGTGTTCTGGTCGCTAATTTTCTCCGAGGATACATAAGATACCATTTGTAACTGGCAGATTTGGCACCCGTGTCGGCATGACATGGGTGTGGGATCTACACTTGATTTGGTAAACTTACCTTGGGTGATTTGACTACATCTATGACCGAGAAGTATAGTTTGATTAGGTATTTGGCTCGAATTTTGGGTTTATGACATATATATATAGTTGCATAAAGCATGAAAATGCTTTGCTATTATGCGAGATATTTTACAAATAAAAACAATTAGGTGTTTATAAAGAATTAATGTATTAGTTTCGGTGTCACAGCTTTAATTAATCGAGATATATACTTTGTATGTTATAGTATACATTTATTGTCCGGACACCCATATTCACATTCGAATTAGTATTCCCCAATCCCAAAATTTATGTGATGAAGAATATGACCTTTAGATTCGCACCAGTATTGAATATCCACACCCGAGTCTAACTAATTTAGGTCTTGAGAGTGCATTCAACAAAAATGTTTAGTATATAATAGTATGTGAAGACTTTTAACCTTTACTCTTGTTAGATCAGTTTGTGTCTTTCACCTCTCCCTCTCCGCCCCTGTCTCCCTCTTCCTCTACCTTCACCTCTACCTCTCCGCACCGATCTCCCTCTTCCTCTACCTCGACCTCTCCGCCTCCGTCTTCTTCTCTATTTCATTTTCATATCTTCTATTCGTTAAAGCAAGTAACCTCTATTTAAGTTTTTTTCTTGTTATGCTCTTTACAACTTTATTAATTGTATGTTCTTTCCTTTCCTGGTGTTATGCAGGTTGTCGTGTTTTTTTCCTTTGAAGTATTGAAATCGTGATCTCAACTCTCAGATCTGTTTATGCATCTGCTGTTATATATGGGCTGAGATATATATTTCATGGGAGGCGCAGAGGATGATGAACCACTCTCAAAACGTGTGAAAGTATCATTTAGAGAATCAGCAGATCGTTCGAACGGGACATTTCTTAGGGATCCTGTAAGTTCCCCATTGAGTGACTTGATGGTTTGTCCTCTGGAAATTCAAGGGGACGATGAGGTTGTTGGTAGAAAAGGAGTAGTCAAGAAAGTTGAATTAGTTCAGATCATAACCGAGACGTTATATTCTCTTGGCTATAAGAAGGCGGGGGCGCAACTAGAGGAAGAGTCAGGCATACCTTTGCACCCCTCTCTAGTAAATTTATTTATGCAGCAAATCCTTGATGGGAAATGGGATGAAAGTATAGCCACATTGCATAAAATTGGTCTTGTGGATGAAAAAATTGTGAAGTTGGCATCTTTTATGATACTGGAGCAAAAGTTCTTTGAACTGTTAGACAGAGAAAAAGTCATGGATGCTTTGAAGACATTGAGGACTGAAATTGCACCTCTTTGCATAAATAGCGATAGAGTCCGCAATCTTTCATTCTGTATTATATCACCTTCACAACAGGTTGTCTCAGGGGAGTCAGGTCCAGAAATAATGAAAATAAAATTAAGGACAAAGCTACTAGAAGAATTGCAGGGACTGTTTCCCACAACAGTCATGCCTCCCGAAAAAAGATTGATCCATCTGGTTGAACAGGGGCTTGAATTTCAACTGGGATCTTGTTCTCTTCACAACTCATTAAGCAATGACATGTCATTGCTCACTGATCACCATTGTGGAATAGATAAGATTCCATCTCAGACTTTGCAGGTTAGATCATATTTGAGTCTTGATACTTGTTTAACCTGCAAGCATTATCATTCCAGGATTGGTTGTCTGTCAATTGCATTATTAATCACCTTATAACTTATTCCATCTGTGTTTAAGTTTATATATCAGTGATATGTCTGAGGTGATGTGTTGATGAAGTGTTGAGTTTGTGCTTTCTATTGTGTAAAATTTTGGTTATTCCATATTTGGTTATGCTGTCATTGTGTCGATTGTGTTTTTCCTATATTTTATTCAGCAAAAGTACAAGTATGTGTATAAGGAATAAGTAGAATTTATCAAATTTTATCTACTCTAGACCTCTTTTGTGTCTGTGATAGAAGTCTAGGCATATTGCTGTCTACTCAACGATAATCCTTCTACGATACTGTAATATTCCTTCCTTGCCTTTGCTGGAATGGAGGGAAAATGTGAAGTCCAAGATTCATATAGTAAACTACGTGTACAGTGCCGATAGATGAGAACTACACAGTTATTCCACTTTATTGTTCTTTTCCTTCATTCTTTCATATTGGATTCATGGTTTAGATGTTCTAGATTTGAATGAGACCTGTCGAAGTGGGTTGTTGATTATCTTCCGTAGATATCAAAAAGGATGTATGCCCATGTATTTCCCCGTCCTTGCAGATTATGCAGAAAAGTTTGATATGTGACGACTTGGTTTGAGTTTTTCTTGTAGTGTCCTTGTATAGAGCTTGATTGCATGTATTCCTCATACACAGGCTTTTTTTCCTTCTTCCAACAATAATATCATTGAATTTGACTATGATTGGTAGAAGGGCTTAGATCATTTTTTTGGTTTTTGAGAATGAAGGGGTTTAGTCAATTATTGAAAGCTGAGAGTAAAAGAAATAAGAGAGGGGTTTATTGATCACGCTGAGCTCTAATCCTTTCTTCATTGTTTGTCGTGCACCAGATATTAGAAGGACACAAAGATGAAGTCTGGTTTTTGGAGTTCTCTCATAACGGGAAGTGTTTGGCCTCGTCATCTGCTGATTGTTCAGTAATTATATGGGAGGTAAGTTTAATTGCTCTTAAGTATTGCTCAACAGATTTTTGCTTTATCAAAGGTCCTCTTGACTAATGCTTGTTATATCCTTTATTATTTATTTTAATTAAACTTTTCTCCATTGAATTTCTTCTCTCTTTGCACCCGGTGCCATAATTTTCTTGCATGATCTTTATCCTTTAACTAATAATTTCAGAAAAAAGTTGCACTATTTTTGCTTCACTTTTCCATGCTGTGCCACAAATGAAATGTTTCTTTTTTGTAGATTCCACTGATGTATCTTTAGTATGACAGTAGAAAGTCCTTTGTCCATTTCTATTACTGATAAACCTTTAGTGAGAGTAGCTCCTCTTCCGCTCTAGAACTCTAACAATACCAACTTCTTTCTTTTTCGTCATCACACTAGCTATCTTTCCTTATTCCTTTCTGATTGTGTTCTTTCCCATGTTAGTCTTAACGAGATAACCATATCCTCAGCTATTTTTACCAATACATCTTTATGATCAAGTCTTGCTTCCCAAATGATTCTCAATTTATTCATATTTTATCCTACAATACCATTTAAACATTGTGTAACATTCATTCTCCGACCTAAAGAATCCTGCTATAGGTGTATATGATTTTGGTAAAAGATCTAAACAGATGGGTTTTCTGGTTCTCTTTCCCAGGGGTAGGTAGTTCAGAGAACAAGGGAAAAGTGAGCTGTTATTGCTGAAAAACTAAATTTTAATGGTAGATTTGACTGACGATTTATGTTGACCTCTCAATTATTTTGCCCTTCTGCAGGTGAAGTTGGATGGAAGGTTATGCTTGAAGCACAAAGTTATTGGTCATGAGGAGCCTGTGTGCTTTGTATCATGGAGCCCTGATGATAGTCAGCTTCTCACCTGTGGCCTGGAAGAGGTCGTTAGACTGTGGGATGTAGACTCCGGTGAGTGTATACGTCTTTATGAGAAAAATGGTCTTGGTTTTATTTCGTGTGGATGGGCTCCAGATGGGGAAAGGATATTTTGCGGTGTTACTAACAAAAGCATTAGCATGTGGGATCTTCAAGGGAAAGAGCTGCGGTGTTGGAAAGGCCATCGGATTACTAAAATAGCTGATTTGGGGATAACAAGTGATGGGAAACAGATGGTCTCTCTTTGTAAAAATAATGTGATACTGTTAGTTGGATTGGAATCAAAAACAGAGAAAATAATTGTAGAGGATGAAGTAATAACTTCATTTGTATTGTCCCCAGACGGTAAATACGTATTGGTAAGTCTGTTGAATCAAGAAATCCATCTCTGGAGTATAGATGGGGTTATAAAACTCGTACACATTTATAAAGGCCATAAGCAAGAACGCTTCATCATAAAACCTTGCTTTGGTGGACTTCGTCAAGCTTTCATCGCCAGTGGAAGTGAGGATTCACAGGTACTTCTTTCGTTGATTGAGAAACCAAATCTTTTTGTTGTTATGATTTGTATGCTTAGTTGCACATTCAAGCAATTTGACAATTCTACTATCATCAAATTAGACAGGCGTCTTTTCAGATGGTTTTTGACCCCAAATTCAGCGTTTTCATGACCAGGATAGAACTTCCTTTGTTTTTTTTCACCTTCCCTCTTTTTAATCAACAATCAAAGAATAAGGTTCAAGACCAGCCTGTGACAATGCCCTGCGTTTTTTTTCCCTTTGTTTAATGCTTTGACATCTTTATTGTCGTGGAAAGAATACTTTCTTAATGTTATTTCCGGGGGAGAGAAAGTGATCTTGATCTAATACCATATTTCAGGTATATATATGGGACAGATGTTCACAACAACTCCTCCGGAAGTTAGCTGGACATTCTGGGACTGTCAACTGTGTTAGTTGGAACCCAGCAAATCCTCATATGCTGGCATCAGGAAGTGATGATCAGACCATTCGCATATGGGGTTTAAATCCTGCAAACGTGATGAAGCACAATGACGAGGGAGCTGTAAGTAATTGTGTGGGCGACTGCCATTGCAGAACGTGAATTCTTGGAGGTGGAATGAGCGAGTGAGTCGTTACAAGATCTCTCTCCATGACCAGTTGCTTTCGATGTATAATCTCTTTACATTATTAAGCTTAACCTTTAAGACAAACAAGAATGTACAACTTGCTTTCAGTTCAGAAATAAATGTTGAACTTCTCCATCTCTCTCTCTCTCTTTTTGGTTGATTCCTGTGGGTTCTGTTGTTACTGCTTCTTGTGTTTTTGCTTTTCATGAGCTAAGGGTCTATCGTAAACAAACTCTCTACCTGTCAAGGTAGGGGTAAGATCTACGTATATTTTACCCTAGGTTTGCGTGTACATATCAATTATTTGCTTGGGCTGCTATTGATTTGGGTTTTAACCCAATTCAAGTCGAAGAAACTTATATCTACTTTCAATATGATTTTCTTTTATTTATACTCATAGCTTAAAATTTTATCGGCATAATACATAAATGCGTCCTCTAACTTGGCTTCAAATCACATTTATGCTCTTCAACTTTGGATGTGCACAAATATACACTTAAACTTGTATAAAGTTGAACAAACAGACACACATGTCCTACATGTAATTTTTTGTCTTACGTATCCAGATTTTCCGAATTGAAATGGTCGAAAATTTTCATAGACGTCCGTTAATACATTCGCAATGTACCTAGTTCGTCCCGCGGGGAAAATGAGAACATTTTTAAGTTTATACGAGCTCCAAAGTAGATAAACGCATAGTCTATGAATTTTTGTGATCAAAAATTTTTGAAATAAAATGAGCAAAAAAATTTATGGACGTGCATTAAGACCTTAGCAATGTACATAGTTCATACCGCGGGGAAAACAGATGCATTTTCAAATTCAAACGAGCTTCAAAGCAGGTCAATGCAGATTTTATCGATTTTCATGTACTATTGTCCATGAATTTTTTGTGATCCAGATTTTTTAAAACAAAATAACCAAATTTTTTAATCAATGTTTGTCAAGACCTTAGCAATGTACTAGTTCGTCCCACAGGAAAAAGAGATATTTTTAAGTTTAAAAGAGTTTCAAAGCAAATAAATGCAAAATTTATTGATTTTCGTGAGCTATAACCCATAAATTTTTTGTGATCCGAAATTCTCAAAAACAAAATAACTGAAATTTTTCGTGGATGCCCGTGAAGACATTAGCAATGTAACAGTGTATCCCACAGAGAAAATGAGGACATTTTCAAGTTCGAACGAGCTTCAAGGTAGGTAATCGCAGGTTTTACCGGTTTTCATGTGTTATAGCTCATTGATTTTTTGTGAACCGCAATTTTTGAAACAATCGAAATTTTTCATGGACGTCCGATTTGTTATTTGTGAATATTTCTTACATAATGTTTCGGCAGTTGATCAATTTATTCTTTTCGGTAGTTCTTAGTGTGGATGCTATTGATATGTCGGGGAAGCATGAAGTAGATCTTGATACAAACATATGGAAGGTAATTGGTCTATTATGACTAATAACAAATTTTGCTGCTCATTGAACTGAAAACTAAACGATAATCTTTTGTACTACAGGCACAGAACATCACATAACACGGTTAGATCGTTACGTGTTTTAGTAAATTGTGTTTCTTACTAAATAAAAAGAGACTAGGATCATAATGTTAATGTTGTTGGATTCTAGTTAAAGAAACTTTTATGCCTTAGACTAAGTTTTATGGGATGAATCAATTTGTTATAATGTTATCAGACCTACAACAGTCAACACCATTGTTCTGGTGCCTTTCCAGTCAAAAGTATTGTTAACATAACATTTATTTCTAGTTTGTCATATAGCAATTGTTTTTCTACATCTTTTGAGCGTGTCAGGGAAATGGAAGAAGAAAAGGATTGCTCTGTTTTTACTATACTTTTGGGTTTCACTTTTGTTTTTGTTTGTCTTCTTCTAAGAATGTTCTAAATTTGCTGGTTATCTAGTCATTTGTTCTTTTTGTGTGTGTGTGTGTCTGTGTGCGGATGGGTGGTGGCCGGAGGGGGGAGTTTGATTTTATTGTATCCAAAACTTGCAATCTAGTCATCAGTACTATATAGTAAAAATTTAACAAACATAACATTTCTCCAGTTTTGATGGTTATGACTTGCAGCATTGCTTGTGCATGCTTCGATTGTGGGTAAGATACTTTGATGCCAATTCTAGTTTGTCATAATTACTTATCCTCATCCTCTGTTACAATTTCAAAATTACTTATCATCATCCTACCTTCTAAAGTGGATCTTTATATGCTATTGATACTATAAGAAAAATTCTCTGTATCTTAAAAGCCAAAAGAAAAAGTTAACTAACACAAAAGAGATGTAGGTTAAAAAGATGGACATTTTAACTTTTCTTGTATTTCCCGTTAACAGTTCATATAAAAAATGCAATGCTCACAATGTGTAGGACACTTTTATAATTCCCTACCTGGTCTCTTTTTTGTATCTGGCAATTAAGAATGTCAGTGTAATTCACCCAACATTTCTCATTCTTTTTTAACTTGGTATTAGCAGGCTTGAACTTCTGGAAGTCTTAAATCTTACAAATCTGAATAGGTGTACCTTGGCATCGACACCTTCCCAGTTTCATTCTGTTAGGCTAGTGAATTTATCCCTGCAAGCTTTGTAACACTGAAGCAAATTATGAAGATATTTGTTATTTGTCTTCTATTTCATTTTTAAAGTGTTTGCAATTTTCTTTCTCTACAAATTCGCATTTATTTTCAGATTCAGTCTATACTCTATAGTGGATTCATGCCCAAGCATATTCTTTTTTCATGCCTTTTTCGGTAATTAAGGTTGAGAGTTTTTGCAGCTTCGCTTGAACAGTGATGGCCATATCACTGGCACTGAGTATTTGTCAGACCTTGTTGAGAAGGAACGTGAAGCTCATAAACATGGTAATGCTTTTGGTTCTTCTGCATTTGGGTAGTAGCATTAGTTTAACTCTCTGCTGCTCTTTATCCAAGTCCAAGTTGTATGCTGGTATGCTTTTGCCTTAACCTGCTTAGTGTGGCCTTTGCCGTTGATCATGTTAATGTTAATTTCTTGACAAATATAAAGAGCTTTGGTTAAACCTTAGCGACTTTTATCAAAATCCTGTCTTTCTGGAATCGGATAAATGGATTTAACTTACAAAGCGCAAATAACTTGAGAAATTCCATTTGTATGGATATATCAGTTGATTAGTTTGTGATCTAGCTTGCATAACACAACTGAGTATTAGTCTCCTACAAATTGATAACATGGTTTTAAGTAACAATTTTTACCAGATGTGCACAAAGAACATCATGAAGATTCAGACAAGATCCATCTACAGGGCATTGATGAAGAATCTCAGAATATGATCAAGAAGGTTAAGCAAGCATTGGCTGATGGGGAAGGATGCAGGGTATTTGTTTTGGTTGCTTTGTATTATGTTTGTTCTCATACCTGTGATTCCATTCCCCCTGCCCCCACCCCCGGTATCCTTTTCACTTTGGGCCTAAAATATGCTGCCACTTTGGCTAACTATACGCTATAGCAGTGTCGCACCAACTGATACCTACATTGTTGCGTGCAGGTGTATGGAGTATTAGATGTCCAGCGGGTTGCTGGGAATTTCCATTTATCCGTTCATGGGTTGAACATTTTTGTTGCTCAAATGGTCAGCTCTGTTGATATTTTATATTTATAGATTTGATGAGAATACATATAACTGTTGGAAAGCATGCACTATTGCATTGAACTCTGTCCTATTGTAAGATATCTATCAGGTCAAATTGTGTAAGCAGTTGTGATCCTTAAAATTAGGGCGGTATAGTTGGAAGATGCTTAAAAGAGTTTGTTTAAGAAACTAGATCAATAACCCTCCCGATAGTGGGAGAGGTAGACAGTTCTTTCCGTCAGCTTCCAGTGTTCTATCAAGTAATATATTGGTGGTTCAAGTAAAGTGAAAGCTCTGATTCAATCAAACTTGCTACTTATTTTGAGCTTATGCATGACAAAAGGTTGATTGCTCTAAAGCTACTTTTCTGATTTTGCTTGTATTTTGATCTATGATAGTTTGTGAAAAAAAGTAGAGAGAAATTAGCAATACCATAGTAAGTAAGTTGTACAGTAAGTTTCTAGATAGTTTGTGAAACAAGTTTAGAGAAATTAGCAATACCATAGTTCCTAAGTTGGTCTGAGTGCAGAAGCTGATTTTCATTTTTATTTTAATCCATATTCTGAAGTACATGAAGTTCTATTCAAAGGTTGCATTTACAGCAGCGTTCAGAGAATAGCTTTTGAAGTAATACTTTTTCTCTTCTTCCAGAGTATTTGCTCACTCTTAGTTTCATCCTTTGGAAATGCAGATTTTTGAAAAGTCTACTCATGTCAATGTAAGCCATATCATCCATGATTTATCATTTGGGCCCAAATATCCAGGTATTCACAACCCGCTAGATGGAACATCACGAATTCTGCGTGGAACAAGTGGCACATTCAAATATTACATTAAGGTTTGTGAAGATCTAATTTAGTGTTTATTATGAATACATTGCATAGAGTGTTTCAACATAGCCTTGACCATTCTTTCTTTCTATCTTTTTCCTTTTGAACATAAGGAGCATTGACCAACTTTCTTAAAGTGGTGTAATAAACAAACTTGGGCAACTTTCTTAAAGTGATGGAAAGAACAAACTTGTATTTATGGCTGCATGCTTCTGTAATTTGATTGGATTATTTTGTGGCGTATGATATACGAACCGAACTAAAGTCCTAACCTGCATTCTTTTTCTGTAATGTAGGGACCTAATTATCTTAGTCTTCACCACGGCTAAATATCTGCAACTGTTGACCATCAGTGTGAAAAAAAAAATAGCAGATTTGTTCTTCTTTCAAAATCTTGTCCCATGGGCCAGCAGTGGCCTTTTCCACTATTTTATTCGTTGGACCAGTAACCTCACCATTTAGGGTGGCGAATCTGAAAATAAACAAATAAAGTGTTTCCTCTCTAGAAACTTAAACTCCTAGATGGGACAATTTACAAAATAAAGAGGGCTTTGTTCAAGTTTTACTGCCACTCAACATAATTATTTCTATGTGTTTGGATAAAGGTAAAAAATGAAGATGTGAGGAAGTGTTTTGTAGATTTGAAATAGGTATGTCTTCTTTATAACAAGATTAGACTAGATGTGACGGTTCACACGATCAAACAGTGTTGACAAGGAACATTAGTTGAAACATGCATCCAGGTTGGCTTAATTGGATTTCCTTGTGATTTTTTTTGGGAAGATAAGTGTTGAATCACAATGATTTTTTTCTTTTGGATGTGTTCTCGTGCTTCCATATTTTTACGTTCTGTTTTTTGTCATGTAGGTTGTTCCAACTGAGTATAGATATATATCAAAAGAAGTTTTACCAACAAATCAATTTTCTGTAACGGAGTACTTTTCTCCCATCCATGATTTTGAACGGACATGGCCAGGTGTGTCTCTGCTCTCCTTCTCCCTTTTCCTCTTGCTGTATTTCATCTTTCACTGAGTGTCTTTTGCCGCTTTATGCAGCTGTATACTTCTTATATGATCTGTCACCAATTACCGTGACCATTAGAGAAGAACGTCGCAGTTTTCTGCACTTCATCACTCGGCTCTGTGCAGTTTTGGGTGGTACATTTGCCTTGACAGGTTTGCCGTAACTCCCTGATAATTTGTTGTACACTACTAGTCGAAATGTTCCTCATTTAATTGAACCAATTGCTCTTGACTTGAATATCCATGAAGAAGTGAAAATCATTTCCCCAGGTGCACGCAAAATGTTGAGCAATGTCTGGTGTGAGAAATTTTGAGTGACTAGGTTATGATGTCATTTCCTGTTTTCAAAGTAGAATGCCATTTTTTATGCTGATATTATCGCAATGATGGATTTGGATTGGGATAGTTTCTCTTCATTACCACTTACTAAGAAGTCTTACCGGTTATGAATTGACAAATCACTTGATGCTTTTGGCTTATATCATCTTAAAGTCTTTTTCTTGGCTGGCATTTCCCTCCCTCGCAAATTGTTTTTTGCAGAAGAAATCCAACTGTTATAAGCCTGTCAGAGATCTTCAACATGTAGTCGAACATACTGACGAACATGGTATTTGTTTTGTGTAATAGGCATGCTAGATGGATGGATGTACAAGATTCTTGAATCTGTTACAAAGAAAAACAGCAGAACTATTGTGCGCTAAACGTCGAATCATTGCACTACTGATATGTTCAGGCAAAGCTGAATTGCAGATCACTGGTGATCTAGGCAAAAGCTTTAGCAAACAAAGCAGATCAACATTATGTTTATGAACAAGTTGTTTTTATCCCCAGTGGTTTTGTAGCACTAGAAGAACAATACCCAAGTTTATTCTAGAGAAGAAAATGTATTATTCATTGGTTTATGTAACAAAACCTAGGAATATGAAACATTTTGCTGTCAATTTTGCTCAGTTGTTGAAAACTGAAAATGTTATATAAATCAACATATTGATATCTTTTTATCAGATGGGCATTTATAATGTATGTTCTTAGATAGACAAAATCAAATCTGAAAGAAATGAAGAGACTTTGAAAATAGAGAAAAATTGCTTCTAGACATAATAGTAGGCATCATTGTTTTAAAAAAACTCTGGTAGGACTGGATCTATGGTGCGGCCATAGCAAAATGCCCCTAGACTTAAAAGTGCGGGGCTTAGTTACGTAAGACTTACGCCTTAAGTATCTGATTATACGCCAAAAGCACGCCAATGCTATGAATTTGTTTAACAGATCTTATATAAATTACTTGCTAGATTCTTTAGTTAACATTGTTGAACCTTATAATTCTTAAATAAATTTAATAGTTTTTGGGAATTATTCATGGACGTACATTACGATGTTGGCAATGTATCAAGTTCGTCCCGCAGGGAAAACGAGTGCATTTTCAAGTTCAAACAAGCCCAAAGCAGTTAAATGAAGTTTTTGTCGATTTTCATGTACTATAGTCCATGAAATTTTTGTGATTCGGAACTGCCAAAATGAAATGGCCAAAAATTTTCATGGACGTCCGTTAAGACGCTGGCAATGTATCCAGTTCGACCTATAGGGAAAATAGGTGGATTTTCAAGTTCAAACGAGCCCTAAAGCACGTAAACGCAGATTTTATCGATATTCGTGTGCTATAGTTCATGAAATTTATGTGATACAGAAATCCTGAAATAGAATGGCCGAAATTTTTCATGGATGTCGTTAAGACATTGGCAATGTATCAATTTCATCCCGCGGGGAAAACAGACGTATTTTCAAGTTCAAACGAGACCCAAAGAAGGTAAACACAAATTTCGCGGATTTTCGTTTGCTATAGTCCATGAAATTTTTGTGATTCGAAATTCACGAAACGAAATGGCTCAAAGTTTTCATGGGTGTCCATTACGACGTTGGCAATATATCCAGTTCGTCCTACAAAAAAAACGGCGCATTTTTTAGTTCAAACGAGCCCCAAAGAAGGTAAACACAAATTTTACTCATTTTCTTATACTATAGTCCATGGATTTTTTGTGATTCAGAATTCGTGAAACGAAATGACCAATTTTTTCATGGATGTTCATTAAGACATTGACAATGTATCCAATTTGTCTTGTAGGAAAAATTGTCGCATTTTCAAATTCAAATAAGCCTAAAAGCAGGTAAACGCAGATTTAACCGATTTTCGTGTGTTATAACCACTTCTTGTGATTCGGAATTCTCGAAACGAAATGGCCAAAATTTCTCATGGACATCTGTGAAGATGTTGACAATGTATCTAGTTCGTCCCGCAGGAATAACGGGTGCATTTTCAAGTTCAAATGAGTCCAAAGCAAGTAAACGCAGATTTTTTAAATTTTCGTGTGCTATAATCCATTGAATTTTGGTGATCAAAATTTTTGAAACGAAATGACCAAAAAATTTCATGGACGTCCCTTAAGACGTTGGCAATGTATCAAATTCGTTCTACTGGGAAAACGAGTGAATTTTCAAGTTCAAACGAGCTCCAAAGCAGGTAAACGTAGATTTTGCTGATTTTTATGTGCTATATATTCCATAAAATTTTTGTGATTCAAAATTTCTGAAATGAAATGTGCAAATTTTTCATGAGCGTCCATTAAGACGTTGGCAATGTATTCAGTTTGTCCCGCAGGAAAAATGAGTACATTTTCAAATTCAAACCAGCCCAAAGCAGGAAAACGCAGATATTTTGTCCAAACAAAAAAACATCTTCAACATGTGTTTTTTAATCTAACGTATTCATTCGATGAAAATCGACTGATTTCTAGTAGTATAAATTAGATACAGTGTCTGTATTTGGTTTACCATCATATGAGATCATCATAATCAATATCGGAATTTTCATCTAAACGGTCGAGATTTAGAATATAAAGAAGTAAAAGATACTAAAAAGGCTAAAGTGAATAATATTTTAAAAAGGATGTGTAAACATACGATAAATTTAACATTTCAATTCATACATCAACTCAATCAATCAAACTTACAATAAAAATCTCAAACATCGAGATTTTTTTTAATTCAAAATCGTTATTTTTTTTTAATTATTCATTTAAGAAGCGGCGGCGGCGGGAGCAGGAGCATCAGCACCAGCTGAACAAACAGCTGGAGTTTGTTTTCCCTTAAAAGTTGGCTTAATATTTTCACAACTTGATTTTGCTGGCCCTTCTTTACCACTATATGAAATGTCAACATCTCCAACTTCAACACCTTCACATGGTGAGCCTTTGCTACAAGTTAGTGAGATTGCATTTTGAGTTCTTGATGTACCTTTTATGTTTTGGATAGACACCTTGCTAATCTTCACTTGTGAAGGCAACTACAAAAAAAAGGATCGTGAAATATCGAATATAAAGGTTATCGTTGTACGTGTGACTTAGAGGTATAAGTAAGTAAGAGTATGCATAATAGGTATAGTGTGTGTATGTGTATAGTGGGTGGGTAGGGCCGCTTTTGAACTTTAGACCAACGATTTGATGTTGGAAAAACGATTGACTCTGGCGAGACAAAAGTGGTTATCTTTTTGCAAATTAGCTAGATAAAGTGGTCAACTATATCTATTAAGAGAAGAAAAACAATGCACAATAGATTAAATGTAATTCATTGGGACACATTTTGAAAACTTTAGACCAATGGCCTAAGTTTTTAAAAAAGTGGCTAGTTTTTAAATAAAAGCAGCAAAAAGTGGTTATTTTTGTAAAAGTATCCATGTAGTATGCGAAAGAATGTGAAAATCTCAATCATCTGAACTAGTAGATCGAGCGATATATACTTACGTCTTTGTTGCATTTTCCACTTGGGCAATAAACTTGATCAATGACAATAGGGTTGCTAACATTTTGCACAATGATATCTTCAAAATGTATATCAGATACAACACCAGGATGTGAAGCAGGCCATGTCTTGATCCTAACACCATTATCAGTGCTAACTAAAGTGCAATTTTTAACAAAAACACCAACCACTGGCTTTTCACCAGGATTTCCACCAAGGGAACCAACACTAATACCATGACCAGGTCCACAAGTGACTTTAGTGATGTAAAGTTGTTCCGTTTCATCGCCAATGGAGATACAATCATCTCCCGTGGAGAAAGAAGACTCTGTGATATTCACAGAGCTTGCTCTCGCCACGTGGATTCCATCAGTGTTCGGGCTATCAGCCGGAGCACTGACGTTGAATTTGGTGAATGTTAAGTTCTTGCATTGGTTAACATTCACATGGAATGCTTTGCTATCCAATGTTGTTATGTCCTTGATTATGGAATTTGTGAGGGAGTTGAAGCTCAAATTCTACACCAAAATAAAAACACAAAAATAGTGTTAGTACGCGTTTGCTCGTGAAAAAAATAGATTTTAAAAGTTTGATCGAACAGAAACACGAAACTTACATTGGGAAGCTTGGTGCACTTTTTTGACTTTTTGCATTCCCATGCTTCTTTACCTTGACCATCAAGTGTTCCACCACCAGACATTGTGAAGAAATCAAGTTTGTTTACTGTTAACCATTCACCAGTTTTAATTGCATTAGGATCTGTTGGTGCTTTCAAAATGGCTTGAATTTGAAGTTCAATAGGGCCTTTGCATGGTCCTTCTAATAGCACTTGGTTCATTTGGAATGTTCCTTTTGGGATCACAATTGTACTTGGACTTGTTGATGCACATGCCTCTTTAAAAGCTTTTCCAACAGCCTAAAAACATTATAATAATGTTGTAATAATATTAGCTTTGAAGATATCCTGATCAACTTTTGTGTAATTTGATTATGTCATATGACACTCAGACATATAAATTTTGTGATTTGATTGTAAACTTAATCTTACATTTCATAATCGCTAGACATCGATCGAGACTGAGTCAAAAATATTAATAAAAGGGAGTATTTCAAAAATATTACTTGAATCTATGTCCTAAAGACAATTTTGTCTTTATATATGTAACTCACATTCAACGATTCATAATCATTTTTGTCTTAATTCATGCATTATACTTTTCAAGCGAATGAGATTCAACTGAATGTAGCTAGGCCACATGACCACATCCTTCGATGGTAATAACTTACTTATTTTATTCATCGTTTAAAAACAAAGTGATTTTTTTTTTTTGATGAAAGTAGGTTGAAATCAACAAAATAATGAGAGGAAAAAAAAATGCATGACTTACCTCACTAATATCAGCATTGGCTGTGGCACCATATTTGGTTATATCAAAAGTTGCATTTTGAGATTCTCCAAAATGTGCTAGAAATAACACACCCAATCCAAAATAAACAAACTTGATTTTCATATCCATTTTTTTTTCTTTTTTTTTAAATTTTTTTCTTTTTTTTAAAATTATTTTGGAGTAATACTTCAATTTATGATTTTGTAAAGTGAATGTTGAAGCCTTTTTATAGTGTAAAAAAATTGGCACAATGGAAACATTCTACCTATTTTAAACCATAGATTGAATTGCGGAGAAGAAGTTGAAAATTAGTTGTATATGGTCTAAAAAATTTTTCTTTTTTTTTTAATGATTTATTTTACCACTTATAATTTTCTTGTTTTTTTTTTTAAAAAAAAAAAAAATAGGGCTAGGACAGGAGCGGATTTAGAGGGTAGTGAGGGGTTCACTCGAACATTTTCTGTAAAAAATTATATGATATATTAAACATATGTTTAAATTTTATTTATAAAAATTTTAAACGTCTTGGAATATAAGATTAAAGGTCAATTTAGTGGTTGATAGGTTTAAGATTTATCATAAAAAATTTCAAGTTCAGATCTCTCACACTATATTTTTGATTTTTCGAACTTTCTTGGTGAAAATCTTGGATTTGCCATAAATGTAGATATAGGGGCAGTGGCGGAGTCAAAAATACTTGACGTCGAAAAATTACACTGTGTTCTAAGTGATTTCACTTCTTTATGTTTTGACACTCGTTAATCAAAATTGGACTCTTGTCACTGGATTAGGGTAGGGATAGGGTAACATGGAGGGGATTCTATGGTGGAAAATCGAACGTTCACCAGTGAAGTGCATGAGGATTCATGTAACCAACTAAGATACTATGATTCTTCACTTTCCTGTTTTACTTGGTTTAAAAGTACAATAGAAAATAATTTTTCGCGTATTATTTTGAAATATGAAATTACTATTTCTTGAAATTTTCTAGTAAATTGCATTCAAAGCGCATATTGCATAAAGTCAATCTCGTTAACCCCTCATGATATATTTGGATTTCTTGTCCTCCTTTGAGACACGATAGTCTATAAACTTATGTCCAATTTTTTAACGACTGTAACAGTTGTCTTTGAGCTTCTTCTTGTTTGGACAATTTTGATAGTCTAGATTTTTTCTTTAGTCTAACATCTTTATTTTTGTATTTCTTTCCGAGAATATCCTTAATTTTTTTTTAAAAAAAAAACTACAAACACATTATTGTGGAAGTTATATAAATAATAATCTTACCAAAAAAAAAAAGAAAATTTAGAGTATTTATATTTGGTTTGTGGTTTGTATATACCTATATATTTGTGACTTGTTGGGATGGTCGGGGTAGAATTTGAGGGTGTAGGTAGGGGTGTCAATGGTTTATAAAAAATTGATTTAACCGATCGAACTGAATTGTATTGAATTAAATTTTAGATTTTTTTTGAATAAAATCGACAGTTTTTATATATTTTTGTAATTATATGTTGAATAATTAGAGAAGATTTTTATTTGATAAAGTTAATTGAAAAAGTGTTGAACCATACCAAATAATATATGTATATAATAATAATGGAAACTATAACATAATTAACACTCAAAGTTCTAACACTAGAAAATTTTATTTTTGATTTTGAAAAGTATGATGTGATTTAATTCGAACTCAAATAAATTTGATTTGATTTGGTATTTTTCTATTCGTTTTTCGGTCATAATCAAGTTATATTTGCAAGTTGAAAAAAAATCGATATAACTGAAATCATAAATTTATAGATTTTAAATGATACATACAAAAATCGATTTAGTAATTGAGTAAGAAAATTCGTAAATGCAAAGATCGTGTGAAAAAAATATAACTTGAAGTTACGATATTACTCAAAAAATTAAATCAATTAAGAAGACGAAGCAACGACGGCGGGAGCAGAAGCAGAGTCAGAGCAAACAGATGGACTATGTATTCCCTTAAAAGTTGGCTTAATATTTTCACACGTGTCATTTAACAACTTTCGCCAATAAGAAGGTCACTTTTGACCCAATTGTTTGACGGCAAGGATAATTTTTAGCCGAAATATAGTTTAAGAATAAATATGAGCTATTTCGGATAGTTTAAGGGTACTTTTGACCCTTTTTCTTTTAGTCTATGTGGCAGTGGAAATCTATTGAGGTACCATGTGGCATTCACGTTGCATCCACATGACATTTAATAATTTTCGTTAATCAAAAGGGCATTTTTGACTCAATAGTTTGACGGGAAAGATAATTTTGAGCCAAAAATATGGTTTAAGGATATATATGAGTTATTTCAGATAGTTTAAGGGTATTTTTAACCTTTTCTACAACAATATTCATAATTCCACGTGATTCACACTTCAATAATATAACATAAGAAAAAATTGCGTCCTTTGTGAAAATGACATATGTGAGTATGTGGTTGAAATAAAAAATTTATACAAATTTATTAAATCAATCTCTAATATTATGTTTATGGATTTTAAAAACAACAAATTTTAAAAAGAAGACCAAAATGGTTTATATATATATATATATATATCATGTAATTTATTCAAGGCAATCGATTATTGTTTTATCAACTTATCGTAACAGAAAATCAACATGTATCAACCAATCGAAAGTGTTTGAATAGTATTAAAGAAGTATCAACCAATCAAATGTATTAAATAACCTAGAACCTTTTGACATCACTTGATTCTGCCATTGTCGAAATTTCTAATATTCTTTTAAATTTAATTAAAGATCTAAATTAAAATATTTGGAGTATATAGTTTTTATATAGAATACTTCACCTTAATGGACTCCATATTAAATAAGTATACATTAATCAAATAACTAAATATATTTATATATAAATATTTGATAAATGGTATATATAAAAAATTATCATGGAATTCATGTGGGGTGGGGGTTGAGGGGGTGGGTGAAGAAATTTCAAAATGACCAAAAACCCAAGAACATAATATCTTCATGATTAAAAAAGACACAATTTTTTATTTTCTTTGCTAGTTTCTCCAGTTTTGAGTACTTTGGGTTTATAATTCTTGATAAAGGTTAGTCTTTTTCATTTACTCTTCATTTTTCCCTTTTGGGTTTTTGATTTTATGGTTCCATTGTTGTGATTTGTTCTTTACATTTTGTGTGTTTTAGAAAATTGTGGAAAAAATAATTAGTGGGGTACCATCATGATTCTTTGAAAAGTTTTAACTTTTGTAATGGAAATTGGTTAATTATGTTGGATAGTCAAGAAAGATTAGATCTTTTTGATCTGTCCCCTAGGAAAAACTAGGATTAGGTGAGAATTGCCTAAGAAAAAGGTTTACGTTATGAAGAAAATTGAACCAATATAAGTAGATTGGGGGTTGCAAACTAGGGTGTGGTGTAGTGGTTAATGAATTGGGTTGAGTACCATGAGGTCTCGGGTTTAAATCCTAACCGAGATGAAATACTAGGTGATTTGTTCCAATTTGGGGTATCTGTTGTTGTTGTTGTTAGTCGAGGTGCGCGCAAGCTGGCTTGAACACCATGGTTGGGGGTTGAGTGATAATTTGTCGTTCTTTATCTCGTTGCCTTTTGATAAATTTTAGTGTACATATGAGGTTTTTGGTTCTATTGATATTTATATCAATACCAAATCAGATTTTCCGCGTTCTGTTTCAGATGGAGGAGTACCATTTATCATAGCAAATAAAGAATTTATGCTGTCTAAGCTAAGCTATAGAAACTGATAAGTGCTTTTGGAATGTGACTAGTCGTGTGATTTCGTACAGTCAGTAGATTTCCTGTGTTATGTTTGGGGATTAATCCTGTATGACTTGTTGCTTCTCTGGAAGACACGGATTTTCTGATGAGTTTTAGGCTTCTCTTCTTGCTGTGTGTGTGTGTATTCATGTTTGCAAACTTCTTAGTTTCCTTTCGGATTGCTCCGTTCTTTAATATTATGAGCCTATTCTCCATTATTTCTTCTGAGGTACCTTTTTATTTTGTAATGCTAATATATGATTTGTGTTCTTGTTCAGTATTCTACTACTTTGATATATTACTTACCAAAAGCTTATTTTCTTTGGTTGTTGACGATGTTGCTTGGACTCTTCAAAAAATATTGACAAGTGTGCATTAGATCCTCCAAAAGTAGTGTATTTTGGGACAACATTTTTGGAGAGTCCGAGCAACATGATTTACCAGTATTTGGTCTACATGAATCTTGCAGATTTCCATAATGACTTTGTGCTGTGTGTTATTCTTCTGATGACTGACTTAGCTTCGTATGTGTCCAAAGAAAAAAAGAAAGAACAAAATGCCGGAAGGAATAACAGCTGAGAATCTTTTGAACAACATCATGGACTCTATTTCTGAGGGTGAGCTGAAACACAAAGCTACGTCATTTTTTCAAGACGAAAGTGAAAGCTCTGTTAGTGCTCAATTCAATAGGCTATTTGGACGTCAAAAACCAATCCACCACTGTTTAGGTGGAGGCAAATGTACGGTATTTTTATACATTATCGTCTTTATCTCGTTGTGGCTGTATACCAATACTGAATACATTTCCTCGGATTTGTAGCGGCTGATAGCATGTTGTGGAGAAACAAGAAAATTTCAGCCGGCGTTTTAATCAGTGCTACTGCCATCTGGGTGCTATTCGAGTGGCTTAACTACAATTTTCTTTCACTTCTGTGCTTTGGTCTGTCCTTTGGTCTGATCGCGCAGTTTCTGTTGAAAAATGCTTCTGGGGTAATAAACAGGTACCTTTATTATCTGTCACCATCTGTTGCTTATTATATTTCAGTAATCACACTATTTTGTTGATGTTATTGTCCCTTGCGTCTATGTTGTACACTATGTCCTATTAGTTTCCATGTTTTCTTCACTGCCACTTTTTCCTTTTCATTACTACTTTGATTTGCTTCACTTGAGCTGAGGGTCTTTCGAAAATAGTCTTTCTACCTTCACGAGGTAGAGGTAGGGGTAAGGTCTGCGTACACTTTACCCTCCCCAGATTGCACTTCGTGGAATTTCATTGGGTATGTTGTTGTTGGTAATAATAATGTCTGACATTGTCACATTGCATATAAAGGCCTCCGTTTGGTTTTAATTTTAAAGCTACAATATATCGTGTTACTTAACTCATTCGGTCAAGGTTTAGGTTGAATATTCACATTCTTTCATATAGGATATTTCCTCCATGTTTGTTGTTCTTTTTTCGTTTTTTCTTCGATGATCCTTTTAAGGGAGAAAATAACCAGAGTTATTTATGTAATATTTCAGGTGCTATAAGCCTTTGACAATACAGTCTGCTTACATTGTATCACAAAATAAGAAGTCATTTCTATAAACTATAAAGTACTAGGCATTATTTTTCTCCTAACACGCAGAAGTGTTGAATATTTAAGGATATCAAAATGCAAAGTTGCGAACAAATAAGTGTTGAATGATGTCTCCCAAAGACTGTCCATTTTTTAGCAGCTAGTTGCTGATACTTTAACATTTTTCTACCTAATAGATCCCTGAACTTTATAAATATTATATCCAAGTACTATTAAATGTGACTCCCAACGTACCCTAGGGTGTGGCCTAGTGGTTAATGAGGTGGGTTGAGAACCATAAGGTCTCAGTCATGGTCCATTTGGTAATACCTAATTCGGAATTTATCTGGCGTAAAAGACTGACCTGTAGTGGAGATTGTATATTTTCTAAAGCAATGTTCTCTTTTTGTACTTTGTTGTTCTAATTTGTGTGCTATATCACATTCTTGAATCAAATTAACGGCAGTTACATTCTATGGCAACAGGTCTCCTACGGTTCCTCGTGTTGTCTTACCTGAAGACCTCTTCATCAATATTGCCAAGAGAATTGGCACTGAATTAAACCATGGTTTGGGCTTCCTTCAAGATGCTGCCTTGGGCGGTAATCTGAAACAATTCGTAGTGGTATGCTTAAAGTCATTAACCATACATATATATCATCAATTCTATTAAAAAGGATATGCTTACCGCAAAATGATAGAAAGTATGAAGTATTTAATTTGAATTATGTGGTCCTATTCCAAGTTACCTTTTTTTTTTTTATTGCGGGCATTAATCTTGCAGCCTTTCTTTGTATGTCGTAAGCTTTATTTGATTATCGTTTCTCTAGGTGAGGTGTGACATAAGTATGAACTGTTTCCGATCATAGACCACCAGGCAATAGAAAGCAAAGTGAGTTAGGTCTGCCTTCATAGGCTAATCGAGATAGGTTTCCCTTCTAAACTCAATTACGAGATCCCAAGTCTTCTACATTGTTTGTTCAATATACTCGCTAACTTATTTTCACAATCCCTAGTGATATTTTTGGACTAAGATCCATATCTTAGGCGAAAATTCTATGCTCCGATCACTAAATTTTCTTGCAGCTGTTTGACATCCCCCCACCCCCCCCTCATAAAAGACTCTTGCGGGTTGCCTGTCTCCCTGAAATCTCTTGCTCTTCGTTTTTTTTTATGTCTTCGGGTTTGTCATAGGTTATACTGAGCTTGTGGGCTGCTGGTATGATCGGAACCTGGTGCAACTTCTTGACTGTTCTGTATATTGGTAAGCGATCTCTCATTTTCATGATAGCGTACTACAGTTTATTCTTTCAGTATCAAACCGGGAGATGATTTCATTTCCAGATAGCAATTTCATACTGTTATGAAGCTGTCTAATATACGAATATAAACTCGTTATCTGGAACGTTTAAGACGGTGATAAGTAGAATATAGAGTCCTTTGACAAACAAGATCAGATGTTTTAAAAGTAGTACTAGTTAGTGTTGGAAATATAAGGCGGATCCTTGATAATATCATATGAAACAAAGGCTACGGAAGAGGGAGAAAGACAGTAAGTTTAATCATACCATTAGAAAAAATTCCGCTCTTACATTGCTGTTTTCATTACAACTATTAAAGGACGTTGTCTTGACTATACTTTGAATTTTGACTGTTTATAAGGTTTCATCGCTGCTCACACTCTACCAGTGCTATACGAAAGATATGAAGATGAAGTTGATGGTTTCGTTTACAGTGCCCTCGATAAGCTTCAAGGCCATTACAAGAAGCTGGATTCTGGTGTCCTCAGCAGACTACCGCGAGGCAGCTTCAGGGGAAAGAAGGTTGAATAAATCTTCAATTTACTGAAGGTAAACTCGTGGAGAAAAAACATTAGCCTGTATGCAGAGATCAAATATGAAACTCGTTTTCGTGCTTAGGCAACACATTGCTGTATGTATGCTTAGGATTAATCGACGAGGTATTGAACTGTAGGTCATCTCGTCGTGTAAATGTTGCAGGTACTTCGATTGAAGTTTGGCATTTGAAAATAAATTGAATTTTGCAGAAAGTATATGTGAACGTCCAGTGGTCGACGAAATGAGTTGATCACTATGAGGTTTCAAGTGATTTCTTCTCATCTGTCCCACCCTCGGAAAATAGAGTTACCTAGTAACTATTGCTGGTATCCCATGGAATTAGTTAAGCCGTGTGCAAGCTCACTCAGACGCCACGGTTATGACCCAAAAAAAAAAAAGGAATGAATGGTAGTTTTTGAAGAAGTTGCTGTGTTTCACTGGGAATTTGGGATGAAAATGAGTTTTTTTGCTTATGGTAGTTTTATCAGCATAGGTAAAATTGAATTCAGACTAAAATATTAAATTTCATCATAGTCTGTTTAAAAAAGAACGACATGAGCTTACATTTGAACGGTAAACTTCTTATTGTATAGTCAATTGACATGTTTGCATAGCCTCGAAAACTTCGTAGGATGTTTAAAACCATAATTTTCAACCGTGCTTATTTCTTATTTTCTTAAATTTCGTGTCTAAATATGTATTCTCACAAATTGAAATGTAAGGATTGAGTGTTTGATTATTTCTTCAATTTGATACAACGTTTCTTTTCTCTTAAATATTCCGGACATGATTAAATTTCATCAGAAGCAAAAATGTTAGATGGTTTCTTTCCATCTATCCAAAGCTCGAATCTATGCTGGTGATAGATAGCAAGCTAAGTCTCTTACAATATCAGTAAAAGTACGTACATGTTGATTCGAACAACACGATTATAATTTATAAATGCTTAGTTCTATTATTATAATGATAATGTACATAAACATAAGAAAAATGGTAAATATCAACTAGCTAGGGGACTATTTAATTATATAGTCACATAATTAATTAATTAAAAATTAAAATAATGATTAAGAGAGAGTTAAATCTAGGTTAATTTGAGTACTAGTTTCTCTATACTCATATATTTCACCATCATTATCTTCTTCTTCCTCCTTTGTCATTCCACTACTTAAACTTCCTTCTACTTCCTGGAAATTTAAATAAATTAAAATATGCATAACATTTGTAAAAGATATTTATACAATTAAATCATGACTAATTATAAAGTAATTATAATTGTTAGGATTTAATTTATATACACTGAACAATATATAGGTGTTATACTAATATGCTTTACTATCAGATATACTAGTATTACAGATAATTTCAAAATACGTATTGTGTATCTTATCATTAGTCAAGAGTTTCTTACGTATCTTACATTTAGATACTTGTATTTTGCTATCAGATACACAAAATTATGGAGAGAGATGAGCGAGACTAGAGAGAGACGCGAAAAAAATTTGTATAGATATATATGAATTACACTAAATACAGATACATGTTTTGTATGCATGTGGAGTGTTTCATACATATCTAGCATATACATGCGAATCAAACTAGATACGCTAAATATTTGTATTTTTTTGTATGTATATGGTGTGACTCGTATGTATATGAGATACCAGATAAATGGGAGAGTGGAGATTGAGATTTACTATGTGTCCCGGATGTATGTGAATCCACTTGGATACCATGTATATAGAACAAATTACACCTAGATTTGACATGTTTCTGAGATACCTGTATCTGAACGTACCTGGAGACATCAGTAAAATTGCAAACTAAAGTATATCTAAATAATTAGCTCCTAAACTAGTGAGATTTACGTAAATTTCTCATTATCTATAAGGCTACTTATCCTATTTTTACGAACAATTATCGACTATGATGATATTTTGTTGGATCGATTAAAAATAAAAGTGTGACATATAAATTTGTAGAAAGGAAATAATAGGTAACTTGATAAATAAAATAAATAAACTGTTAAAATTAACAAATAATATTTTAGAAAATTATTTACCTGGAAATCATTATAATGTATATTTTCACCATTTTGGCTTCCAGATTCTTTCTGTTTTCTACTATTTTGAGCATGTTCTCCTAATATTTTTGACACGTGCCTGAAAAAAGGATATAAAGATTACGGAACGCCGGAGTTAGAATATCAGTTACGAATTTGATCGAATTCAGTAATACTGATAGATAGTCATGATTCTCGTTAACAAAATTTAAAACAGAAAGAAGTAAATATACGAGGAAGTCAAATGAATTCTACGCCTATTATAAATACATGAAAAATAACTTAATTCTATGTATAATATAATTTTTCGACTTATATTATAACCTCTACATTATCAAATGGAAATTACAACAATAAATCTAGTATAATTTTGTAAGTACGATTTTAAGAATTTAAAATATACTGTCTCAATTAACCTTATTGTATAAGATAAAAAGGTTGTTTAATTTTCAATAACCCTCGATAACTCTATATTTATTATTTCGAACTCGAAACCGACAATATAAATGAGCTCAGATAAGAGTACTTACATTGGTGAAGACAAATTGAAATCTTGCATCACAACATGGAGGCTTGGATGCTCCCTCATGTTTCTATACATCTGATTTTCATAATTAATTATAATTATAATTAGTAACTAGTAATTAGACTTATTATAAAATCACAAAAATATGTAAAAAACTTTTAATTTGAGTTATACAAATTTCATAAGAGACCATAGCTAGGTTCAAGAAAATTGTTGTAATCCTATTTAGTAACGAATTAGCACAAAACATCAATGAACTATCAAAAAAATTCTTCGTAGCATTCGATCTGCTGGGGGGCGATGAAACCAATATAGTATCGTTAATCCCCCTGGCCTGCCTTTCGAATGAAACAGTTATGAAATATCCGGGCCGGGTCTTGGGTCCAACAAAATATATTTAGCAATAAATTAGCGATAGAATATTTTATTTTGGGAAAAGGGTCTAATATATCCTCAACTTTGTCATTTAGAGCTGATATAACCCTTGTTATGAAAGTGACTCATATATACCCTTACTCGTAAACAAATGGCTCATATATACCCTTTTCCTCTAATGGAATTGAAAAAAAAATTAATCTAAATTTTTATTATTTTTTTCTTGAAAATATAATCTCATATGAGTAAATTTAATCCTCGTCAAACATATTTTTTTGACTTATTTTTGTTTCAATGACTAATTTATAATTATTATTTTGATAATCAAATTTATTTATGTTTCACTAATATTCTTGTAAAACTTATTGTAGATGACCAATTCTTTTCTTCGAATACGAAATTAAATTACAATACACACAAAAAAAATTAAACTAAGGAATGAAAGAAAAAAACAAAATAAGAATAAGAAACTCAAAACAAAATTATAATAAAAGAAGTCAAAAAATAATTTATGTATGAAAAAAATTAAAATATACCTTGAACTTTGATAGAAGAATCATATATACCCCTAAATAATTTATTTCAAAAAATTAGAAGTACTAAATATAAATTTAAAACTAATTTTTTAACTTCCGTTAAATGAAAGATATATGTGAGCCATTTTGTAACGGCAGAGGTATATGTGAGCCATTTTGTAACGGCGGGGGTATATGTGAGCCGTTTATATAACGGTAAGGGCAATATATGAGCCTCTTTTATAACGAGAGATATATCAGCTCCAAATGACAAAATTGAGAGGTATATCAGACATTTTTCCTTTTTATTTTTATTGTAGTCAATCAATAATTTTAAAACTTCTATGGCTAGCATGATATATACCTAACCTAGTTGTATATTTATTTAAATCAAACATATTATGCAAAATTCTACCACAAATTTAATTACATGTTTGGACCAATCTATATGTCTTCATAGACCTAGCTCCAATAGGCATGATATATATTTATTTTAATTTAATTTAATTTATTGTGCAATTGGAATATTAGAGTTACTAATTAGGGTACAAGATTTATAAGAAATTGAATTAATCTTTCGGGAAAAAAAAAGAATCAAGCTGGTACGTGCTGAGATAAATTTAAAATATAATAAAATAAATAAGAGTGTACTCTCCCTGATAATTAAATTTTCAAAAGAATCGAAACGATAACTGTTAAAACAAATATAAGCACTTTATAATGAAGATTTTTTTATAGCATCATTCGAGTAAATACAGAAATTTCGATAATTATTATTAGTAACTAATATCTAGGTAGGGTAAGTTAGATATATAGTACCTGGAGATGACTTTTAACATGAGAAATCTTCAATCCCTTTATGGCCATCATTTGCACAATTCTCTTTGGTGTTGCTTCTATCAAAAAATACAAAGCAAAAAATAATAATCACTAAATCAAAAATCGAAGCGGATTTAGAGCAAATTCTATGTATTCAACTAACTAATTATTATTTTTTCGCTTAAACTATATGTATAGAGAAGCGGACAAAGCTTTTATGCTATAGGTTCATCTGAATCGATTATTTTCAGATACACGATAATACATACACTTTATATAGTAATAAATATTTGATTCTAAACACATAATCGTGTAAGTGCATGAGTTCATTGCTAAAACATTTCTAGGTTGAAATCATTAAGTTTAGATTCTGAATTTGTTGATTTGTGTACCTATACACATATAATAATAATAAGATTATATCGATCAGTTTAAACATAATTGTTATATTCTGAATTCGTCTCTGCTCAATCCATGCAACCCCACCCTCCTTTTTTTATTTTTAGGTTACTTCTAAATCCGAGAAAAAACACAAAAAGAATGAATTTATTTTCTTTGCGAGAAATACTTACTATTTCTTCCATCAATATATTTCAAATAACATATAATCTACTACAACAATAAACTTCTCTAATTCATAAAATTCAAATTCTGAATCTGTTTTCCACGATTAATTAATTTTCTATTAAGAAAAAACCACATAAAATTTTTCAAGAATTTCTTTGCTTATTACTATAGAATATATAGAGGAAAAAAGTTTTAAAACTATATTCTAATTATTATTTGTAAAAAAAAAAGAACTTACTATTTCTTCCACCAAGATTTTGAACAGATTGAATAAAGAGATGATGAAGTTGTGGAGTCCATCTTAAACGTGGAGCTAATGATTTCTTGTATTTTCTAACTTCCTTCATTTTTTTGGATTTTCTCATCATTTCTTGTGACATTAAGAATATTTCCATCATCTCAAAACCTTATATTATAACATGAATTTAATATATTATATATGTTGTGTAGAAAAGAGGAAATAAACAAATTATATAAAGAGAGGGGTATGAGATTATGGACTTTTTTTGGTTTGTGTGGACTTTAGGAAACATCCTCTAATTCCTTGTCATTTCTATCTTGAATTTCCCTCACAACAAAAAAAAAATTGAAAAGGAAATAAAAAAAAAAACTATAATGGAAATAATAATAATAATAATAATAATAATAATAATAATAATAATAATAATAATAATAATAATCTTTTGTAAAGTGACTTTGTCAAAAGGTTATTTATAAACTATAATGGATTGCATGTGTAACCCCTTTTTCTATTTCTCAAATTCTTATATGATGTTTGGTATTTGTTTTGAAATATCGGTTATAAGTATTTTTTTAAAAAAATAATTACTGTTTAAAAGTATTTTTTATTATTAATAAAAATAGAAATTGCTAACCAAAAGCACTTTTCAAAATAGGTTAATTTTAAAAGTTTGATTGAACAAATTTTATATCTTGTTTTGAAATATCGATCATAAGTATTTTTTTAAATAATAATTATTGTTTAAAAGTATTTTTTCAAAAATAAATTTATTATTAATAAAAAAGAAACCGCTAACCAAAAGCACTTCTCAAAATAGATTAATTTTAAAAATTCGATTGAACAGATTTTATATCTTATTATAAAAGGGGAAAACTCGTCTACTAGTGTTTTTTTTTTAAAGGTTCAAATTGATGATTTATTGAAATTTTATCGATTATTATTTCATTCCATCACAAATCTTGATGATTTATATGTATGACCCTTTTAAACCCTATTATACATATTTATATACTCAATTAAATTGCACGGCTGATAATACAAAAAAAAATACTTTGAATCTAGGAACTTTTGCTTGCATTGTATTATTTGGTTTACGTACCTAAACTGATAACATTTGATATCACGTAGGATTATACACAAAAGATCCTTTTATATAGTGATAATATATAATAAGTAATATTATACCTTATTTCTTAAGATGGAAAAATGTATAATGCAATCATAATTTTCTTGATATCGAAAAGAACTTAGTCAAATAAATCTTACAAAAATCATAATTACAATTGGCATATATCCCAAACTATATACTAACTTGAAATATGTTATTTAAGGAATGCTTTTAATAATCTAATTAATTTTAATTTTTTTTAAAAAAAAAACATAATGCCATTTATGTTTGAAGTCATAAAAATTATTACTACGATATTAAATATATATAGTACAGTTTAGGCACGATAATTAATAAATGATTGCATATAGAAACCTAACTACAATTAGTGTCATCTAATTTTATTGCTCTATATATATTTCATAACAAAATTTACTAATTTTTCGTTAAATAGATTGTAGCTAACATAATATTTTTGTTACTTCATCTATATATTTCAAAAAAGAATTACTAATTTTTCGTTAAATAGATCATAACTAACATAATATTTTTGTTATTCCATCGGTAATCATATCATTTGTGTATAGAATTAATGAAGCACTACGAGTTAAAATTCGTGACAAAATCACATATATTTAAGCAACAAATTACTATTAATTATGAACTATTTATCGCTAATTTTTTCAATATATAGTAATTACAAGTTGAATTAAGAAGTAAACTTTGCTAAAAAATAAACGGACAACATATTAGTATGATAAATAAAATTATATTGATACAACAACAATAACAGTACCGACGTAATTTCATGAGTGAGATCTAATAAAAAAAAGATAAAAAAATTTATATTTGATAGATTTTTTTGCTTTAATGGAAAATATTTTTTCATTGAGGAGTATATATTAATATATTAAATGTTAATTAAATTTTAAAAATGGAAAGTCAAAGGTTTGAACCAAGAAAAAAAGTGTTATTTATTTTCTCTTCCTATTATATATATTATTATTTTTAACCCAAGCTAAAGTCTCAAAATTCTCATGTCAAAAAAAGGCGGTGCCTACTTTTAAATTTTAATTTCAACAGTAAACCAAATTCAATGTAACCCTAGAATTTTATGAAAGCAACATATATTATATCTTTATTTATTTATTTATTTATTTATTCTAAAAAATATGAATAGAAAATAAAATAAATAAATTAAAAAAAAAAAGAAGTTCACTTGATATTTATTTATCTATGTTTGTAGGATCCATTTAATACTACTCTTGGTTTCACATTTATTCTCTCGTTCACTATTTTTTTCGATTTTAAAATAAGTGTTATTTTAATTTTTTAAAAATTATTACTATACAAGATTTTAGGAATTTAAGACAGAAATTCTTTTCTAGGTTTTTCTACCTATACTTTATATACACTTCATCTTCTTATAGTACTCCATCCGTCCAGAAATGTTTGTCATGTTGCGCTTATCGAAAGTTAATTTGACTAATTTTTAAAGGTAAATTAGATCACATTAATTCAATATTTTAAACAAAAAAATTAGATATTCAAAAACTATATGAAAAGTACTATAAGTTACAATTTTTTCATATTAATATGATGAAAAGATGCATCTTAAAATGTTAGTTAATATTTTTATAGTTTGACTCTAAAAATAAAAACCATGACAAACAGTATCGGACGAAAGGAGTAATATTTAACTATTTAGAGACATACACTAAATAAGGTGGTTTAGTAAATTATACATAATGGTGTTCATTAAATTCTTAATAAATGTAATTTTTGCTAAAATAATATTTATTTTGGGAAGGAGAGAGCTTGCTAGTATCAAATTATACATTAAGATGGTAAAAATCTCTTCACTCTTAATTAAAAATATCAAGTTTAAATGTTGTGTGACGTTTATAACAGAGAGCGGTTGATTAGCAGGTCGAAGAAAAGAACTTATCAGATATAGCACAAGTTTACATAGTACAAGCAAACTTAGACTCAATAAATAGTGAAGCTCGAGGCGAGAAAATCTATGAGGTCTGATGGAGACAAAATAAACAGTACGTGTCATTTGAATTATAATAACATATTAAGAATGAACAAATTTCTTACTTATGAATTCTAATTAATTAGAAATATTTAAATACCCATATAATAAAAGGATAGTCTAATGTAAAAAAATATTCCACATTAATAATAAGGTTTGGTGAAACATAAAATATTAAAATGAATAAATTCTAATTTATTTATTTTTGGCTGTTTGCCCTTAGAGGACCTTGCAAACAAATACAAAATAAATAAATCTTAATTAGGACATCAATTCGTTGAATAAAGTTACAAATTATAAAACATTGCATGTGATTTATTGTTAGAGGGGGAAACTATATAATATAGGTATTCAAATGCAACATAGCAATTAATCAACAAATATATTTTTTTCGTTGGAATTGAACAATTCTTTCAAAAGGAATATATATATATATATATATATATATATATATATATATATATATATATATATAAAGGTTACAAAATAGAAAATAATAAGTCAAAAAAGTTGGCAACAGGGAGAAACTATAAGTTATAGCCTAGAATAAATGCGTCGAGTTCGACATAATCTCGTAATTTTAACTTCAAATGCTATATTATTTAATATCTAATTAAAATGTTTATAAATTATTTAATATTTAAAATCAAATAACTTAAAATAATCAGAATTAAAATTCATAAATATTAAATTTTGTATTTTACTCCAGAAAATTTCATTAAATCTATTTTATTAATCAATCTATATTTATGAACCGTTGAATTCTATTTGATATATAAGGAAAGTCATAGTAAAATGCCAAAAGGTTTAAAAAAAACAATTAAAATATGTTTGGAAAAAATTAGGTACTTTTTTTATTTTAATATATGTCTATCATTTTTACTTTTTCAGAAAATATTTTTTTTATATTTAATAAACTTTTTTTTAAATTTTACCATCTTATATATATTATCACAAGAACATATATTTTACTATAAGACCAAAAAGCTTTTTTTTTTCTTTTTTAATTTGTATATCAATTAAATTAAGACATGTAAAATAAAACGGAACTAAAAATTTTTTCCAAAACTTGTGAATGTGAAAGTGTCTTTATTCTTTAAAATATAGAACCATATATGCCTTTCTTTTTTTCTTTTTTTAATTTTTCAAACTCCTTTTTTGAATGAACTTACGTAGAAATCCCATGCAAGTAATAGAAATAACGAAAAAAAAATTATTAGGTACAATAATTGCGGCTGGGATATTAATATTTTTATTATATTTTTTTTTATAAATTTAAATAGATAAAAATAGACTGGAAAAAAGGCAGTGTAATTAAGGGGCTTGAATAATTCATTCCAAACTGAAAATGACTAGGCAATTATTATAATTCTTTGAATAATCTCAAAAAGACAAAATGATGTTGACAACTCACCTTATTTATCATATTATCCGAATAAAAATTTCGTTAAAAATATTCAAAATTAAATATAGATATATGAAAAGTGATTTTTAATGTATAAAATTTATTCAGTATCTTATTTTATTCTTTGGTTATTGATTATCCTGAAATATATGTGATTACGTCATTACGTCACGATATGCAAATCAAATTTCTTCATAATAATTAATTTTTTCAAATAAAAATAATGTTTTCATGTTATATATATTTATATAATAACATTTTGATATAATAGTTAGAAGTTGTTTAAATAAAATGTCATTGATGTTTCACCATACATACAATTGAGTTATATAACCCCTAAAGTATGGATTATTCATCAATAAAGTGAATTAATTAGAATTATAAATTTCGATATAATAGTCAGAAGATGTTTAAATAAAATGTCATTGATGTTTCACCATACATACAATTGAGTTATATAATCCTTAACGTATGGATTATTCATTAATAAAGTGAATTAATCAGAATGATAAATTTCGATATAATAGTCAGAAGATGTTCAAATAAAATGTCATTAATGTTTCACCATACATACAATTGAGTTATATAACCCTTAACGTATGGATTATACATCAATAAAGTGAATTAATCAGAATTATAAAATATCGTCTTAAGATCATACTCTAACGAAAGCAAAAATATTAAGCGATTTCATTATACTATTTTGATATTCTTGATATTACTAAATTAAAATCATATAGGCAGTTAGGCGCTATATAAATAGCAACTAATAAATATATATAGTTTTTGCTGATTTATATGTTGAGAGAGTACACCTATCTGAATGAAATAATATAATTATTTTTTTCATGAAAAAGAACTATAAATTTTTTCCTCTTCTCTATGTAATTATTTTTTTTTAAAAAAAAAAGAATTATATTAAGGAATGATAGGATATAAATTATCACACGTTACTACAATGTATTTGTACTTCAATTTTTTATTAAATTATAAACGTGCGTTATTTTCAGCCTTTTATATAAAATTCATCAAGTCAAATTATCCATACCATAAAGTCTAAAGCATATTCTATATCTAGCTGTTAATAAACCAAAGGTCAAAATTATAGTTGTAATAACATTAAGAAAGACAACAAGTGGGAGGAATTTTTAAGATCGATATTTCCGATTATTTAGATATATTAATTCAGTATAAGTGACGATTATAAAATTTTAAAGATAAATATTTTCTACGTGAAGTAATCTAAATTTATGTGTGATTTACTTTATTTAACATAATTCTTGTTTTTCCCTATATGGAATATATCACATTTTAAAAGAATTAACAAAAATAATGATTTAAATTCTTAGATGTTCGTTCACAAACTTCAATAGTGTTTATAATATTCTCTTATTTATTCTTTATTATATAGTCTAGCATGTGCTTCTTTTCATTATATAAAGTCTTTTTCAAAATATATTCATAATTTTGGAGTGATTATTTCTCAATGAATCGTAACATTGAAGAAATTATTTTAAAAGTTTTGTTTTTGATTGAATTTTTAAGTTTGAATCGTAATATAGCAAGATTGATAATATGAGATATTTTTGTTTTAAGAATTATATTAATAAATTTAAATTAATTAAAGCTTCAGTATAAATATCGTACGTTTCATATTTTTCTTTAAATAAGTGGTATCACCAAAGTCTATTTGTCAGCTGGCGTAAAGAACGAAGCTCAAAAGAATTAGGTAAAGATTGAAATTTTAAAGTTTATTAATTTTATTTTATTTTTAATATAAGCTTTGACATTTTATCATCAAATGTGTAACATTCTTTGCACCTTCATCAATCTATATCCATTTTTAAATTTGATAATTACTTTGGATTGTGTTAGTCATGTGACATGACAAATATTTTTAATTTTTTAATTCAGTATTTAATATTTAATTTAATTAGAGTTTTAATTAATTTGAATTTTAAATTATATAAAGTTATTAGTGGATGAGTCACTTCTGACCAATAGTTTGTTTTGTTTTGTTTTTTTTTTTTTTGGAAAAAGTGTGATTTGTAATATTATTATAATTAGTATTAATTTGCTTTAAAAGTTGAGAAACAGTATATCTAAATTCACATAAAAATTATTTTAAAAATTAGTTCTTTTTTCATTATTTAAAGAGTATTTCCCTCCCATAAAATTTGAAAATTTTTAAAAAATATTTTTTCGATGCCATGAGGATCTACAGTTACAAACATTCAAAACCAATTATTAATGACTGTCTTAATCCAGCGATTTTTTTTAATTAAAAAGATAGATAATTTTTTATGTTAAACCCTTAAATATTGACAAATTATGAAGTTGATCTTTAATTAATTAAATTATCCACTTTTGATCGATTATTTGTGACAATAACAAAAATACTTTAATTCAAAGGTCCCGAGAAGGTTTCTTATCTTGTGAATATAGTGAGGTTACGTTATTATCGTGATAGACCATCAATTCAAGTAAAATATTTCAAAATTATTAGGAAAGAAAATATATAGAAGAAGTAATAGTAATAACAAATAGTATAACAATCGAAACAAAAAGAAATAACATATACTACGAAAATGATTAAAATCGAATCATAAGATAATAAGAGTGTACTAATACTACTATTACTTAAAAAAAATAGACAATATTTAACTCCCTACCAATGTTTTAATGTATTTTTAACCATTGTATCATAACCATGTAGGCATGTATATATCATTCATATATGTATATTAAGTTTGTATTATTAGCTATATTTTTGAAATATTATAAATTTGGAAAATATAAAATGCTCATTCATATTGAATTATATTACTCTCTTTATTTTAATTTGCTTGTGTTATTTCGATTTGACATAGAATTTTAAAAAAAATAAAATTGAATCTTATAATCTTAAATTAAAGATAAGTAGAAAACACTAAACTATCATTTAATCGAGTGGTCTTAAACATATCATATAAAAAATTAAAATTAAAAAATTACCAATAAATAAATAAATATCATTTTTTAAAACTACAAACCTTATAACTTCAACAACTTAAATATACACTATTGGAGCTAGAATTACTGTAGCTACTTGCCGTCCAATGGATTCGACTAAAAGAAAAAGTAGGACAAAAATATTGAAACAGATATAACAAAGACCAATATTAAAATTTATGAATAATTAAGGGATCAAAAGTGTTATTATTATTAGAGAGAAGTATCGAAAACATCCCTAAACTTGACACAATTGTATTCCGAACTACAAACAGCCTTAAAAATACTCCTTTATTTGACTAACTGGCGCTAAATATACCCTCAATCTAAATTTCCGTCAAGTTTAGGGCTGTTATCAACACTTCTCTCGATTCTATTAAGAACTACATGCTCCTGAAAGAGTTCGACCCCATTCGACATGTCATGTGGCCTGTCGTATCGATGGTGTATTTAAGTTTAATTAATCAAGTAGAACGGTGTTTTGAGACTGTCAATAGTCCCGAGGATCAGCTTAATAACTTGCGTTAAGTTTAGAGGTGTTTTTAATATACCAATCACATACGGACACGTGTCGTATAAAAATCCGATTTAAATTTCAAAAAAAATCCATTAGAGCCAATTTTCATATACAGTGACTGCTCACCTCTCTCCCTTAAAACTCTCCAATAATTGAATTGAATCGCAAGCAATGTGAATTGAAATCTTAGCTAAGATTTTGGGAGAAATTTTTTCAAATTACAGTTATCGCAATCAATAAATCAATCAATGCAGATGATTATTCGGATAATCATTGATGATGAATTTTGAATTTTTTTTGTTTATTAATACTAGTTAATGGTGGATTCGCTAGTGATCGGTTGAACTATTGTAGCTCTGCGGTGGTAGTGGTGGTGGTGGTTGTGGAGGTCATGGCTTGTCTATTTGGTTGTTTCAAAATCAAGGATGTTATGCTTCCTGCTACACCTGGTTCTAGCTCGGAGTCGAATCGCGTTTCGCAATCTACGCCTGCTAAGGTTTTCTCATGCTCTATTTGTTTTTTTTGAATTTGAATTTTTTGTGTGTGATTTGGTTCTGATTCTGTTCAGTTGTTGATGAAGTGGAAAAAGCTACTAATATAGCGATAAATGTAGTAGTGGTAGTTTAATCTGCTCCTGCTATGGCTTTCTCATTTTTTTTGATTTTCTGTGTGTATTTTGGTTCTGATTCTGTTCGATTCAAGTTAAAAGTGACAAAAGTACAGCATTAGTTGTAGTAGAATCATTTGAGGAAATGTGAAATGATTCAGAAAATAACTATTTGACATTCGGATTACTTCATATTTGATCGATTAGGAGTAGTAATCAGCTGTGAAAGAGCAAAGATGTAGCTGTGCTAATCGATTCCAACGTAATGTTTGGATTAGCTGTTTACCTATTCTTATTAACGAATATTTGTTTGTTTAAGTTTTTTTTGTTTTTTTTTGCTTTTGCTGATTGGTTTGAAGCTATGTTTTACTGCTGATGAAATCTGTAAGAGAAAGGAGGATGAAGAAGCTACTTACTGTTACTTATCATGTGCGAAGTTTGATTAATAAGTTCCTAGTCTGTACAAAGAACTAATCTGCTGGTAGTTTATAGATAAACAGTCAGATACTAGAGTTATTTCCTTAATTTTGTAGGCGTAATTTGGGCTGCTAGATAGTAACCGACTAACGATTCAAATATTGCTGATTGCTCGCGTTGTTTATGTTTGTAAATATTGCATTAATATCTACTGAAAGAAGCAAATAATTCCATTTTATTCTTATTCTATATATTTTGACTGTTTTTGTTGCTTATCAGGAACCTATGGTGTCTCGCAATAGAAGTCCATTATCTTCACTTTTTACTGAAGGTAGCTTTTCAACTTATCAATTATATTAGAGTGTTGTTAGACTCAAGTTCATATGTTTTTTCATGATGCTGATTTCAGAAAATGAGGAGACCAACACTTTGGGATGCAAAGAAGTGGAGAATCAGAGTCCGGATACACCAATGGAACAGTTGGACACAAATGAGCTTAGGAATCAGGTTGGTTTTATTGGAATTTTATGGTTATTGATACAAATTTATGAATTTTGAGATGTGCAAAAAGGAGGATATGTTTGACAGAAGCAATAAATGCCTTGAAATTTCGAACTGCAGAAAGAAAAAAGGATATTATTGAGGTACTCAATATATTAGCAGACTAACAAAGAAATATGTGTACAGGTTGTCTTTTGTGTTTTACTGTATCTTAAGATGAAGTGCACTAATAGCTCCTTTAGTAATTCTTCACATCAATTGAAACTGAAACTCTGTTGACTGCATTACTGTATATTTAGATATCCCTGAATTTATCTTTTACTACTTACTTTCATATCTCTGCTCCATGTAAAACATGAGAACAGGCGTAGCAATTTCTTCCTTAACCCTATAATTTTCACTAATTACAAAGCAAGATTTTTGTTTAGTAATATTTCACCTGCACGAAAGCTATTTTGATTGAAACGTACACCATTGATCTTCGGGAAGCAAGAATTCAGTAATAAATATGCTGTCACTCTTTAGAGCATCATAAATCCACTGTGGTCAAAGTTATGTAGTATATGTTAGTTCACTTGGAAATACTTGCAGAGATGTCTGGAAAGAGAAGTAAGCATTTGGGTTATCTTAGCGGATGATGAGTTACGTCTACACTCTTAATCTTTGTTAAAATAGTCTCAGCTTCTTGTTATGTTAGTCTTTTCTGTTTGTCGAGGTCCAATTTCTTATTTACAGTCTATTGATCTATCACTCTGGATCATTCATTAAGCTGCTGGACGTATTTTCTTGACACTGAGGTTAGAGCCTGTTTCGATTGGCTTATTTTAAGTGCTTTTAAGCCAAAACTGTTATTAAGCACTTTTGGAATGTTTAGGTAACTTAAAAAAGTGTTTTTTTACTTATAAGCACTTAGTTTTAAGCTAAGATGGTAAACATAAGCCAAAAGCCATAGTTTAGAACTTCTAACTTATGGCTTTTGGCTTGTAAGTCAAAATGCAAAAGCCAATCCAAACAAGCTCTTAGTACGATTTCTCTTACCTGCTTACTTGGTTGTTTAAGCTTCACCATGTCAACTTAGGGAAGTTGAATTTAAATATACAGAGAAAATCAATGGCTTGTGATTATTCCGCTGAAAGAAACAAAATGTAACATGGAGTGCGATAATAAAAGTCAGTTGAATGCCTGTGTATTGTGCCACAGTTTTTCTTTTTGATTGTTAGTGGTTTCTATTTATACAAGGACCTCAAAAACTTTCTTTGGCTTTGGGAGGTGAATGCTAATGTCTTTTTCTTAAGATATTAACTTACAAGTTCTCTAAAGTTAACTTAAGGTGGCCAGCTCCTATTTTTGAGAATTGCTTTTTACATAGTTTATCCAATTTAATTTTGCAGGCCAAGTTTCTCAAAGCTTGTGGAACCTTACCTGAGACTCCTGCTGAAATTCGGAACTTCTCAATGAAATGCAAAGACCTGTCAGCTCCAATGGAAGAAGTTGAGCCTTTAAAGGTCAATTCATGGCCCTCTGATACAACATGTCAGAAGCTCAACTCGATGTTATCTGATCAGTCTACACCTGTCAAGATTGATGGAGTAAAGACGCATTCTGGTTCCTTGGTGCATACGCCTAGCAGGTGGAATTCTAACCTCAAAAACATGGCTAGAGAAGTTTGATTAAATGGTATTATTAGATATTACTGAACCTTATCAAATGAAAATGCAAGTATTCAGTTCCTTCCATTTTCTTCTCTAAAACTAAATGTAGCATTACATTGTGTATAAAATGACTATTTCTAGCTCTCCTATTCACATACCATCTCTAGAACTGAATTCTTGTTCTGATTTTGCAAGAAATATTGCTTTTATTTACTAAAGAACGCATTGCATATACTGATCCACCTTTTCTTATTCCGGTGTGTTTCAGTCTAAATATGTACTCCTAACCATTTAACATCTCATGTTTCACAAATGTAAAAGACATGAATGGCCATCTAATGTGTTGTTATATTTGTGTAGTTGTTTAACAGATGGACAAAGTGATCAAAGTTTGTCTAAAAGCTTCATCAATGGCAGTGAGAATTCTAGCACTCCGATATTCATTGAGGTTAAAGCTAATCTGGCTCGTAATGATAACAAGGATTCAGCAGCTTCACCACTCACTGCTCCAACTGCCAAGTACAGATACCGATCTGTTCATTTTGAAAGCGAGTCTGATCTGTCTTCAATGTCATCAAAATGTATTTCATCTAAAACCAGTCAAAACTCCGAACAATCTGAATCATCAGGCAACTACCACGCATCAAAGTACTCACCCTATCCAACCCCACTAAAGCTGACGGATGAGATGCAAACACCTGGAACCGTTTTTCCAGCATACTTGGACCGTATGGGAATAGCTAAAACTGCACGGATCAGGTCTCAATATGTGTATCCCGTTCTAAACCCCGTGGATGATGCTTCACAGTTGAAGGAATTGTCAGATGAAGATTCTTACTCTACTCAAGATTCCAATTCTAGATTATTTTCCAGTCACACGACAGATTCTGATCAAAGGCCTGAAGAGGCAACCCGTATTTCAGAACTAGGAATGTCTGGATTCGGAGAAAGTGCTGCTAATAAAGACTCAAAACCACCTTCAATCAATCAAGTGCAGAGTAAGCAGCATCTTGGTCCTGTTCATTATGGAAGAACTCCTAGAGATAGACCTATCATCGGGTTAGTTGCTGCTCATTGGAACGACGATGAAACTTCCCGTATATCTCCTAAATGGTGGGATGGAAATGGGATTCCAAATTCTACTAACAAGTACAAAGAGGTTTGCCATGCTTTCTACTTTACTCATTTCACTTACTCTCAGCTATATATTTCGACAAATAAACACTGATGATTTCGTGACTTCTTTAGGATCAAAAAGTTAGTTGGCACGTAACACCATTTGAGGAGAGACTAGAGAAGGCATTGTCTGAAGAAACTAATAGTTCACAAAGGTATTCTTTGTTTCTTTGATGTCTATATTTCCCGCACTATATATGCTACGATTATATGCCTAATATGTGCTCTTTTGTTTATTTGATTTACAGGATACAACACAGTGGGACGCCACCAATTGCTGTTAATGAAGCTGAGGAATCATATACTGCTACATCCCAAGTGCGCTAATCATCATCTCTGATTGAAATTTCTCATTCAGTCTCGTTTCGTTTCATTTAGAAAACACATTCATGGTTTTTCTCTACATTTTTGCCTCCCTTTGAGCTTGATTTGCTTCTCAGACTAAACCGTTTTACGCAGTCAAATTTCATATGTTTGCTTCATTTCTGATGAAATCTTGTTAAAACCTTTTGAATGAATTTGTATGTTTACTGTCATTATATACAATGTAACGTGTTTTGAATACTGGAGTTGGTATTAGTACCTCAGGGGCCTAATTAGGTAGTGTAATTTTTATATAAATAATAACTAACAGGGGTGCACTAACTAAGGAGGCTCGGTCCAGTCTGTTCACCTCAATTTCTGCCTTATTTGAGACTAAAGCAGGCGGGGTGGTGAACTCGTCATAATTAATTTTTGAAATCGATGTGAAATTTAAGAAAAAAAATGAGTTTTTTTTTAATAAATATTGGAATGAACAATTGATACATCTTTGGTGTTGTTTGGCAAGTTATAAGGGACACTTAAGCCTTGACCTTTCACTTTATTTTTTAAAAAATGAGTGAAGAAATTAATAATTCATAATAATAGTGAAGGCATATAAAATTGCTTCTTATCAAAATTTCATTACATGATAATCCAGCATGTTTAGTGCAATACCAATACAAACTTAAAGTTTGGTGTCAATTCTAGTGAGAAAATATTTTACGTCATTAAACATGCTTGATCAAATATTAAAACTAAATGAGAATAAATTTCTTAAATTTATTCAGTTTCACGTATCAATTTGTTGTCACAAATTATTATCAATCTTGTTGTGTTCCATATAGTGCTTTGAAATTAGGTGGTCACATGATTCAAATTACTAATATTATAGTAACTATATATCTAGTTCATGGAAGTTTTTCATAAATATAAAACTTGATAAATCTTTTAGTACAATTTGCCCAAAAAATTAAATTTATAAGAATAGTTACTATAGCCAAAAGATTAAATATATAGCTCTTAATTTTTTTCCTTATAGATGATTGACACCTACACATGACAGAAAAATAAAATAAGAGTTTTAGATTGGTTAACCAAATAACTAATATATATAATTAAAGCCAATCAGGTGAGATTATTTGTTTTTTCAAAGATTATTTTGTAAGACTTGAAATAATCTTTCGAAGTTACAAGACTATCGTAATAGGGTGTGCGTTCAAATTATCAATTTCAATTCGAAAAAAGATAGAGGATTGAAAAATTAAGATAGTCTCTGTACTTCATAAAATCTATATCTTATCTTTTTCAAGACTTCAGATCTTATATACGTAATTACACTAAATTAATTATTGTTGTTGTTGTACTTCATGTAGTGTCAAACACTATGACTTTCATCGTGGAGGGATGTAGTGGATTGACTAGGATTTTCACACCCTTTATCAGTGACTTCGAATTCAAACCTTAAAAATGATTTTAAAAAAAACAAAACATTAACGACTAAAGAGTTTTTTCTCTAAAAAGGTCTTACACGACTCAAATCTAAATTGACAGTTTTTAATCAGAGCAATTCCATAATTTAATGAGTGGCAATAATAAAACTATTTGAGTTTTTAATCTTAATTCTTTCTTCAATGATTTGTAATTGTTTAAGAAATTCATATACCATGTAATATATATATATTAAATTTTGATGATTCACCAATACTTTTTTTTTTTAACAATTCAACGCTTTAAATTTTATAAGTTAATTAATTACCTATCAAGGTTTGTTGTATATATATATAATTGATTCCAAGAGAAATTGTAAAATTTTAAAAATGCTTCAAAACTCTCATATTAATTAAGTGATTAATCCATCGAATATTGATGATTCATCAAAACCGCCCTCTTTTTTATCAATTAGTAAAAGCTTTGTATTTTATAAGTTAATTAATAACTTATCAAGGTTAGGTGGATATAGTTGGTTCAAAGATCGTGTTCTCTATTGCTTTTCTTATTATTTAACATGTCTTTCTTCAATCTCGTATTTTTTTTCTTCGTATTTTGATTTGCTTCACTTGAGTCGAGGGTCTTTCAGAAATTATCTTTCTATCTTTATGAGATAAAGATAAGATATACGTATACTTTATTCTTTTCAGATCCCACTTATGAGATTACACTGACTATGTTATTGTAGTTGATTCAAAGACCAATTGAAAAAAGAAAACAAAATTAAACTATTATTAACTTCAATCAAAAGTCGTCATATAGACATATAATATTGGAGTCGATCGATGCTAGAGTCACTTAATTGATTAATTAAATTATGTTTTAGTCAAGGAAGAAGATTAATTTCATATTCACATCTTTATATGCAAAAAAGAAGGTATAAATAGATTATAGATCTTATGTTATATTGGAATATAACCACACAACATAACAAAAAACAACAAAAACTTGTGTTTACAATTAGCCAATCATCAATGGCCATAAGAGTTGTGAGTATGAGAATAGTAGGATTAATGAGAGTTAAGAAACTCACATGTTCTTTTAATTATGTGAGATTAAGAAGTGATTATGAGATTGATGAAAATGATCAAGCAATTAGAAAAGGGTATGTTCCTATTGTTGTTGGAAATCATGAAGAATCAGTGGAGAAAATCTTGATTCCCATGAAGTTGATTAAGCATCCTTATGTTGTAACTTTGCTTGATTTTTCTGCTAATGAGCTTGGTTACAATCAACAAGGAACCTTAAGGATTTTATGTCAAGTTGAAAGTTTCAAAAAGATGATTTACATCATTTCCAAACAATGATGGATTATGAGCTTCTTGAATGAACAATATGTAATGTGTTCAAGTTACAAAATTTAGAAATAGTATATAGTTTAGTTACTTATGTCTACGTCATACGCTTCCTCACGTGTAGATCTGGTTCGGTTTATCTGGACAAGCACGTTGAAATCCCTTTTACTGATAATGGATAGCAGTGAGACGTGTTTCTAATTGTTATAGCATTCTGCTAGTTTTAATAGTATGTTGAATGATTGATTTTCTAATTGTATGTTGAATTGTCTAACTCACCGATCATCTCATCTAAGAGATAAAGTTGTTATACGAAGAATAATGTGTAGTCATATTTTAGAGATTATCTACATAGTTTTTCAAAAGGAAATGATCAATGATGGATTATGAGCTTCATGAATGAACAATATGTAATGTGTTCAAGTTACAAAATTTAGAAATAGTATATAGTTTAATTACTTATGTCTACGTCATACGCTTCCTCACGTGTAGATCTGATTTTGTTTATCTGGACAAGCACGTTGAAATCCCTTTTACTGATAACGGATAGCAGTGAGACGTGTTTCTAGTTGTTATAGCATTCTGTTAGTTTTAATAGTATGTTGAATGATTGATTTTCTGATAGTATGTTGAATTGTCTAACTCACCGATCATCTCATCTAAGAGATAAAGTTATTATACGAAGCATAGTGTATAGTCACGTTTTAGAGATTATCTACATAATTTTTCAATATGTAAGTTAGGTATTTGTTATTTTCAATTTGATCTCAACAAATAACAGAATTAGTTATTCACATTAATTGTGCCTAAATATTTGGTTGGTGTTGGGACTAAATGTCTATCCATTTTTGTAGTAGGGAAAATGTAAAGACATATGTGGAGATGATAAAGTTAGTTCATAAAAATATGACATGTCTAATTCGTTAAAGTTTGGATGAGTTAAATGACTTATTTATTAATTTTAACGTATTTTGATAAATTCAGCTCAAATCATATAAAAGCTGACTAATATATCGTTTAAATTGATTTATTAGAAAATTTATCAATTTTTTAAATTTTAATATTTGTATATAGTCATAATAAAGAGAAAGAGAAATATTAGATGATTAAATAAGTTATAAAGAGACAAAATATTGGAATTAAAACTTGTTAAGAGTATGATAGTTGGGTTATGATCTATTATTTAGTCTATTTTGACCCAACTTAACTTAACTAAAGTAACTTTTAGGATGGATTAATCACACATCTATTTATTAAATTCGTTTATCTTGATTCATTTAAATGCAACTTAATCTCCTAATTTAACATACCCTACGACCAAGAAGATGTAGAATAGTCGAGATTTTTTGATCTTTAATTACATATTTTATTTTTTAAATATGAAATAAAGAATTACTAATAAAAAGTAGTTTATCTGACATTAACTTATCTCGTAAATTTTAAATATAGAATATTAAAAAAAAAACTACAAAATGGTAATTCAAGAGAAAAATCGAGCTAGCCAATAGCCATGGTCTTGTCTTTAATTTTTGAAAATAGGTTGAATGTGATATATATTTACTTTTACTTTTTACCTAAAGAAAAGCCCTACACCTTTAATTCGGAGCCTAAAGGGTAAAAAATATTAACAAAAATTTTAAAACGGTATCTGAAAATATTTTTTAACCAAAACGATAAAATCGCCAGTAAGTAGCAATTTTGTCCGCCGAAGTTTTGGCAATAGCAGCGATTTATACAATTTGTTTTTTTTTAAAACAAATAAAACAAATCGCTGCACTTGTAGCGATTTACATAATGTATTTTTTTTAATTTTTTTAAAAAGGAAATTGCTGCAAAGGTAGTGATTTCCCTAAATTTTTTTAATTGGTAAATTTGCAACGATTTCCTTTAAAATTTTAAATAAAAAATATATATATTACGCAAATTGTTGTACTTGCAATGATTTATTTTAATTTTTTTTAAAAAAAATACAAATGTATAAATCGCTGCTATAATAGTGATTTTCCAAAACTCCGACGCCCAAAATCGCTACTTCCTCAATGATTTTATCATTTTAATTAAAAAATAATTTCATATACTATTTTAAATTTTTTATTAATATTCACCTTTTAGGCTCCGGATTCCTCTTTAATTCGCGTAAAGCTTCCATCGTATGATTCATATTCCTACCTATCTCAACTTTACAATATATCTAACTGTCACACTAGCAAAGCCCGTGGTAGATCAAGGATTAAAATTATTTTTTAAATATATATAAAATAAATATTAAATTTGTTTTTTTTTATTTTACATTTACTTTTATATATTTAAAACTCTTTTAATAAAAATACTAGCTCAATCATTAGTAAAGTCATTTTTATCTAAGAAGAATCAGTTAACAATTTTTTATCGCAGAATAATATTACACAGACTATATATATTATTTGTTTATATGTTTACTTATTTTGAATTTCCTTTCTAAGAATTTTGATCTTAATATTATTGAATCGCACATGTTACATGTTCGAATTCATAATGTATGCACAATCCACATATTATGGTGTTACACTTTTATCACTAAATTAAAATCTTGGGGCTAATCTATTTGATTATAGTTTTTTTATTGATTTGGAAAATTAAAATATATTTTTAGCTAAAATATATTTTTAGCATATTATTGTTAGGCTCAAATTAATGATACCATATACATATGTATATGTACGAATAATAAATTGTGAACTTAGTTAGTATATCAATGAATTGTGAATTCATCGATAAACTTTAATTCTTGAATCCATTAATATATAAATGTTAAAATTGTTTGATTTTTTCTTTTTCGTATTTTGAATCTTAGTAAAAATCATAATTCTAACACTATTTTAACGGTGACTTGAGACCTATATTAATGATCTTTAACAACAATATTTTCTTTTTATCTCCTTAACTTTTTTATTGCATTAATTATTGTCACAAAAATTAGGTATAAGTAAGTGTCAAGAAAAATAAACCATCATATATATATTGTAGTACGTGTTATGTCTTCTTGTCTCCAAATAATATAAGTTGATAAAAAGCCTCTCACAATCGATGTACAAAGTTTTCATCTTTTCCACATCCAATATAATGGAGAAAAGAATCACTCAACTCATTAATTCATTATTTGTCTTTTCAACTTCAATTTTGTTTTTTATTTTGTCAAAGAATTAACTATTCTAGATTCGAGATATATTGATTGGATATATTCGTTTTTGCGTCGAGTAAATTAACTTAAGTTTTATCTGTTTGTGTTGAGATTAAGATATTAGAATCTAGTTTGTGTCTTCTTGTTTAACGTTATACAAATTTTAAGTATTTTATTTGTGTGCGAACTTGAAAATCGCAGATATCAATAAGATCAAATTAACTGACATTTTTATGTATTATCGGTTTTGATCATGCATGTTATGTCCCTACGATTTTTCCTAAAGGTCTCATACTATTAAGAGAATCCTACAACTTCCTTTTAATTTCAACTTTCGATGTGAAAATTAGTTTGTATGCCGAACAATCTTACCCAAAAACAAAGTTTAACAATATATATATATCAATCATTTATGAATTAATTTTGAGATTAATTATGTGTTACCCACATTATTTTCTGAATAATTATAGCCAACAAAGTTTGTTGCTACTTTGTTGTGTAAACGTCTTTAATTTATTATCTTTTTTCAACCTATCTTAATGATAGAATTTGTACTATTAGTTATTATCCTAATTTTTCATTACTACTATGTGTACGAATATAATATATTTCAAAATTAAAATATTTTTTGTATTTCGTAATTAAGTAAAATCTTATTATTTTTTACGAAATAAAATGCTAAATATAATACGTGGGCAAAGGAAAACCATTCATACGAAAGAGATAAAGTGGGGTTACAATGAAACCAAATTAATTCATCAATTGCAAACACTTTTTTTTAGTCTTTTTTATATATCTTTATCATATATTTATTCTTCGTTTAATCATCAATGATAATAACGTAATCTAATTTAACTTTATAAATTAATCAATTGACTTTTAAAAAAACGTAACATAACAAATAAAACTGAACAAGGAGAGTAATATGTTTAGAAATTATTGGAGGCAAACCATGTGTGCTAACTAATATTTAATGTGGCACATCTTAGTTTGGCTATATAGAATCTCGAATTTGAAATCAACCAATTATGCATCTCGAATAATTTTATAAATATTTATCGAATCAATTTAATATTTGTAATATCAAACAGAATAACTATATAAAATAATATCGATATTTTCTCATATTATGAATGATTTAGATGTAATTTAATTAACCTGTTATGTTATGCACTATCCTTTTTATCTCCTATCAAGGGCCTTCGATATGAGTATTCGATATAAACATTAATTTTCTATTCTAATACGTGTAATTTTAAAATAAATTAAATACTAATTTCTTTTACGTGATTTAATAATTTAAAAATTCTTTACATTATCACATCGTATTAAATTAAAAATTTTAAAAAAATAAAAATAATGAGCTGTAAATGATGTTAACCAAGTTGTAATATTGCACTCAATAATATCCTATCCTCAAACGCAACTGAAATTATTATATACCAAACATTTCCCTTTCACAATTTATCCAAAAAAAAAAAGAAAAGGATAAGCATACCCCACTTTTCCAAAAAAGCAACATCACTTTTGCTGACAAAGGAAATAAAGTGTAAAGATATGTATTATAATATTATCGTTCGATCGTACAAAATAGTTCAGTTGATTTAGAGGACAGTCATTCATACGAATAATTTAAGATTATTTTTTCTTAATATTTTCTGAATCGAGCTTATCTGGTATGGTTTATTTCCTTTGTACGTTATTATATAGTTGGAGGGTTTATGTTGTATATACATAGTGCTCATCGCATCGCATCGCAGAATGCTCATTGAAAAGTCAGGAATTGTAGCGGCTATGAATTATTTTGAGTTTTCAAAAATAAATATATTATTTTGTGGAGGAGGAAATATAATTTAAACTTTACGAATTTTAAGTAAAAATTTTATCGTAAAAATCAAATATTTTTCATTTTATTTAAAATTATAGTAGAAGATATAATTTCATCTAATTATACTTTTTGAGAAGAGCATTTTTCTTTGTATTTATAAAGATATAAATTATTTTTAAAATTTGGAATCTACTTTGAAGTTAAACTTAAAATTTTCATAAATAAATATTAATTTTCAAATAAAGTGAAATGTTATTTAGAAAAAAGTTGATTTTGTATTTACTTTATGTACCTATATTACTAAAATTCATAATATAATTATAGAATATTTAACTGAAAGCTATTAAATTCGATTAAATTCGTACTGGTCTATTATTATGACCATTTAATTTTTCACAAAAAATAAAATAAGCAGAAGTTTCTCATTATTTCCAAAAGCAATCAGAAGTTTCTCATGACAAGTACTAATTATTTTTCAAGCAAATATTAGGAATATGACATTTTCAATAAATAAAATTCTTTTAAATTTTATTGAGCCTATTTAAAGCCTTCTCTTCTTGAGCTTTTTAGTCATAAAGTTTTTTTTTAAAAAAATATTAGCATTTTCTCTCTTTTCTTCCTTTTTTGTTTTATTATTATTATCTTATAGGATAAGATGGATACACAAATTCCTATATTGAGTCCTAACAATAATATTGATGAATTTGAAGATTTGGAAGTGACACAATTTGATGAAGATACGCTAAGAAAAATATTATTCGAAGAAGAACTGCAACCGAATAAAGATAGTATTAATATCGTTCAAGATAATATAATACAACCAATGATGGTTGATACAGCTTCGAATTTTTCGAAAATCGAGGAGGAGGAAGAAGAGGAGCTTGTAATCGAAGATTTCGATTGGATAGAAATGATGGAATTGTCAGATACAATTGTCTCCCACGAGGGAGTAAATGAGATTTTTGATGTGGGAGAATTAGATTTTGATTTTTCTCATTTTTGTTCTTCTTCAATTCCTATGGAAGAAATAGGATATGATGTTTTGTGGCAAAATAACTTATAATAGTAATTATTATTGTAATAAAATCAATGAAACTTAAGTACTATGTTTGAATTTTTTTTTTGGTCTCAGTTATTTTAATTCAAACTCGATCTTTGTATACGAATAATTTAAATAAAATCCAATAAGTTACTTTTATATTGATTCTATAAAAATTCAAAATTTTAATTATGCTTGATAACTTATATAATGCAGCAAAAACTAAAGTACATAATAAAAACAAAGAAGAATTTTCACGTAGAAAACTCCTTGCTCAAAGAGGAAAAAAATTACGACTTGTCTAACAAGATTTTTCAATTATTTTTCACTATCTTCGAGTATAGACTCCAACAATTATACAAGGATTAAAAATCGTACAACATGTCAGTCAATCACATACTACGTAGTTACTTATATCAGTTATTCTAGTTAATAGACTTCAATCACGTATTACATAGTTAACTATAACTATGCTTATTGTTGGATGGTAATAAAATGATAATTAGGAACAGATCTTACGAGTTAAAACACACGAGACACAAACTCTCGATAAAGGTATATATAGTCCTGATTGTGCTTTTTGTTAAATGTTGAATTATTGCATATTGTTATATGTTGTATTCCAACCCGTCTCATTTTATGTGGCTTCAGATTTCGAGATTCAAATAAGTCTATTTTTTATCATAAATTTTTTTATAGATCTTATAAATATTTTGAAATATCAATTATTGTGACTTATAGTACGTTTTACGTAGTTTACAAATATATAAATTTCATCTCATGAAATTAAAGATTCCATGCGTAAATTTCCAGTCAAACTTAAACTGTTTGACTCTCGAAAAATTAAAAAAAATCACATAAATTGGCACAAAGAAAGTACTTAATATCATGTTATGTATATTTATATCGTTGTTATGTTTTGTCTCTATTATTATATAATATAATATAATATTTACATATTTTTCAAAACTATTGATCGATGATACTTACTCAGTACGGAACGTACTTCGTAGCTAGCCAACTTATTAGGCCAAACCAAACATAAACCTCTAAATTTCATGTGCAACTAAATAAAACAACAAGTGGTATAATTGCCTAACAAATAGGAACATATTGACTTCAATAGACATTTTCCTAATTAATGATCTTTTTTAAATGACAATATATTTACCTAAAACTAATATATAGATCACTAAACCATGATTAATCATATGTATAATAATCATCTTAAGTATTAATTTTACTTTATTGATTTGATTTTAAAAATAAGCTGATATACCCCGAAAGAAAATTATTTGTTACGAGGAACATAAATTAAAGAACAAACACCAAACCCCACCCCACCCTTTTTAGTGTTCTTTTTTTAATTTTTAAGTCCAATAATTTTTTTTAAACTTCCTTTATGTTATTTTACTTAAAATGACATAAACATAACCCACTTGTGGAGAAAACAAATTATAAATTTTTCTATAATATATATTTGACAGGAAATTGGGCAAACATTATATTTCAAAAGTTTTTCTAGATGTTAACATGGTGTCCTTTTAATTCCTTACATTGCTTTATTCTACTATTTGAAACCAAACAATTAGGTGCATCATGTTTTCATGTTTATCATGGCATGAAAAACATGTAGTTTACAACTATCTGCGATGAATTTAGAATTTGAAGTTTTATAGATTTTGACAAGGTGTTAATGCATATTAAGGTCTTGACTTAAATTGAATCCACGTGAACCAAAAGTTATAAGTTAGATCCGTTTTTGTCGATGAGCAACGATGGAGAGATAAAATAAAGATGGAGTGGAGGAGAATGGGCAAAACATTCGAGATGGAAAATTGGTGCGACTATTGCGTAAATTATTCTCAAATGTCGGAGGTGGATTTAGGGTTTAGAGTCAATAGGTTCATTGAAATACCGTAATACATAAACTTGTCCAAGTAGACACACTCATTCCACATGACAAATAGTATGTGTCCACTTGTTCAACTTTATGACAGTTTAAGTGTCTACTTGTATCGCTAAAAATCGGAAGGCATAGATACCATCTGAAACCAAGTTAAAAGACACGTGTATGGACTATGCCAAATGAAAATGATCTATTGCTTCATGACTTGCTCTGCTTGGCTAACTAGTCACTTCCACCAGGCATAGTTATCAGATAACTTGTAGATTCGAATGACTCTCGTGATTTTCACCCACTCTATGGACGCTAAATGCGAAATAAATTTCTATTTCTTCCCTCCAAAACACAATACGTCTAGACTTTGGTCTTGCAAACATCATAACAATATTAACAACTACTCCAACTACATACCAAACGAGTTAAAATACGAAAACTAAGACAAGAACATGTAGCAAAAAATGGAATCTTGATTCCCTACTCATCATTTATCGTTCAATCAATTCATGAAGAGTACACATACTGTTGTCAGACTTACACTATTTTCGAAAAGTAGGGAAATTTGTGAGGGTGCTGCGACGTTGTCACCTTCCAAAACATCTGAAAATAGAGGATGTAAGGGTTGAAGAAAGAAATCTCATCCCAGCTGAACCTCCAGGGAAATAGGAGATCACATAATAAGATAGAGCAAGGACCTGGCAAAAACAGAATTGTTGAGCACATAAGTTATGTATGTAGCACAGCCGATAGATTCATTGAAAGATATTAACATCCATTGAACTGAGGGAACGCGATAATGTTGCTAAAATAAATCGATTCTTTTGTTTAAAACTAGTAGAAACAGCATACTATTTCGTTAACAAATGTACCATATGTTCTTACACCAGTGATCCCCGTGAAAAGTTGGGGTTAACTTCAGAGTTCAGTCTCTTTTTACTGTTGAAGATGGTTATCTGGAAGGTTTTTCGATAAAATGTCGAAGCTAAACGCATGTAAGCAACAGCTCTCAGACCACACAATTACCATTTTTGGGTGTTGTGGCTGTGTTTAAGTGTGGCCACTCTTTGGTATTTCCATAAGTTCTGTTCTTTCTCTTTTTGATTATTGTCGTGTCCAACCAGCTAATGTACACCTCAACTAATTTCACGGGGTACTACTACCTCTCACCAGCACATGCATGATGCACCGGGTAACTCTATCCACCAAAGCTTTGGACAAATAGGAAGAGATTACCAAGTGTTTTTGTCCCCACTTCATTGACCATTAGGTCACACCCATGGCAAGTTATGTTCCTTCTTTTCACCTTTTCCTAAGATTTAGAGGGATAGGAGGGTACGGATAGTTGTCAAGTCACGCATCTAACAATTCTATAGAGAGAACGGTAATCAACTCGAGTCAGAGGAATAACATCTTCCATCCTCTCAGATGGTTCTAAAAGATGTGCTTTGGTACCTTTTATAGATTGATATTCACACTTGAAAAATAGATAAAACAAGGGGATGGAGCCAACATTGTTCATATAAAAATGATACAGATTTTCACCACAGTCCTTCCTACTTTGACTCACAACTCCACTTATTTTGGTAACCTTCTAAATCATTCAGTTTTATAGCAACTCCGATCACTCATCTATCCACTTACTAAGCTATCATAGCTAAAACCCATTTGGTAGGGAATATTTACGAAAAACAGAGTTGGGAAAGTTAGTTCAACATACTAACAGGAAAATATTCCACGTTACTTGGTGTCTATAATGTTATTTATATGAAGGATCTTCTGGATATCCAACAAATCATAGAACAAAAGAGCAATCAAATATCTTTTATTGGAACACTCACACAGTCGAGTATTTCAACACATAAAACTTATAGACTAAATTGATTTGAGACTTCCGAAAGTCATTCCATAAAAGGAGAAGCTCCAGTATAAAAAACTTTCTTGTAGTACATGATGTAATTTGGTAGGTCCGAAAAATCTACGCTTATATTTAGGCAAGACACAATGTCCCACAATATTATGAAGTCTTTTACTCAGACAATCTTGAGCCCATCCTTTGGGTCGTTTTGAATAGAATAATCACTACGTGCATTGAGACAATGCAAGCTAAGACTTTGTTTTTATCGTGCATCGGAGCATGTAGACAACAAGACTTTCTTTAATCACCAAATAAGGTCAAGAAAGTTAAAATAATCTATGCAATATGGACTTGTACTTGAGAAGTAGGAATAGCAAACTTCAGATAATCAGGGTGGTCAAATATATAGCTTCAGGCATGAGTGCACTTCTCCAAGAAAAAAAAAGGCAAAATGGCTACTAAAGACAACAAAACCATGGTCCGGAATAGAACTTTTAATAAGTGAAGGCTTGATAAGTTGGAAAGCTCATAGTAGCATATTATTTGTCCTAGAACCTTTATGTTTTTCTGGGCTATGTGCCCTGAAATATTTAACTAACAATCTTAAAAGTGTTTGTTGTGTTTCCCATCTAAAGAGGCCAACGAAAGAATTTATCATGGCCAAATTATTAGCTAAATAGAAGTAACACTAGCATTAAAACCAAAAAAAAGGCGAGGAATTCAATACCTGTATCACTGAGAAGAGCACAGAAAGAATATAGCTGTGAAGCACCATAGAGACGTAAATAGTCCCTACCATGCTGCCGATAAAAAGCGCTGTAAAAGGAAGCCTCTGGAGACGAAAGAAGAAGAATGAGATTGCAGAAATTGAGCTAATACAATGGACGGGAAAGGTGCTTTTATCTATTTTGACAAACCAGCTAGTTAGACATAGAAGATGGCAAACCAAGACTGAGGATGATTAAGTACCTCTTTTGATGTCATGTGTGTAAGCTGATTCTTTGGACCTTTGAGGGCAAAGAACGAGCCTATAATGAATGCACAACCAATTGTGAAGCAGATAGCAAATTTCTGAGGCATCAGCACCATGACAGGGAGGAACATAGTGAATGCAATGAAGATGAAGAAAACACCAGCTGCAAGAAATAAGCCAAAGTACATGAGGGACTTCCCAGAAGGAACATTGCTGGTTGCGGATTGGAAGCTTCCTGGTAAGTTTTTTACTCCTTTAGTAACCCTGTACAGAAAAAGGAAAAGTTAACAAATATCATTAGCAAGTGAGCAATAAAACCCAAACTCCTGGAGGATTTCACCAACTTTAATTAGATCGGAACACCCAAGACAAAACAAATTCATTACTTTTTAGTTGTAACATCTTACGCCTGCCTTAAATTACTACATGGGTACTACCTGGTGCATGAATATACCACTAACCTTTGCCCAAATTATCATACCACTAGGTCTATGGAAGTCAATAATGAAATTTCCCGGGCAATTAACAATCTCAGAGTTCACACAAGTTCAATAAAAAAGACACCATTGTCCTAAATTTCGAAAACTGATACAGCATCAACTGAGTGGAAAATATTAAGAGTGAATACAGCCAGCAAACATCATCACTCGTTATACCGATATGAATCAATCAAACATGTCGCTGCAGCTAAATCCCAAACTAGTAGAAGACAGCTATATGAATCCTCTATACCATTTTCTCTACTTTGACCCTTCAATATCTGATTAATCATTATTTGAGTATTTCACCCTGATCATCAACTAAAATACCCTTCTCCTTTATCCTAGCATGAGATAATTCATAACTATTTGGTACACCTATTTACATTGATCATCAACTAAAATACCCTTCTCCTTTACCCTTCTCCAATATCTGTTGTATGCTTTTTCTAGGTTGATGAACACCACCATATGTAAGTCTCTCTTCCCCTTTCTATACTACTCCACCAATTTCCTTACAAGATGAATAGCTTCTATAGTTAAATGTCTCGGCATGAATCTAAATTGGACTTTGTTATCATCCTTGTTCTAACACGCGCGCACACACACACCTCGACAAGGTGCTGAGTCTCAAATGTTGCGTCCATACATCCCACATCAAAATGGGGTTGCTCAACGGAAAAAGCTAAACTCATTGGAAGTTATTAGATCACTTTCATTTGCTTTGTATTAAGTATTACAAGTTTAAAATTGAAAATTAAGCTGCCCCCTCCTGTTCAAAATATCTACATTCCAATGTACATCAAAACTTTACGTTCATTCCGTCTGATACTCAAAACCCGCCATTCTTATCAGACAAGGGAGTAAAAACTGAGACAAAACAAATTGAATGGGATATCTCACCAATCACGACCGAATTCTTCAAGCACATATCATTATGCCTCAAAAAGTTTGAATTTTGAATATTGTTCCAATCCAAACATTTAAAATTCCCATCTTTTCGAATATATTAATGCGAAATCTTCAAACAAACATCATAAAAATTGAAACTTGAACTGGATTTTCATCTAATATTTGAATCACATTCCCATTTTCAGATACACTAATGGCGAATTATTCAAGCAAACATCATACCACCTCAAAAAATTCAAAAATTGAACTGGGTTTTCATTCAAATACTTGAATTTCTATATATCTCCATTTTCAGTTATATTAACATCGAATTCTTCAAGCAAATCCTCAAAAAAAAAAAAAAACGAAAATCGAACTGGGTTTAATCCAAATATCTTCCATTTTCAAATACTAACAAAATTACACACTTACACGTTGAATGTGCCGGAAACTTTGTCATTAGCCGTTCTAACAGCAGCTTCAAGATCAAACCCAAGATCAGACGATGAACCTTCATCTTGTGTCGAAGCATAAGCATTCCAATCAGCTAACAGAGACGATGGGGTCTTCTGCAGATCGTTACTTGGTCCTCCAGTAAACCATGATTGTGCTGTTTTATGCATAATTCTTCTTCTTCCTTTCTTCACAAATTGAGAATTTCTCTGCGATTTTTGGCTATGGCAGAAACAGAGTGGTGAAGGGATCTAATGTTTAACCCAAGGGTATTTTTGGTACATTTCGATAATTAATGTGTATTTTCGACAACGAGGACATATTTGAACCAAAAACGTAAACGATAGTTAAAATTGATATATTTTGAATAGTTTACGACTTTTTTTTACCCTTTCGTTATTAAGGATAAAAGCTTTTTCTATTTCGAATTATAGATCATTGAAAATTTTGTGATTCTTTTTCTTTCTTTTTCTTATTAAATTAGCTTATTGAGAAAATGTATGATTCTTATTGGAAGTGTGAACCTTTTTAATTTTTTATTTTAGGATAGAAAATGTAAATGAGAGTTTAAGTTGATATATTTTTTGAATAGTTCACGATTATTTTGAATTCTTTCGTTATTAAAAATAAAAGTCTTTTTAATTGTGAATTTTAAATCAGTGAGAAATTTGTGGTATAGAAGATGATTGTTTGTCACTTGTTTCTCATCGAACTAACTCATTGAGAAAATGCATGTCGAGAATAGATTCTGATTAAAATAGTGTGAAGCTTTTAAATTTTAAACATATGATAACATTATATATTTTTTTTCATTGATTCAGTCTAAATGTATAAACAGGAATAATTGCTAAATTATTTTTCAATTGAAAAATACTGATTTTTAATTTTGTTTTTCTTAAATTTATTGTACTAAAACTTGTTAAATTATTTTTATAATTGGAAAGTTACTTATGGACTCAAAGATGTGTTACAGTGGTCAATGAAGTGGTTAAAAAGCGTAATTTTATGTTCAAAACTTAATTAGTGACCAAAAAAAAAACCTAGACTAGATGATTTCTTTTCATTTGTCCTAACTTTGATTGACAGGGTTATCAGGTATCTGTTATTGATGGGAGGTGACAAATATTCGATGGATACAGTTATTTGAAAATCTATTGATGATGGAAAGTGATAAATATCTCGTCTCGTTAATTTAATCCAAGAATACGTTAAAAAATGAAAAAGTTTAGTTTGGTTTTAATTTTAAAAACTGGCTAACAAGCCCAATTCTGAACATTCTATTGGGCTAGAATGCTGAAAAGGTTGTTGGGCCAGGAAAATGTGAATCAGTCCAACAGTCTGTTACAGTGTTTTAAATAGTTATTACGTATTGTTTCATAATATATTGTATTATATTTTTTAATGAATAATACTTGAATAGATTTTATCGTTCTCTATTATTATTTCATGTCAGACATCAATAATTTGCTTATAAAAAAATGATACATGATAAACTACTATGAAAAGAAAAGATAAATGATAAAACAACACTAAAAATAATTATCGAAACTAACAATACAATATAACATATAACAACATCCAATCAAGGTCTTAAACAATCTTATTGATTTGTAATAACCAATTAATTGAAAACATGAATATATTAGTAAAACATTAATTTGTAAGATAAAATACAGTTTTTCGAATATCATTTACCAATATCAACTAGTTGCAATTTTAATTACACATCACCGTCAAAGAATATGATGAGATTGCATGTTTTAATCTTTAAAAAAAGAATATCTTTTAATATGAATAAACATTTTTATTAATCAGATTACTGTATTCCAAATAACTTTATTAGTACATCATTTTCTGGAGTTGCTTAACTTAATTCACAATAAACATTATTTTCATTTAATTTAAATTTTAAATCTCTCACTAAGAATCTATCTTCTTTTTTAAAAAAAAAAATCATTTGAATAGAGAGAATATAAAAATTACTAGTTGTAAAATTTTAGTTGTTGCCCTTGTGACTCAAAATGGAAAAGTCCCATGATATTTTGTGATAACACAAGGACTAAATAGTAATTAACATATGAGGAACTTTTATTGTGATCAATCTCACTCACAAGTCTAAGTCATTGTTTCCTCAAGTGGACCACCTCATTAAATACTAAAAATACCAAACAATATAATATTATAGATTAGCACTTTGGATTATTAATTAAGTACATTTGTTAACACTAAGATCATCCACTTTAATTTTAGGATTATCCATTTATTATTCTTGCCATAATTGTTTTAACATGCCTTCTTTTCTTTTCTTTTCTATTTTTTATTTTTTAATCAGTGTCTTGTGTTTATATTAGAGCTCGAGTAATTTTAAATTTATATCAAAAAGTCTCACATTAAAGGTAAAGCACTTCCTAATAAAACTGACTATTTACCTAGGGTGAATCAAACCCGATTAAAATTTGAGTACTTATCACTCTATCACAATCTTCTTTGATAAACATGCCTTCTCTATTGCTATTGTATTTGTTTTTATATATTAATTTTTCACTTGAGTCAAAGATTTATAAAAAAACCACTGTTTTTTATACTAAGAATTATTCAATTTTCGAGTTTTACTATACATCTGCGTAATTGTATAAATCTATTCTTTAACTTGATCTCAATTCACATTTACGCCCTTCAATTTTATATCTGCATATTAATTTTTTATATATAAAGTTGAACAAATAAACACACACATCCTATATAGAAGTTTGTGTCCTATGTGTATTATGTCATGTAGGACTCGTGTGTTTACTTATATCATTTTAAGTGTCTACTTGTGCACAGTCAAAATTGAAAGACATAAATACGAAATGAAACCAAGTTAAATGACATATTTATGTGTTATACCTTATATATTTGATGTCATATACTTCCTTCGTTCACTTTTACTTGTCACTTTTCTAAAATGAATTTTCATTTTTAGTTGTCACTATTGACATATCAAGAAAAAATTATTATATTTTTCTATGCTTACCTTCAACATCAAATACTCTTTCTTCAAATCATTTTTCACAACCTAATACCAATCATCATTTAATAGAGTTAGTTTGTAAAATTCTTATATTAATAATTATTTTCTGAAGGAATATCAAGTCAAAACGTAACGAGTAAAAATACTGAATTGAGAGAGTATTTATTTTGTTGTTAACATGGCGTTTTATTTTTATCCTAGTTATTAATGATTTTTAAATTAGAAGATATTTTGACACATTTAACACGTCTTATTTTTTAAAAAAATATGAGATTTTATTTTATTTTATCTTTCAAATTTTGTTTCAAAGTCCAAACATGACAAAGAAATGGTGACATATTTCTTAATAGGGAAGGGGGACCTTTTTGGTTGGGTTCAATTTTCATCAATTAGTCTTATCATTGTTCCCTATATGTACTGTCATGTTAAATTGGATTATTTTAAATACCTTATCAAAAAATAAAATAAAAAAAATTACCATTTCTATAAATTAATTACAATTTGTACTATCACTATTTTTATAGTAGTATTAATAATATATGAATTTGTGTAACTTCTATTCTTTACCTTTTTTTCCTTCCTCAATTGTTACTCTCCTTTCTATATGATTTTAGGTTTTTTTTTTTTTTCATTCAGTCTCATATTCGATGTTTATATTAGAGACTAATAAATTATTGAGTGATAAATAATATCTTTTTCACTTTAAATAGAAACAAGACATTATTAAATTAACAACCTTTTGCTCTTTTTCAATTTTATCTGAAAATTAATTTACTCTAAATTTAAACAAATACTAAATCACTTACGTTTTTTGTTTTAATTTGTCTGTTCCATTTTTTTTAATTCGTTTAAAAAAGAATGTCTCTTTATTGCTTTGATAGTTGTTTTATTTTAACTCTCATCGGGATTAAATTTTAATATATTTATTTTAAGATAACAATTTTTTTTAAAAAAATACTATTTAATTTCTTAAATTATTTAAAAAAATCAAATTAAATCATGAGGGGTATTTGAAAGGGATAGTTTGGTAAAAAGGAAAAAAAACTTTGACATGATGGAGGTCATGTGGATTCATTTGATTGGTTAAGCGGCTAAAACAATTATATAAGTGATTACATAATCTAAAGCATATAGAGATAATTTAAATTCTTTTGAATATTCTTATACAATTGATAATTAACAAGCACTTTAACATATTTAAATTAAAATATATGAAGGTGTAAATAAGTAGTTAATAGGGTGATTTCTTCACAATTATCTAAATTTTAATGTATAGGATTATCTTATATTCATGCTAACGAAAAATAACATGCATTATATAAAATTAGTTACACATATATGATAAATAAACTTTACTTAATTATTTAGTGCACACAATTAGAGGATTTTTATCTCGTCATAAATTTGAACAGAAATTAAGTTATGACTTTTTAAATATAATTTGTGGGCTATGAAATTAAATGTTTGTTTCGCTCTTCATAATTGTGTTTGGACTAGAGTTATGTAGACACATTAACTTGTTATGTCTTTTATAACATAACTTATGGAAAAATTATATTACAAAAATATGAACTGATGTTTCGTAAAAAAAATTATTATTTCACGTTAGATTTATTTAAGCTATTATTTCGTTACTTAAAATATAAGAGATTTTTATTTTATTTTTTGTTAATGAAGCATTGAAAAATTTATCTTATTTTAATTCGTCTGTAAGTAATCTTAAAAAGATCATTCCTCTAAGGACTATCTGGTGCACTAAAATTGTCGCTATAGACAAGATCCCAAAAGGACTTGACAAAATCATAAGAGCCTATGTATAACGTGTAGACAATCTTATGTTGCATTTCTGTAAAAGACTCTTCCCAAAGTTTTAAATCTGTCTAAAACTTTCGCTATAGACAATATCCCAAAAGGGCTTGACCAAACTACAATAGCCTATGTATAGCGTGTAGGCAGCCTTATCTTACATTTCTGTAACAGACTGTTTTCAAAGCTTAAACCTATCTATAACTCCCGTTATAGATAAGATCACAAAAGTTCCAGACCAAACTACAAGAGCCTATGCATAGTGCGTAGACAGCCCTATCTTACATTTCCGTAAGAGACTATTCCCAAGTCCTAAACCTGTGGCCTTTTCATCACGTGATAATAACTTTACCAGTTACTTCAAATCCGATCGCTCCCTCCCTCTAAAATATCTAAATTACTCATAACATAACATCTCCAAAATGCTTTTTTTATAAGACTAAAAATATCAAGGAAAGACAATGTGCCACATCACACACTTTTCCACCAAATTGGGTGGGGGTGGGGGTGTTTGGGGGGAGAGGCATAACTTTTCCTTTTCTTGAAAAGGACAGGGACCCACATGACACCCCCTTCCCCCTTTCTCTCTCCTGCACTTTTTTATCAACTTTAACAGTATTTTATTTGTAGATATTATCACAACAACAGTTCATCAGCATATACATACCAAAAAAAATAATTTTTTTTTTTCAAAAAAGACTTCCAAAAACAACCCCCACACACAAATAGAGAAAGATATTTTAGAAAGGGTCATCTTTCTTGATAGGAGTTTTCTTCTAACCTTTGAAAAGAAAAAAAAAAGCTGCTGTAAAAGGGGTTATCTGTACTTTGTTTCCCTTTTGTTGTGTTGATTTTTTTGGTCAGCTTCAAGGTTGTAACAGGTAAAGTTAGTTACTTTCTTGAATTTTGTTGTAAAGTTTTGATTTTTATTCATTTTTTTGAGTTCATTGAGGTTGTTTTTCTTGAATCTTTGTTGGAGTTGCTGATAATTTTGATGTTGCTCAAATTTCCATTGTTTGAAATTGCTTGTAAGTCTTACTTTTGACATGGGGTGCTTGTATTTTTTGAATGTTTTGTTAAAAAAGTTCTTTTTTTTTGAGTTTATTGAGGTTGTTTTACTTGAATCTTTTGTGTGGTTGCTTGGTGTTTCTTGTTTGATCTGTTTGTGGATTGCTGATAATTTTGAAGTTTCTCATATTTTTATTGTTTAGATCCTTTCTATATGCTTCTCTTGAGCTCAATCTGTTTGCTTTTGGTGTCTTTTGTTGATGATTCTTTTTACCTTGTTGTTCAAATTTCTATCCCCTCTAGCTTAAGATAATTAAATAAGATTTTTTTTCTTTTTTTGTGGTAGATAATAATGATGCTTAGATTGAAAGGAAGTTGTGACTGTGAAAGTCCTACACTGTTTGTCTGGATGATTGATTTTCAATTAGTTTGTCGCACTTTTTTCCCTTTATTGACTAAAGTGGCATAGTTGATTTTTCCTTTTCTATTATCTTTTAAGTTGAATTTAAAAGTATTATTTTGCTGACCAAGATCTCAATTTGAAATCATGAAAGAAGGTAAGTTTTCTTATTTTGGATGGGAAAAGATATCAGAATATGAAGGATAGACTTGTACTGTATTAAAGATTGCATCTTTTTTACTCATTAGCTTTTGATAAATGCAGATTCTTGTTGCTTATTGCAGAAGAGTACGAAATCAGTTGAGCAAATCATCTTCTGTTTCGAAAAGTTGTAAACTTTCTTCTTGAAGGTTAAAGATCTGTACATTGATTCTGGTCTAGAATAACTAAGAAAAAATAAATTATGGGTTATATATGTGAATACTGTGGAGAGCAAAGATCAATTGTATATTGCCGGTCTGATGCAGCTTGCTTATGTTTGTCGTGTGATCGAAATGTCCATTCTGCAAATGCCCTTTCGCAACGTCATTCCAGGACGCTTATATGTGAAAGATGTAATTCACAACCAGCAGTTGTTAGATGTGTTGAGGAGAGAATATCTCTTTGCCAGAACTGTGATTGGTCAGGTCATGCTAGTTCTAGTTCAGGTTCATCAATGCACAAGAGACAAGCACTTAATTCTTATACGGGATGTCCTTCCGCTGCTGAACTTTCTAATATCTGGTCATTTTTATTAGATGACCCTTCAATTGGTGATACTTGTGAACAGAGAATGGGTTCAATGAGCATCAATGATAACCGTCCTAGAGATGGTCAAGATCCTCAAGGAAAGGACAATTCACAAAATGTGTGTGCTGCAGTCGAAGCAAACGACATGAGTATTTCAGAAAAATCGAATCTTTTAGTGGAATCGTCTATGCCTACTTTTGACAACAAGCTTCATAATATGGAACCGCCTATTGGATCTTCATCGAAGGTAATCTATGTTGCTTTTTGTACTCATTTTTTTTTTGATACTGAATGGAACTTTGTGGAACTGATTCCCATGTTTCTGGAGTGTCATGTCCTTGATGAAGCTATGACAATTGACTGTTGATACCCCCACCACACACACACAAACTCTTTTTGTTTGTGTTCCGCTGCTGGCTCCTTAGACCAGTGAGGTTATCTTGCAACAAGTATTCTTCAGGGATGGCCTAACAAACTTGATTTTGAATATGACAGTGCATTGTTCTTTTATTACACTTCACAGGAAATTAGTGGAGTTCTAAGAGTGTCAAAATGATTGAGGAAAGATATACTCGAATTCTCACGTTCTCTTCTATCTTCAGAAGAACTCCATATTCTTTATTTAGCATTTGATTGCATTACATCCGAGTATCTGGTAAAGGTTGAGTTGGTTATTTAGCATGTGTTCACCTTTCTTCTCGTGAAATCGGTCTGTGGTAGGTCCAGTTCCTCTAAATTAAAAAGTGCCGTTCTTCAGATATTCATAGTCCTGGATTTGTTCCCTGTTAAAATGTTTCTTGGCTGGTTTGTTATGCAACTATGCAAGTTTGGACCGTTTTATTTTGATGATAATTTTTTTTGAAATGATCTTTTTCCACATTTTTTTGTTTTTATCCTGTTGATATGGCGTACATCATCTTGCCAAATAAGCAGTCTTAGCAACTCTGCTCCTGATTCCCCAATCCCGACGGCTTGGTGGGGGGGTGGGGGGTGAGGAGGAGAAATGGTTGACTGAAAATGTCTGCGCTTGAAGCATGATTGTCTCTCCTTTTGTCACTTTTGAGAATTTTCTTGAGTTATCATCTTTATCGACTTTCAGGGCTGCTATATGGGAGCAAAAGGCTCTAATTTATTTGAGGAGGATCCTTATTGTGATAATCTCATTATGGATGCGGTGGACTTGAGTATTGAGAATTATGAAGAGCTATTTGGTGATTCTCTCAATTATCCGGATGAGCTATTTGAGAATGAGAATTTGGATAGCTTCTTTGGGATGAAGGACATAAAAGGTGCCGACTACAGCTACCATGGTGTCAATGCTACCGAGGTGGGTCTGAGGATTAACTGTATCATGTTAACAACTCCTGCATATACTTCAACTGTCATATACTTTTCGTTGACTGTTAGTTTTCTCAGAGTGATGCCATGCCATGATGCCATTACTATTACTGTTAGGTTGATCAAGAACTTATGAATTACCTGACTTTTCTTTCGTCATGTCTAGTTAGTATAATCATTTCTCTTTATTGACAGTTTGACACTAATCACAAACATTTCTCTTCATGTTGAAGGATGTCCACGAAATGTGTAACTTCTTTTGTAGTTTTCTAGTTTGTGCCTTTTGTTGTTTGTAAAGAAAAGTAAAGAGAGAATGCCACACTCAACTGTCAGGGGCTGGGGACCGGTCTTCATTAATTTGTAGCATTAACCATTTACAGATTTCTTCAAGGGGGAGAGCGCTAGTCTAATCACCGGTGTACCCAAAAATGGTCGGTCTTGTCTCATCCCTAGTCACCCAGCAGCAAAAATCATGTTGTTTCATTGTATGATTGGTCGCCGTAAATTACCTTTTGGAGCTAAGGTGAAATTCTCGGTGGTCTTGTGAGTTGTCAATGGCATTACACCATTGTGATACTTCCAATAAACTTGTATCCGCTGTCAACGTTATGTTGAAATGAGAGAAATTGATCTGGGATGGAAGAACTCTAACCTGTAAATAGCGAGTCAAAACCCAAATGGAATGTGTTCTGGTGGCTGAAATTATTAATTTAGCTGGAAAAAGTACAATACAAAAATAAGAGGTAGATAGATTCTTCTGAGTTTTCCGTTAGTTTTGATATTTGTCACTTGACTGGTATTAATTCCCACTCAAGCAATTGACATTAATACTACCCGTTGGATGATGCAGAAGGAATACTTCTAGCTTTTCAAACTTTATTGGACTGGAAAAAATAGTAGTATCTTAAGGAGTTACCTGTAACCTGTTGTTGGTGAAGGTGACAGGTATCCCGTGGAATTAGTCGAGGTGCATGCAAGCTTGTCCAGACACTACAGTTCATAAAAATAATAAAACAGTAGTACGTTGCATGAGGAAAGTTTCGTATAGTTTAGCTAAAGTTGGACCTGCGACTGATGCACCAATTGATAAATAATCATGTGGTTTGAGATGCTGGAAACTAGTACTTTCGCATGATCAAGGTTCCTTCTAAGTTCTTGATGATTGATAGTCCCAGCACCGATTTCAGGTAAAGAGAGTTGGAAGCTTATATCTATTGTAGCCGTGTACTATTAATAGTAGTACTCCTTTTACGTAATACCAGTTCCATTGGTTCTTTTCAATCATGGTAGGTTGGACAATTATGCGATATGTTGTGGCAGGTTTTGGACTATGTCTTTTTTTAAAAAAACTTTTGGATCTGATGTCAAATGCTGTGTTTTGATGCTTTTAATGAATTCAGTGTGTCTGTATATGATGGGTTTGTGTCTCAGTTACAAAAAAGGAAATGAGATTTGTTTAAACAAATATCAAATAGTAAATCATCTATAGACGTTGAAATTTTTATTCTGGCATGTAGATATCGTACACATGCAGGCGTGACGACTGCTCCTGCTATTGTTTTTCAACAATTCATCCCTTTATTTTATCATAGACAAGTCAACAGAGCATTTGAAATATTTCAGAGTATTATTGAATATTGTCTTATAAACATTATACATTCTACTGTTCGTTGCTTATGGGCAGTGTTTGAAGAATGCATTGCATAGCTGTATTTTTCTGTTTTGGTTGTGTGGGTGATTCGTTTAGTTTGTGAGGGGGGGAGGAGTAAGAGAAAGGGGTTAGAAGTCAGTTAGTCGAGAAATGGAAGACGAACAACTTGCTGAATTAGCACGCAAGCGTTCACAATGAATTGGTTGGAAGGACCATCTTGGATATGTAATTCTGTTCAGTCATCATTGCTAATTTTTTTTTTTTTTGAATTCGTTACATGGCAATATGATGTTAAGAAAATGTCTGCTCTGGAGTTATTACGATGTTCAGATTTCTATAGTCAGAGCTGGCACAGACTGTACTAATACAACAACATACCCAGATTGATCCACAAGTGAGGTCTCGGGAGGGTAGTGGGTACGCAGATCTTACTCCTACCTTGAGGTTGAGAGGTTGTTTCCGATAGACCCTCGGCTACAAACAGAACTAATATGCAGCATAAAATCCATGTATACTCCATACTATGCCTGAGTCTGGTTCTTAAGGTGTTGTTGGCTTGTTCCTCTTGCCTATATGGTGTATGAACTAGATCCGAACTTATATGTTTGCATTGGACTAGTCATCATCAGCAAACCTAAATTGAATATTTGAAGGATTTCCGACCACCAATTTATGGAGTGGAGATTCAGTTTTTTTTTAGTAATTGACTTTACTAGGAGGATATGAAGGCCGCGGAGTAGGGTAGAAGATTAATAGGATTAGGTTGTTTAGTGTTTTCGCGCTTTTCGGTGGGACTAGGTTGAGTGGTAGTCTGGAGCACCGTGTATATCGTAGTATTAGCCTTATGCTTGTAGTTTCTTGCTTTTTTTAATCTGTTATTATGTGACATTACTTTTCCTTTTTCGCTTTCCGTATTAGTTTTCTTCATTGCCTTATTTCTTTGTTCACAACTATTTTGATTTGATGCGCTGGAGCCGAGGGTCTGTCGGAAACAATCTCTCTACCTCTATGAGGTAGGGGTGAAGTCTGTGTATATTCTACCCTCTCTAAACCCCACTTTACGTTGTTGAAGTAATTGACATTTGTAATTTTTCATCTGGATTTGCTTGACAATTGAAGAGTCGTAAGGTTTTCTTGCAGGTAACCTGACTTCTTAATTGCAACTCATTCTTTCTGCTGCTGGATGACATATCTTTTTTGGTTCCCCAACATTCAGCAGGATCTAGTACTAGATACGACAGCAGCAACATACCCCGTGTATCTCACAAGTGGGTTCTGGGGAGGGTGGTGTATACGCAACCTTACCCCTACCTTGGTAAAGAGGTTGTTTTCAGTAGACCCTCAATGATCTAGTACTAGATACCAAAACAAAAATATTGATTCCTTCCTGTGTGCAGAACGTCTATTTTCTCTCTTTTACTTCCAACATCTTTATGTTAGTGAACAGTATATCACTATATTCGTCTTATTGTGTTCTGGTACTTTTTTCATGTCGTCTGTGATTATTCTTTGATCTTGCCGGGGAAGTCTTACGCCTGTAATACTAAACGTGGATGAACCTAAACCTGTTAATGCTTTACCAGGGATTATCAAATGCGCGTGTGAATACAGTGCAGCCAACATGTAGCGATGCAGCATCTGCAGATTCCATTATGAGCTGCAAAACGGATTCTATCCTTTACTTTGCTAGACAATCTAGTCTCTCAGTTTCCAACCAAACTGGTGGAGAATGCAGTGCTGGAGATCACCAAGACTGTGGAGTCTCCCCGATGCTCCTAATGGGCGAGCCACCATGGTGTCCTCCATGTCCTGAAATTTCATCGACATCGACTAGCAGGAGCAATGCTGTGTTACGCTACAAGGAAAAAAAGAAGACAAGGAAGTAAGTTCTTGTTTACTAATCGTTGATATGTTATTACTCATATGTACATGTCAGTAGCGTCTCAAGTTTTGTTCAATTCCATCATCGTATCACATTGAAACCGAGAAACGGTACCACTTTTAATAAGAGTCTCAAGCTTATGTGCATTATGATCCCAGAGTAGGTTATGAATACCTTCTAATAGTCTTCTTTATTATGTAATAGATTTGACAAGCGAGTGAGATATGTTTCCCGTAAGGCAAGAGCTGATGTCAGAAGGCGTGTGAAGGGACGGTTTATCAAGGCTGGTGATGCTTACGACTATGATCCTCTCCCGACCAGAAGCTATTGATGGTAAACTTGTTATCACATATGCAACTATATTAGGAAACAAACAATCCATTTTAATTGATTTGACATTTCTTTCTAATGGATGAAAGAACACCATACTTGTGGTCGCGATGACATATTGCATGATTGTGTCTCAGGGGATCACGTTGTTTCTTAGCAACGAAGCTCAAAGCAGATACATCGTGCCTCATTTTGTCAACTAAAGAATGCTGCAGAGAAGTGAGAGTTCGTCATTTCTGGAGCTACACGATCAGTCTTCTTTCTGGAGAGTGATCAAGATTCACCACGAGTACGCTGAACTTTCTCTGCTTCTGTTCTTGCAACTCTAACTAGGTAACTTCACACATTCGAAGTACTCATGAACTTAGCTTTACGTTCACTTAGGTCCGGAGATTGTGAATTCCTCGGCTATTTATGTTAACATATCATGTATATTATGATCAGTGTGTAGAATTTAAATGCTATAACTAGCTATCGAGAGAGACGAAAGCTTGCTTTTGTAAACTAGTTCATTTGTGTTGCAAGATAAAATGGCGATGTTTACATCAGGTAGCCACTTTTGTCGCGTTGTATTTAGAATTTGGCTACTTTTTTCTACATTAGACCCATGGTTTGAATAGTAGCTTTTGGATTATAAACTTCAGACTACTGGTCTAGTTTTGAAAAAATGGCCATCTTCTATGTACAAAGCCGTAAAAAGTGGCTATTTGTGTAAATCGACCGTTATATTGTGTAGCAGAGTCTTGAGAGGGCTAATAATATTATCACTCTGTAATAATAACACAAAAATTGTAGTTTTTGGTACTGTGGACATCACATTGGAATATGTATTATCATCTTATTGTCTCTTTTACGTGTTCGAGACGTGAAAACAGTCACTAATGCTTACGTAGGTTGTTTGGGGTGTGATACTTTTTTGAATCATCGGTGTACGCGAGAGATGTTTTGTGTATCAAACCTCAGTTTATCTTATTGTCTATTGAAATTCAATTATATAATGCCATATATTTGATAGTGTATTACAAGTTTCTAGTTAGTTACTATAGTTATATGAGATTTTTACAGCAAATACTTTTCTTTCTTTTTTTTTTTTTTTTTTAAAAACTAAATTGTTTTAGTATAACCAATGTGTATACGTTATATGCTGATAATGTATTTGTTATATACATGTTATACACTGAGTATACATCGCGAATGACTCATTTAAAAAAAAACTAAATTGTTTTAGTATAACCAATGTGTATACGTTATATGCTGATAATGTATTTGTTATATACATGTTATACACTGAGTATACATCGCGAATGACTCATTTTCATAGATTTATTGAAATATATTATTATTATTATTATTATTATTATCTTCTATAACATAAATTTAATAAAAAAGAATATGGTTATTTTTCGTTTATAACAAATCAATAATATTTATCACTATAAAATGTGTGGAATAAATGTTTCAAATAAACCAAAATTATTATAAAGAAGTTTGACTGGATTTTTATTTCATTTCACCATTAGTTCCTATAAACTTATAATTAATTAATCAATCCAATTTTATCTCAAGAAAAAAGATAGTCACATAATCTATACTCATATTACAAGCATCTTACATAATTATTGTACTTTGTGCTATATATATTCTCCCATATTTTTTTTTCAATACACACAACATTAATTTTCTTTACATTTTAAAAAAATTCAAGTTCTAGTTTCACCCAAAAAAAAAAATAAAAAAAAATCCAACGAAATCATGGCTGAATATACTTATGTTAGCTTGAGTGACCTTCTGAAAAATCAACCAATTCATATACCAAAGTTCAAAAATTCGGATTTTTCCGAAGGGAACAATTCATCGTCACCACAATTTTCTTTTGGAAATTCTTTTTCAGATCAACCAGAAGTCGAAGAATTTAATGATAAATTCTGTTTTTTCTCAAAAATAGCTGAACTTTCAATGAAGTTTGTTTCGTCTATTAAAAAGTGTTTCGTAAATTGACCTAGAGCGTAGCTCCATAAATCGACGAATGGTCAATTTATTTTTTTAATCTATATGAAATATATATAGATGAAAGATGACTTATATTTAATTTGAATTTTTAGATATTCTTAGCGAAATTTCTAATTAATCACTTTGGTTGATATACTTATTATTGTTATTTGGGTTAGGGGTGGGGGTTAAATCAAAGTTTCTATCATTTGTAGTCTTGTTGGAATGGAATTTGAATTTATTGAGATGAAATTTTGTCAAACTTTGGAATTTCAATAATTCTTGAATAGAAATTGTTCAATGTCATTTTAACTATTATTTAATTATGCGCGTTGATATTTTTTGTCATATTTTTTGGAACAGTTTTGTTCTTGTCGTTCTTACCTTTTGCCTGTCTCATATGTGTGGAACCTGGTCTTTTTCGGTTCCAGCCTCTCCCTCAATACATAGGGTAGGTAGGGCTGGGTGAGAAATGGTTCCCTCTTGCCAATAAACTTTCCCCCGACAATAAAAGAGAAATTTTTCGCATGGGCTCATCATCTGATGCAGAACCGATGCGAGAGGGAGAAGCGGGGCGCTTTATGCTATGCTCTTCCAGTTAAAGTCAAGCTCCAGGTTTTTGCTCTAGTCATGCAGAGTCAAAAAGAACGAAGACTATTAATAAACCAATCCAATAAATTCGCTCATTTTATAAGAAATTTCTATATGATTTATAATCGGGAGTAGTTGGTTTGACAACAAGACGTGAAGGTATCAGAAAAGTAAATACCTGCCTGCTGATGGAAGCTTTTCACTCTAAGCGAAGGCTAAATAGGAACACATGGTGCAATCTTATTCATCGATTTGATATTCAATAAATGTCAAGTCAAAGAATAAGATTATAACACGTATACGTCAGTATAAACGAATATATGCTTTAGCTTCAAACGACAGACGCATCAACATCTCAAAAATATGAAATAATGTATCTCGATATCATTTACGATAATATAGAAATATATATTTATCGTTTTCCTTTTGTTTTTATTATTATTGGGTAGATGAGGACAAATATCTAGTTTTATAAAGTAACAAAATTGGCCAAAATTACGAGGTAAAGACACGTGAATATCATATGAAAAGTATGTATTTATGCTTTTTTCTAATTTATTTATATTTTGTTGTAAAAAAATAATAATCTTCAATTCATTTAATATTTGGCCACGTGAAGACTGAGTTTGTATCCACTATCCAACCAAAAAAATAAATTTATTTAATATATATAATATATATTTTAACGTTTGATTAATTCAAATATTAATAAAAAATATTTCATATTAAAAGACAAAAATATTGTCTATCAATAATGACTTTAGAACTCTAATTTTTCAAATTCGTGGATTATTTATTTTGGGATTTTTTATTTTCTGATTATTTTGATCTTACTTCTGCACTCTAATAATTTATTTTGAAATTATAATTTTTAATTGTAGTTCACGATCATATACAGTTTTAAATTTAAAAAATTATATTCAATAATTTAATAGGATTTTTGAATTATTCTAGAGAGTTCCAAGAACAAAAAGATATTTTTAGAAAGTCATCATTATACTGATGTAAAAGATATATTTATTTATTCTCATCAATATATAAATTAATAGTAATAGTATAAATAGTACTTATTGGGTTGAGCTAAAGTTTGTCCACATATATAATACTTCTAAATTCCAATTTTTTTTTGTGAAGAAATTCGAAGTAGAAAGATCAAAATATTTAGTTTTAGTTATGCATTCATATGAATATATATTATTTTCAAAAATAAAACAAAAATTATATATTTAAAAATTACATAAAAGTAACAGTTCGAAGTCTAAAGGATATAAAATATTAACAAAAATTTTAAAACAGTATATAAAAATTTATATTAAACGGAAAAACCGCTTGAACAACGATTTACTCCACCGGAAAAAATAAAATTGCTGCCAGGGCAGCGATTTTCAATTATTTTTTTTGAAAATCGTTGCCTTTGGCAGCGACTTACATTTTATTTTTTTAAAAAACAAAATTGAATATCGCTGCCTAGATAGCGATTTTGCTTTTTCCGATGAAGTAAATCGTTGTTGTTCCAGCGATATTTCCATTTTGGTTAATATAAAATTTTGTATATCGTTTTAAAATTTTTGTTAATATTTTATATAACTCCGAACTCATAAAATAGTATTAAAAAAATATTATTTTCACTTTATTTTTAGTAGTGTAACACCTCTATTATAAAATAGGACTAGCTACTAACTTTTGGTACAAAAGAATAAAAACATTATCTTATCTTCAACTATACATGTTCATTTCTTGATTAGAATCATTGGAGAATAAAAGGATCTAAAAGATGTGAAAGTTTTTTAGATAACTATAATTATTATCCCCATCCACCTTTTTGAACCCTAAAGAGTTGATAGAGACTTTGACTTGTCATCCGCGCGGACTCTGATACAACGATGAGACTGTTTTATTTTTAATCAGAAATTTTAAATTTAATTTTATAAATATAATTTTTTTTATTGAGATTATAACCTTAAATAAATTCTATAGTGTACGATTTAAACTTAATCGAGACTTTAATATAGACTTGTGTTCTTTTTAAATCTATAATGATGAAATGACTAATGCTATCATTTTCCATATTTTCATTATTATTATTTTTTTTAATAAAAAGTAATATTTTTCTTGTTGCCACTTGTATAAAAGATAGTGAAGAGGGGTGTGGGGGTGCTCTATGGAAAAATATTTGTTTCTAAAATTGACACATAATCTTTTATAACATGATAGTAGAAACAAAGAAATATTGGGTCCCTACCTATGGTTTAAATGCTAGAAATTAAATTAATATCTTTTGTGTTAATTGAAGAGAGATATAGTATATATAGTATACATATAGAACTTAAAGTATTATAATGGAAAAAAGAAAAATGTAATGAAGAAAAGAAATTGAGGATCACTATTAGACAATATTACAATATTGAACTAGCTACATAATATAATAATTTTAGCTAATCTATTGCTAAGTAGCTTTTAATTAATTGATTTTTTTATTTATAATTCATTGCTAATTTATAGCTAAATAGAATTAGTATAAGATCTTGTTGTTTGTTATATTTTTAAAAGTCAAATAGTATTTTGTCATCATCAGTATAATAAATCTGAGATGAACTAATTTATTTTATCACATATAATAGTGTTAATGGATGTGATAACTCTTTTCTTAATTAGAGATATTAATTTTGAGTATTTAGTATAAAAAAGAAGTGCTACCTTTTTGAGTAAACTGTAGCGGTGCCAAAATATTTAATTATAGAAATAAACATACCAAGTAATCGAAGCATGTTCAACAATTAATATATTTATATAAAAAATTATTTTAGCCATATATAAATAATATTATCTGGCGAAGAGGATTTCGATGAACCCCTTAAGTACAAAGTGGCTTCACCCCTGTGAGTGAGTCTTACCTAACACAAATTTAACTTAGTTAGGCTCTAATACAGATATCAAACACAAAATGAAAAAAAAATATCTTTCGATATAATATGATAAAATATTATCTTTTATACCCTATTAAACAAAATAAATTATATTCAAAATTCGAAATATAGAAATTATAAGAAGTGGAAGTGAATATTTTCGAAAATGATTTCTCCTTATTTTCATTTTGTTGCCACTTGGAAAAAGATAGTGTAGAAGTGAATACTTTATATATATATATATATATATATATATATATATATATATATGTACTATGTGAAAATTTCTTTTTAAAATAGAGTTGGTGACTAGAACAAAGGTATGGTGGACCCTCATTGCTATAATTGGTGACAAATTAAAATGGACCAATTAGTCCAAATGTTGCACTAAGAAGCAAAGAGCAAAGGTGATGGGGTGGGGGTGGGGTGAGGATGGGGTCTGAGCTTTCGATTTTTTCGCTACTCGAACTTTTTTAAAAAAAATCTTCGATAAAATTGATAACATTCCTGTTCAAGACACGATTCTGAAAGAGAAAAAAGATATTCATATTCTGAAAATATATTGATTTGATTAATTCTAACATAAAAAAAAAATATAGGCTTATCAAAGAGGGTTTAAACATGCTTCTTTATCAAAAGATATTTTATTTATTTATAGGAATAATTAAAATCAGAGAAATTCGTAATTAATATAATTTGTTTTGAGCTTATGATAATTTCACATTTATTTCGTGTCATGTAGATGTGAAATTTGTTTAGGATATTATATTATACCTTCTTCTAAAAACTCCCTCATTAAAATTTTCTTTGTAATAATGCATCTAATTATATTTTTATAGACCATATTTTAAAACACCAAACCTAGATACCCAAAAATAACCAAACATTATTTGTGGATTTAACAAAATATCTCTTGATTAAGATATGATCCAAAACGATTTCTTTTTAGATCTTTGGAGGAATAATTTCTTGACAACAATTAATTATAGTCGAAATTTTATAATAACATCATATATTTGAATATGTATTAACTGGTATAATGAAATATTCGTTTTATCGAAGATATAATATAATATAATATTAAAAAAAAATTAAAAAATCCTGAGTACCATGGTAAAACGTTGTTATGAAAAATAATTGTTATACAAAAATCTGATCATGAATAATTATTTATAATATTCATATTTAAAACCTTTTAAATATTAGGTAAGATTCAATGAATTATTATTTTATCGAAGATATAATATAATATAATATTAAATTTTTTGTTAAAAATTCCTGAGTACCATAGTAAAATGTTGTTATAAAAAATAATTGTTATAAAAAAAATCTGATCATAAATAATTATTTATAATATTCATATTTAAAACCTTTTAAATATTAGGTAAGATTCAATGAATTTGTTATCATGAAGTATTGTTAGCAATTCCCAAAGTCAACATAGTTTCTAATTCAAGAATTAAAAAATAATTTCCTTATCAAAATTTGGAAATGAATAATGGAAGGCAACTTACCAATTTGATTCTAAAAAATGGACAATTTATTATTAAATTAAAACAAAGTTCCAATTATTTTTTTAAAAAAAATCTCAAAACATTGAGCAATAATGCAAATTGTAAAGATAAGTCTATGAGCCAATGAAACTTTTGCTTAGTGCTCAACAAGTCAAGTTTAATTGTTGAAAAATAAATTCAAATATCAAAAGTGAGTTTTGTCTAATTTTAATATTTTATTTGACCAAAAAAAAGGGAAGGAAAAAAAGAAAAAGCATAACACTTAAGTGGAATATGATGTGGAAAAAACCAAAAGGACTAATTAGAGAGATTATATTTATATTAAAAATTACAAATAAAAGAGAAAGACCATATCTTCATTTCCAATTAAACAAATTCAAAAATTTGATAATGTTTGATTCTAAATATCTTTGTTTTATTTTATATGATGATGATAATGTTTGTTTGAGTATGTTATTTATTTATTTAAAAGAAAACATAAAACATCTAAGTATATTCATAATATGTCTGATTTATTGTATATTTTTATCATATATTTGTTGAACATACAAAAAGTCATATTTATTTCTTTAATTTCAAATATATATGTTTGCTCATAATTTTTTTACGAAATTTTATGACTTGATTGATACATTAGAGTGACGTAGAATATCTTTGATAATTTAGGGGCAAAATTATTAGTATTTTTTTCATTTTTATATATATATTTTTTATAAAAATGAATAACGACTAGCAAATAACAAAATCAAATTAAATAATATAACTTAAGTTATGTATGGAACTTTCATGAACTGAAATATAAATACAGATTAGCCACATGTACTAAAATTATACGATCTTAAATACGTTTCAACGTCTCGATTGTATTACAAATAGAGAAACAAAAGATTATATAACTAATATTGAAGAAAAAAACATCATACATAAATATACTCTTTCAATTTCAACTGTCCCAATCTCATATTAACTTCGTTGAACTTTAAATATGCATAAATATACATTAAAATTTGTATAAACTTGAATAACTAAACACACACTCTTTTTTAACGTCCCATAACATAATTCGCATTCAACACAATATTTTATTTGTATTTGTTCAATTTTATATAAATTTAATTACGTCAAGAAAACATAAAGGGAAGCTAACAGACAAACAACTTATGGTGTTGGATCAGAAGGTTTGATTATTTTTTTTGTGTATAAATAGAAGAAGGGGGTGTTTGGAGGTGAACGTCATTAGCTTTATCAAACACTGTCTCAATCCTTAAGGATCCTATGAAACTACTCCTTCAACATATCAACCCTTGAAAAGAGAACTTCTTCTCTTGCAAAAACAAAAAAAAAAAAATTGTTAACAAAAAAGTCTCAAGTTTTCATATTTTTAGGTACCCTTTTCTTACTTTGTTTCAATTATGAGCTTATGTTTCCTCTTTTTTGGTTCATAATCTTACTTTATTTACCAAAAAAATGCAATCTTTTTCACTTATGGTTGAAAGTTGAGTATGACTTGTATACAGATCTTTAAGTTTCAAGATTTGCTGTGAATCTTCTGGTTTTGCCCCTTTTTTATTTGATTTTGGGCTCTCCTTTTTTATTTGTTAAGATGATAAATGATGGTTCTTGGAACTTAGAAATGATTGATACTATGTTGGATCTTTTCATTTTGTTCATATATTGCTGTGACTACATATTTGTAAGTGAAAAATTCAAGAAAATGTCTAGAAGATTTCTCATTTTTCAGTTTTTTTGAACTTATGGTGTTAAGAAACCTGATGTCTACCCCCATACCCCCCTTGGCAGAAGTTGGTTTTCCATCTTTTAGTGTTTTGAGCTGTGTATTGATAAAAATTAGTTTTTTTTAACTTGTGAAATGGCATAAAGTTGGAATCTTTGTTAAAAAAAGGTGGAGGTTTTGGATAAATTGGGATTCTTCTGTTTGTTATGAGTTTTTAAGTTTATGTATTTTCAGTTTTCATTTCATAACTTGGGTTATGTTTCTTATTGTTGTTTTACTGACTGTTTGCTTTTAAGTGATTAATGTGTTGTTTCTTTGTTCTATGCAGATCCAGTATATTGAGCTCTTTCAAAAGTTTTTTTGAAGAAATAATCATCATTTTAACATAAGGTAAACTTTTGTGTCAATCACTTGGCTTTCTTTGATTGCCAAGAGAGATTATTCAGTCATTGATTTCATGTTTGTCTAATTTTCTCTTTCATTACTTAAGATAATGTTTTGAGGGTCTAAAATTATGGACAATCTTGAAAAGAATTGTAGTAATGTAATTACAATTACTAATTTTGCTACCTCAAAGATTGTATCACAACCAAACCAATTACCATCTCTGAGCAAGCTACTTATCCATTTTAGTTGTAGTAGGAAATCAAGAAATCGGTTTACGTACTCCTAGAAAATGTCGAATATCTTTTTTTTGATGATGTTGGTGCTTGGTTTAACTTGTGTGCACCTCGACTATTCCACCGGATACCTGCTACCTTCTATCAGCACAAGTATCGGTTTATCTGTTTTACCAAGGTCAAGGCAAATGAGAAGAAATTAATTAGTGTCAAATATATAGAAAAATTGTTCTTTTATAATGGTGTGCGGGCCCATTTGTCCGCACATCGACTATTCCTCCAAGTAGCACAGGATCGGGTAACTCTATTGACCAAGGCTTAGGAATATGGAAAAAAATGGTTTATATCTTCTACCTTTATAAATATGGTGTTTACACTATTATATCATTTTAATATTACTTGAAGTCCTATGTTTCTTCTCTAATGGTGTTTATATTCATTCGTTGTCTAGGTTCCAATCCATTATGGGCCTCTCACAATATCCAACTCCAGCAGATGCAGGAGTACTCGGTGTAATTCTAGTAAACACAGCCATATCCATCTCCATTATCAAGGAGATACTCCGTTCGATCCTTCGTGTGATTGGCATCCGTATCGCATCATGGGAAGACTATTCTATTGAAGGACCCTTGGACTCACTTGAATGCCGTGGAAGCCCACCAGAATCATACATGGAGGAGTTCAGAAGCCGAACGCCTGCATTTCGTTATGACTCGCTACGTATCTCTAACCACCCTGAACAAGAATGCTCTGTGTGCCTGACAAAATTTGAGCCTGATGCAGGGGTAAACAGCCTCTCATGTGGTCATGTTTTCCATAAGCTGTGTCTAGAGAAGTGGCTCAGGTATTGGCATGTAACTTGTCCTCTTTGTAGAAATTACTTGATGCCTCAACAAGAAGAGGACGATACATGTCCAATGTGAGATTAAACGTTTTACGGTGCCACTTCATCCATTTGCTGATGTTATTATGTACAGCTTAGTAGTGTACAGGCTGAGTATGTGTATGCTTGATCTTTGATGTGATATAGTCTGTTAGCTTGTCATATTTGTGATGGTTTGCGTCCTCTCAGAGTGACGGGTCTCTTTCGTGTGACCAAAAAACTTATACTATGTTGTACATGATTTAGTCCTGTAGCTTCTTGTGTTTGTAATGCTTTGCGTCCTCTCAGAGTGACGGGTCTCTTTCGTGTGACCAAAAACTTGTACATTATAGTACATGGTGTAGTCGTGTAGCTTATTAATGCTTTTCGTCCTCTCCAAGTGACGAGTCTCCTTTGGCATCACCAAGAACTTCTACATTGTTGTACATTGTTGTACATATAACCTAAAACTTTCTCTTATGTTACTTACAGCAACTACGAACTTGAGCATACGCTATCGATAACATACTCAGTGTTCCTCTCAAACTTACTTTCTGTAATATGTTCTAACAAAGTTGCTTCCTATTTTCTGATCTTTAATTGTTCAAAATGCTTCGTTATGCTTTCACTTCCGTGTGTTCTTTTCCTGGGCTGTTTTTCCTTGAGTCGAGGGTGGGTCTGTCAGAAACAACCTCTTACCTCTAAGGTAGGTCTAGATAGGGATAAGGTTTGTGTACACTCTACCTTTCCAAGACCCCACTTTGTTGGACTAGATTGGGATATGTTGTTGACAAATGACAACTGCATACACCAAGAGAGACGGTGGGGTGTGGGGGCTGCAGCAACGTAGCCAGGATTTGCACTAAGGGTAGTCAAAATATAAAGATATAAACACAGAAAGAAGCCAAGAGGATTTAACATATAGTATATACGTAAATATGTATTATAGAGGAAGTTTTACTTATCTACACGGTGTAACTTCCTAGTGAAGGGTTGACGAGGGTTGCTCCGCGAAAGCTATGCAACATTTTACTTAGAAGCAACCTATGATCATCCTTCATAAATTTACAACCTCATTTATCAATTAACACAGTTCTTATGATCAAGTATAATAAGATAAATGATTATGACATAACTATTATTGTATGTTTAATACTTTCATATCTGAAAACAGCCTTAACTGTTCATGAAGCTATATGCTATGAATTTCAGAAAGTTTGTTAAAGTTACTTTCCAGCAGCAAGTTCAGAGAGTTTCGAGCCAACGGACATGCTGGTGCGAGTCAGGCCGGAGTTCCTGTGGTATCTGCATCTGAATGAACCAGCATGTGTTGTTGGTGAACACAAGCAGCTGTGCTTTACACTTGATGCCTTCCTTAAGACTGTCGGCGAAGTAGGCGTGGAGGATGACAGTGGTGGTGAGCTCTTCATTGCTTCTAGACATATAATTTGTGGTAGATTTAACTTTTTCTTGCTAGTTTCTGCAATGTCAATTGATTGTTGAGCCATAGCTGGTTGTGGTTCCATCCTGAAGAAGAAAAAAATCAATTGGTATTAAGTACAAGAAGTTTAAGAGGGAGAACTTTGATATCTAACTACGACAACTATGGGGCACGAAGGGTTTAAGAATAAGAACAAGTGACAGAGAAGTCGTTTACTGATTAGCTGCTTGAACATGGAAAGATGTCGATTATTTCCTAATAATTGTTGTACCTCACAAGCCATATTAATTGGTTGATCAACACTATCTCGACCTTGAACTACCAGAGCGTTATAAATATTTGGCATTTTGCCTAGGGGAAAGGCTACATCTATTACCGGATCGATGATTTGGATGACACGCCCCGATTTTTTTTTTTCAAGCGTGGAAACCCCGGGGGCGAAGCCAGGTAAGGTTGAGGGGATTGGAAAATTACACTGTTTATATTATGTATAAAGTTATTTCTTTTATGTATGTACAGTAGATATTGAACTTCTTTGTTTCTTCGTATATTTACTTTTATCATATTCTGAATCCTTTCGGTGAAAATCTTGGCTCCGCTATAGAAATAGGTATGTCTCAAAATAAGAAACGACGGAGGGTAAATAACGTTTTTTTTTTTTTTGAGTTCAAATCAATTATTAGGATCTAGGGAAAGGTTTTTGGCGCGAAAAGGTGCATGAGTTCATAGTATTCGCCCTAGAATACCTCTCTTCTTTACTAAAATATCATATATATATTTATGAGAGGGAGTTACGCGAGTCTTTGATCTACATAATAAGGTTTTGGAGCTCGATCTTTTTTTACGACAAATATCCCTGTGTACCAAGAAACTACATCACAATACTAAAATCATTGAATTCATCATAATACTAAATCCTATCTTGAAATGTAATCTTTTAAAAAATATGAACAAATTATGCTAAAAATATGAAGAATTTTATTGATCATAAATGACATTCAAATCTTCCTATAATGATCCAACTCCCATCTTCATAACAATTAACAACAACAATTTACGCCTCATTTTCAAGCAAGTTGAAATCGATTATATGAAAATAAATTAATATATGAAGAAAAACCAAAAGACCAACATATAAAATTGGAATACTAAAACATAAAAAGAATAAATTTAATACCTGAAAATTGCAAAGACTGGAAAATTGATATTAGATGCAAAAGGGGTTAAAAGTAGATAAGTAATTATTATATTATATGAAAGAGAGAAATGTTTTGCATTGTTTAATTATTTCTTTATTTTTGGTTTAATTAATCTTTTTTTTTTAAAAAAGAAATTAAAAATATAACTTTTTTTCCGTATTTGACTCTTTCTTAGTTTTAGATTTGAGGTTTATCTCTTTTCTTTTTTCTACACCACTATTTTTCTATTTTTACTCTTATTTTTTATTTGTTTGTTTGTTTGTTTACTATTATTATTATCTTGTAGCATTAAATTGCACCCTTTTAATTTTGCAAAAGTTTATTTAAAAGAATTTTTTTTGATATGTAAGTGCTTAGAATATTTATTTATTTTTAAAATAAATGATTTTCTTTTTCTTTACTTAAAATGTCATGCAAATTAATAGAAGTATCAAATCCCATCGAAATAAGCCTTGCTCACATTGTTGATCTCAAGTTTGAGAATCTTCGTAGCTTAAAAATCGATTTCTCCTCATCAGGTCGATGTGGGACATAAGATCTACCTATCTCAAGTCTTAACTCAACCCTAGATTCTAGCTCGAGAAGTGACAATAACCCAAAATCATTAAAAAGATCAATTTCTCCTCATCGGGTCGATGTGGGACATAACATCTACCTATCTCAAGTCTTAACTCAACCCTAGATTCTAGCTCGAGAGGTGACAATAACCCAAAATGATTAAAAAGACCGATTTCTCCTCATCGGGTCGATGTGGGGACATAACATCTACCTATCTCAATAACACTTGAAGCATTTCCAGTGCTACTTATCAAAAGTTTCATGGTTCAAACAGAGCAATCCAAGAAAGGAACAAACATAAAAATTTGATAAAATTACCAAAATGAAGAAAATACAAGAGCGAATCAAAACTGAGAATGTACTAACTAATGAAACAAATTTATACTTTTCCAGAAGAGAAACTAACAGAAATCTTGATGATCAAAGAATTTTCCTATATATCGGAAGATTTATCCCAACCGCGGTGGTGGTAAACCATTGTGTGAGTACATAGATCAGCTGGAAGAAGTGCAGGTATTGATACCATCCTTGCAGTCTTTAGTAAGATCGTTAAATGTCTCGATTTGCTTTTTACCTCTCAAGAAAACTTCAGTGTCAACTGAAACTCTCATGTAACCATCAAATTCGACAGGACTTCCATTGTGAAGTTTTGCTGTGTCTAAATACCATTCACTGCCTTCATCCCAAAGATCCTTATAGTCGCCGAGGAAATGTGTTGAGTACTTATCCTTTAAAGGATTGAAAAAAGATGTCTCTTGTTCATTTGTCGCGATATATAGGTTCCTTCCATCATCTATCTTGTTTTTCAAACTAGATAGAAGAGAGTCTGGAGAAGTATCTTCAGCAAGATGTGGCCACATTTCACGGTTCCTAGCCTTCTCGCCTCTCACAACATGTACCGAGTCATAATCCCAATTCAACCTAGAGGCAATAGCTGAGACAATGTCCATCAAACGTCTTGACTTCCATACCAAATGCCATGGCCGTTGAACAACAGATTCTGTCTCACCCTCACATACTCTGTACCAGTAATTATCTGGCTCCACGTTACCAAATTTCCTAACGATTAAAGTATCCTTCTGTTCAGATAACTTCATTGGTGTAACTCTAAAATCTTCGACAAGATGGAGAGATAGTCCATCTTTTTGGTGCCATTTTTCCCAATCGGCCCAAAACTGTTCCTGATCAAGAACTGATGCTGAATTCTTTAAATGCTCAAAGTCGAAGTAAAACCTGAAATCCTTTCCTTCCTCGTCTACGCCGGATGAAGTGTATATCTTCGATAAACAAATACTCAAGTCCATTATCAATGTTCTGTTCAAGTATTGTGCCTCGCCTAACGCACACATGAAGCTCCAGAGATAATGGTTCATGCTCTTGCACCTATCTCCACCTCCATGATATACCAAATACTTACCGCGCTTGAAAGAACTCTCTGATTCCACCACAGGAAGTGAGTCATTCACAGCTTCACCAACCTCAGGCAGAGCAACGTTTTGCCCCCCTGTCTTCGCAGCTTTCTCAAACCCCTCGTCTGACTTACCAGAAATTCTGTCCTTGCTCTTTCTCTTCCTTTTCCGAGCATTTCCACCAGTATGATACTCTCCAATGCTCACCACACTAAGCGTACAGTTCTCCGACCTAGAAACCACAAACTCGCGGTAATCCTTGTAAAAAGCAGCAGTCTTTCCATCCTTAGGCCTAAACCGCCAAGCCATGTGGCACGAACTATCATTCGATCCACGGACTGACTTCCCAAATCTGTAAAAATGTATATCCTTGAACTTCTCAATAGCTACTCTCATCAACAAATGAAACACATCTGGATCATTACAATCAATTGGTTCATCAGTTTTCCCATGACAATCAGGATCACTCTCAGTGCCACTGTCTGTAGCTGACAGCGAAACGTCGACATCAGTTAGGTTTATGAAGGTAGAAAATGCTTTCTGATTTGCACCAATAAAGTCCTCACCAGTCTTCATAACAGTGTCATCAGCTTTAAACGTGGCGTCAGATTTAGACGTAAGGAAATTAGTGATTTTCGTCGAAGGATGGAATAAAGGATCTTCAGGCTCATAAGTTGCAGCCATTATAGTAAAAATCAAAACTCCAACAACAAATATAGTGAAACAGAGATTCCCTATAATTGCCAATGTATTTTGCCCCAGATTTTCTGGCCTAAAACTTCCATTCCGGGACAGCAAACTTGGCGATCGACCCACCATTGTTCCTACTCCTTCCAATCACTACCACCACAAGAAATTCACAGAAATCTCCAAGGCCTGAAACAGAAAGACCCAAAAATCTTCAAAATATGTAACATATAAGGACAGAACTCCAGAGAGAGAAGTAAAGGGTGCTTGAAAGATGTTACCTTTAGCAAAATAATGCCAACATTTCGATCACTATGATCACCACAAGAAATTCACAAAAATCTCTAAATCTTAAAACACGAACACATAAAAATCTTTAACATATGAGATAGAAGTCCAGAAACAGAAGCAAAGGGTGCTCGAAATATGTCTCATTTGACAAAATAAAGCCAATAATTTCAATCACTATCCCCACAAGAAATCCACAAAAACCTCTAAATCGTACAACACAAAAATCATTAAAATATGTACACATATGAGAGTAAAACCCAACAAACGCAAGCAAAGGGCGCTCAAAAAATGTTATAGTTGATAAACAAAGCCAACCATTCTCCATCACTATCACCACAAGCAATTCAAGAAAAAACTCTAAATCCTAAAACACAAAGACACAATTATAAAAATATATACATTTAACATATGAGAGTAGAACTCAACAAACAGAAGCAAAGGGTGCTCGAAAACTGCCACATTTGACAAAATAAAGCCAATAATCCCAATCACTATAACCTCAAGAAATTCACAAAACCTCTAAATCCTGTAACACAAACACATAAATATCTTCAAAATATGTAACATATGTAAGTAGAACTCAACAAACGCAAGCAAAGGGTGCTCAGAAAATGTTATAGTTGATAAAACAAAGCCAAAAATTCCAATCACTATCACCACAAGCAATTCACAAAAATAAAAAATAAAAACTCTAAATCCTAAAGCACAAAGACACAATTTTTTAAAAAAAAAATGTAACACATGAGAGTAGAACTCATCAAACAGAAGCAAATGGTGCTCCAAAAATGCCACATTTGACAAAATAAAGCCAACCATTCTCCAATCACTATCACCACAAGCAATTCACACAAACCTCCAAATCCTAGAACACAAAGACACAATTTTTTTAAGAAGTATTAACAGAACTCCACAAACAGAAGCAAAGGGTGTTTGAAAAATGTTTCATTTAACAAAATAAAGCTAAAAATTCACAGATCTGAATGAAGGGTCAGTTTTGTTAATGGTGAATTGATGGAAAATTTATACATTCAAAAACTTTTTTTTTAATTACCTCATGAATCTTGAATCTTGATTATGAACCCCTTTTAGCTCAAAATGGATTCTACCATTATTTCCCTACAAAAAAAGGGGAAGAAAAGGTTCTTGATTTCCTTATTTTTCTGGAGTCAAATGCAAAAGATTCATAATGAGTGACTACAAGGATTCTTGCTAAAATGCGCACGTGATGTCCTACTATTATAAAATCTAATTTAGACCGTTAGATTTATTGGATTTTGGTGTTATACGCACTTGGCGCATTTTAGTTGCTTTTAATGAACATTTTAGTTATAGGAAATTAGTGTCATGAATATGCAGACAAAATTTCTGAGTTATTTGTCTAATTGGGCAAATTTCATGTTTGGGATTGTAAAGTCTCTCCTTAAACATTTCATTATTAGCCAATTTGTGGGGGTGGGGTGGATAAATAATTATGAAAATTGAAATAAAGAGGAAATAATACAAATCTAGCTAGCTTAGATTATAGTATGCATTATGCACTAAAATTCAAAATCAAGATTATTTCACATATGAACTACATCAATAATAAACAGAGTTGATAATAATAATCTCCGAGTTTGGTTAATATGGTGCACAAAGACGTTCATGTAGAGTCAGAGGAAGGGTCACATTTCAAGGGGTGTGACGTAGACAGACTACTTAATGCGAATGTTAGTAGTTGTTTCAACGGCTCGAACCTGTGACCTATAAGTCAAACAAAGACTACAAGTTAAATTTTATTCATTAGTATGTATAGTATACTTGTCACTTCTCATTTATCATAGCAAGTGTTGGTTTCCATGTTGATACATTCCTATTAGCCTTGATTTTCCCACAATGTTCCTCTTCATTTTCCTTGTTGATCATCTCTAATGAAACTGAACATGATGAATCTTGGTTACAATCAATCCCAAAGAACCTCACACGACGATTTCGCGCATTATTTTTATCACTAGATGTCTTAGTCTTGATAATACTTATAATGTGTTGTGACTTGGTTGAATCTTGTGAGGATTGTGAAATGAATGAATGATTGTTTTTCTTGATTCTTCTCCTTAGTTTCTTTAAGGTACATTTTGGGATAACATAGTATTTTTGGCCAGGGATGAGGATTTCATCTTTGTGGACTACTGAATCCCATGGTTTTCTGAATACCTCAGGCTTGGCTAGTATGAAAGATGGGTAATTGTTAAGAATCCTGGATGCAGGGGTTGCCATGTAGTAGTATTCAGCAACACCACCTACATGGATGATCTTTAAGGCTGAGGACGACGACGATCGGATCTCCGACCGTCCTAGCATGGAGAACGAGGCCGACTTAGGGTGACCATGACGGCGGAGCGTAGAATTATCCAACCATCCTGGAACGGGGGTCGGCTCAATTGGACTGTGGCGATCGAGAGGAGGATTATTCAACCTAACTGGAACTGAGAACGAGGCCGACTTAGGCGGACCGTGACGGCCGAGCGTAGAATTATCCGACTGTCCTGGCACGAAGGCCGGCTCACGTGGACCATGGCGATCGAGAAGAGGATTATTCAACCGTCCTGGAACGGAGAACGAGGCCGACTTAGGTGGACCGTGACGGCCGAGCGTAGAATTATCCAACCGTACTGGCACGGAGGCTGGTTCACGTGGACCGTGGAGATCAAGAGGAGGGTTATTCAGCCGTCCTGGAACGGAGAATGAGGCCGACTCAGGCGGACAATGGCTACCGAGAGGAGGATTTTCCGACCGTTCTGGCATGGAGAACGAGGTCAACTTAACCGGACGGTGGCGGCCTAGAGGAGGGTTATTCGACTGTTCTGGCATGGAGAACGATATTGACTTAGGCGGGCCGACACGACCTAGAGGAGGGTTATCTAACCGTTCTGGCATGCAGAACGAGGCGTACTTGGGCCGACCATGGCGGCCAGGGGAATGATTAGTTCTCCCCTCGGCCGCCGAGGTCCGTTTCTTGCCACTAAAGAGTTTGTTTAACATCGGATTCACCTTATGCTAGAGGCATTAGACTATGAGATTGTTTTGTCCTTATAGTTAAGGTTTGATGAAATCAAGGATGTCATTATGCTTATATTTTCTTACTAAGAAATATGTTGTAGTATTCATTAGATGAATCCTAAGAGTTTGGCACATAGAGGCAGACCAAAGTTTGTTGTTTGCAATTTGTTTGTATGTCAAGCATGGCAGATGCCATTCTACTAATATGTATGCAGCAAAATGTGTTTGTTTAAACCTTTAAATTAGAGACGGATCTAAGATTTAAAATTTATGAATTAAATTCATAAAACTCTCAGTATTGAATCCAAAAGTTATGAGTTCCTATCTACTTTTGTCGCAATGTAAGTAAAATTTCACACATAAAATTTATGTTCGACATCAGAATTACAGGATTCAGATGATCCCGAGCGTGAAAGCATTTTGGCCCTTATATATCATTAATTTGAAACTCAATATCATTAATTTGCTATTATTATTTTTTTTTAAAAAAAAACATGACCAAAAAGTGACCAACGAACACTATTTTTTATTGTATCGATTTGTTTGTGATTGTTGGGTAGTGGGCAAGAAGGGATGTACCAACAACTAATCCACATTTCATCTCATATAACCAAAAAACATAGTCGTTATCATAAAATTTCAAAGTTTTACTCATACGTGGAATCTAAAACTGTATGACATTAACTACTTCTTTAAAACAGAAAAGTGATCAGTAAATATTATTTCTGCCGTGTCCGCTCCGGAGTTGTTGGTAATGAGCAGACAGGCCAGAAGGGATGGGCCAACAACTTGATCAGTACTACCTTGGTGCATAAATGATTATGAAGAAAATAAAATTAACATTCAAGTGAGAAGAAATAGAAATAATGAGCTAGCTATTTATTATTACTGCTCTTTTTTTTATATTTTTTTTTATGAAAAGTCTTATTATTATTACTATTGGTAGTGATGCTTGGTGGTTGTATAATAATAATTGTTATATTACCTTTGTTTTATATTACTTGGCCTCGGAATCAAAAACAAATGTTTTTGCTTCTAACTCATATCGATTACAATTTTAAAGTTAGGCGAAGGATGTTCACCATCGGAGTAATCCTATTTTGACAAAAAAAAATACTACTTTTCATTTCCAATTCTAACCAGTATCAAATAACTATGTCATAAAATAGTAGAATAGTCAAATTTAGAGCTTCAAAGCGTGATTAATAAAGTTAATTAATAAAATATGTCTCTGATAAATAACGTCATGAGTGAATCTTTTCTCAAACGAAATGACATAAATGAATCAAACTATTAACGAATGTTATTGATGGACTTTTTCTTAACGTATTTAAACTTCTTCTTTTTTTAATTTTTCCAAACGTCCATTAACAAAGCACGCTATGATCTAAAATCCAAATAATTCTTGCAAGAAATGAAATATAACATAATCAAACTTAATTTTTTTCTACAAATAAGGCTGTATAATTTTGTACAAAATTAACCAATTGGAAACTCAAATATAAAACCCTTTAAACAAGAAAATATATAAAACCATAGGACTTTGTTACAATAATAATAAAAAAAAGAGTTAGGTGATTTCTTCTTTTTATCTGCAAAAACTTTGATGAACAGAGTTATGTTATTTGAAACTTTTTGATATTTGTATAACAATAGTTATTTGAAACCTGTGTTAGCAGAAGGTAGCAGATACTCGCATGTTGAAACAGTATAAGGTGCACGTAAACTGATTCGAACGATAATATATATCTATCTTTTCTTGTTGTGCAAAGGGTTTGATCCAGTGGGAATTCTTCTCTTGGATGACTCAAAATCTTGAGCTGCCGGAGCAATAACTATAGGGTGAAAAACTTGTGATCTTCTTGCCGCCGGCGTGCCGGAAACTTGCTCCGGCAGCTGCCGGAGAGCTTGAATTGTTGAAAATGTTGTAATAAGAAGAAGAAGAAAGAAGATGAAATGAAAAGTTTTCATCACTTCTTGAGAATTTTAATTTTTTTTAGAATATTTTGAAAAATAAGATATTGTAAGATTTTTATTTATATTTGATGAATTTTATGAATGTGTTATAAGTGTAGAAAGTGATAGAAAAGATAGAAAGTGGAAGCATTTGATGGATTTTATAAATGGACATATAAGTTTGGTCCACATGCCACTTTTGTTGGAAAATATTATGATCAATAAATTAAATTTTCACACAAAATGGAGTTTTTTTTTTTAATAATCATTATCTTATTTGACTTTATGGTTTTATTATTTTCTTTTAAAATTTTAAACATCATATTGTTTTAGTGAGAAAAAATAAAATGTGAATAGGAGTTTTCGATTCGTGTAATTTGTAAGTTATAAATCTGAATCGTGTAAAATGCTTGTATTAGAATAGAATATCTACATCATATTTCGTGTAATAAGAAATATTATGTGCATTAGACTATTATCTTATTTGAGTGAGAATATAAAAATGTTTTCACTACTAAAAACTAATATTTTTTCGAAATCTTTTTTGTTGATGCGCGATAAAAAATTCATATATTTTTTATAGTACTAAGAGATGCGGATGAGATTGACAAAATCTAATAACTTTAGTCAAAATATGTATTCATATTTAAAAAATTATTTAATATTCATAAATAATATGATTGAGTATCCGATAAAATATCTTCTTTAGAATTTTAAACCCACATACTCAACATTTTGCTCATGGCTTTGAATAATATTTGGAATTCAATTAGAATTAAAGCATTTTTTGACTATACATTTGAGTTCAGACCATATGTGCATTAACCTAGCATTTCTCTCCTTTTTAAAAAATTTTATTTTATTTATTAGACGTTTGAATATAAATCGTGAAATATAGAAAAAAATTGAAAATAATATTCAAGAATTAAAGTTGTGTTTGAACATAAATATAAATTATAATTATTTTTGCATCTTTACGAGTAAAATATGAAAAATTATAACAATTTTATGTTGAGACAAGTAATATTTCAAAAAAAATAAAAATAAGCCTGAACAAATTTTATATTTTGATAAGAACGTAAATGGACTACTTAAAAGAGCTTTAATTTGGGATTTATTATTATTATTATTATTATTATTGTTATTAACATTTTTTTTGCTAAACTCTTGAAGAATTAGTCTACGTTGAATTTAATGCGTTTGTCCTCCTTATTCTTCTAAGTTCTAGGTCCTTTTTATTATTATTATTATTTGGAATAATTAGTAGAGAATTTAATGTGCATTACTTAAAATATAATTTAAATTAATAATCTTTTAAATCATCATTTCTTTTGACTTAAAAGGAAGTTGGTCTTGGTGCATATCATATCATATACTAATTCAATCGTATTTAAATTTTAAAAATCTTATGAATTATGAACTTGGTATATTTTGAAATATAATTATAGCGTCAAAATATAATGTTACTTTTAAATCCAACAACTTTTTTATATATTTTCATATATTCTATAAAAGGTATTTTAAATTTGATCAAATATATAATTTATTGAATATTTTTGAGAAAATGCATAAGTACCCTCTTAACCTATGCCGAAATTTGAGAGAGACACTTATCCTATTACCCGCTGAACTTATTTTATAAGTAATATTCTATCCTTTTTCGACCTACGTGAGACTATCTTTAAAAAAAGTCAATCAACATTGGACCCACAAAATAGTGTCACGTAGGCCGAAAAGGGATAGAATATTATTAATAAAAATAAGTCTAAGGGGATAATAGGACCTCTGAGATTTTAGGCATAAATTAAAAAGGTACTTATATTTTATCCCAATATTTTTTAATATTAACTCAAATACCACGATTATTATATATAATATATGGTCAAACTATAGGAGATAAATGTGAATAGTCTAGAACAATAGTTGAGAAAATGGTGGTGGGGAATTTATTTATTTTTTGCATATTAAATGGCGTCGGTGATACTATAAAGTGGAAATAAAAAAGCTTCTTGATGGAAATTTGGAGGAGAAGTGAAGTATTATATGGGGAAAAAAATAATAACATGATTATTCTTTAAATAATTTTTTTTTCTCTAAGATATGTTAGGTGCCACCTTTTGACAAGAAAAAGTCAAAGTCAAATGCCCAACATCTACAATTAAGAAAAAAAGATATTTTGATTTGTCGAGAGTTCAGTAAGTTGAAATATTATTGATCCTTCTAATATGAGAATTGAAAAAAGAGAGATGTTATCATAAGGTTGAGTGTATTCCAGCGAGCTCCTCAACTAATATCGAGAAATAGAGATATTATCGTAGTTCATATTTATGTTTAAACTTTTCTTTCTTTTTATAGAAATGCAAAAGGGATTTTAGAGAAAGGACTATAAGATGGTGAATATGAAATATCAATATCAAAATTAAGTTGCACAACTATGATTACATACGATTTATGTACCTAACACAAGAAATTGGATAAAAAATTTATATTATTTTTTCTTAAAATATTTTTCTTCGTAACGAACACATCCATCAATTATTTCTTTTTTTATTGTTAGTGTTACTTGTTATCCTTTCCTATATACTCTAAATGTGAGACACTTTTCTTTCGTTGGGTATCTGAATTATATTTTACAAAATTATTGTTCAATTTTAAAATTTCAAATTAAAACATGATCATTTTAGCTTTAATCTCTCCCATTTCATCTAAGGAAACATAATAAAAATGAAAAAGCAAAAGAAGAAGATGGAATAGGTAAATTTAAGAATGTAATACATGATCTTTTAGCTTTGGACTAACATTTATTTTTATATTTATAACACAAAAAAGAATAGAAAACTAAGGCCGAATGTGTATATATTCACAGTATTTGCAATGGAATGTTGATTACTAACTAATTTAATATTATAAAGAAATATTAATAAATTTTAGTTATTTTAATATGATCGCGATATTGGTATGCTAGAGTCAAATTGTTAGGAGTATGTTCATATGAGTACGTCATGGCATATAACTCCAACAGTATAGCTTGATCCAGATGAATATTTAACATACATTCATACGGTTGATTTTAGAATTAGTCACAAGAAGATATGCATTAATCGTTCTAACATCTCCCTTATCTTTAATTATTTGAAATTTAACGATGACAACATCTCAATAAACAATTTATAATCACTATTGATATTACAGTAAAACATCATTCCATTTGCAATTGTGCTGGACGAAGTATCATACTTTAATTATACTCAAGAATAACGTCATTACTTGTGATCGCAAGTACATTAAATTTTATCAAATTAAAAACACTTAATTTATAAGCATTTTTTGTAATTTTTCCGAAGGGTGATAATTTTTGTTGTGTCATCACTAGATATATTGTTTAAAATATTTTATCAATATCAATTTATATATTATATGTTTTATAAGTTTTGAATATTTTAATTAAGATAAATAAAAGTGAACACAAAGTTGGATTAACAAAAGAATAATTGAAGAGAATTCAAGATAAATTGTGTATTACCACTGAAGAATAGTATGGGCCTACAAGATTTGACGGCCCAACAACCCAAACATAGTAATTAGGCCCAACAATTTTGTTCAATCTAATTCCCAGGCCCAATACCCAACAATTTTAAGACAATTTTATACAAATTCATATATAGTTTTAATTCAATTTGTATGTACTTTATAATAATTAATACATTATAAATACAATTTATATATAAAAAATTGACATATATCAATTCAAATTCAAAAGACTATGTCATATAAAATTTACACAATTATATATGTAGTTCATATTATACAATTTAATTACACAAATTACATATATCCTTACTAAAATTATTTGTCTCAAAAATATTTATCATTTTAGAAAATAAAAAATTAAAATTATTTTTTTCCAATTTTATTGTTTTAGTAATTGTTTCCAGCTAAGAATCATAACTTCTCTTCTTCTTTATTATTATTTTACAAAAAGATAATAAATAAAAACAACATCATTATATGCTCTCTTTTTTTGTGGTGGTCAAATTATAACTAATCCACCACCAAAAGTAATAGTGTGATTTTAATCAAATATATATATCTGTGTCTAATCAGATATTTTATTTTTGAGCTTTGAAATGAAACTATATTTGGTAAAGAGTTATAGTTTCAAACAAAAACCAGAACCTACTATTAAAGGTCGTGGCAGAATGGATAAAATCTCTTTGGCTTAGTCAGAGATTTCATGTTCATGCGTTGAGATGAAAAAAAATCTTTAATAGAAAGTATTTTCTCCTTAAATCTTATGTGAAGCACAAGTCTAATTAGTCAAAAATCTCAACGCAAGTATAGACAATTAGGTAAAAAAAAAAAAATAGCTTGATGTACTAAACTCCTACTATGTGCGAGGTTCAAGGAAGAGCTAAACCACACAACAATATATTGAATGTAGACTTTCAAGAGGTTGTTCTCACAACTCGAACCTACTATCTTTTGGTCAAATGACACTAACTTTATCGAACAACGGGTTGTAAACAAAAATAATAAATTTGAACCTTACTCCTACATTTATCCTTTCTCCATATGGCTCTTTATATATATACACTCTCTCTTTGCATCTTCAATATCCATTACAATTTTGTCCCTAAACCTTTGCTGCTCTGTCTCAGGTTAGTTCTTTCATTATCATACTTACATGTCATTTTTGTGTTTCTTAATAAATAAATTAAAAAAATTGTGTATGGGATGGGGTGAAGTTGGGGTGGGCGGTTACTGGGTTTAAAGTTATGTTGCTCGAACTCTTTCGAAATGTCATTAGGTAGTGTCAGATTTTTCAAAAATAGTATATTTTAATGAATAAAATACATATGCAATAACATCTTTGAATATTTTGAGCAACTTCAGTTATAACTGATCTAGATCCTTCTTTTCTATGTATAACTAGTTACTGAACTTCTTTTTTTAAAAGAAAATTGCTAGGGAGGGGTTTTGATCGATCAAAAGAAGAATCGAATCTAAGTAGTTTCGTTATTTTATCCTAAGGGTGGAACCACAATAAAAGTTACCGATAAGTTTCGCTCAAATCCTATATTTTAAAATTAACATTATTATATGTAATATGCATAAATAGTTTATTCAAAACTCAATAAACAAAAAAAGAGGGGTCTTTCAGAACCTATAAACTCAAAACTTGGATCCGCCTTTGTTAACGTGATAAAAGTAGTTTTGTCACTAATGTTATTTTGAGTAAAGTTCAATGACCATACGTGAAATTGATTCGTTAATGGCCAAACTATTGGATCAATTGTTCTTGGCAATTGTTGATGTTTTTGTAAGTTGTTGTTTTAACTTATGTTTGCATCTGTTTTTTTTTTTTGGTTTTGATGTACAATGTATTTTTTTGTTACATTTTTTTGTTGATTGTGTTATGTGAGGAATGAGATTTGTTATTTGAATACATTACTATTTATATATAAATTGATACTTGTTATTCTCATGATTTGAACTCGTATTCATAAGATGAGAGTTGCAAATATGTGAATGTACGTTGCATCTGTTTTTTTTTTTTTGGTTTTGATGTACAACGTATTCTTTTTGTTACATTTTTTGTTAATTGTGTTATGTGAGGAATGAGATTTGTTATTTTGTTACATTTACTATTTATATACAAATTGATAGATGTACGTTCATACACGATCAAATAAGATTAACAATGACTATAGTCAGAAGATGCTAGTAAAAGGTACGTTAAGAAAAAAAATGTGAGATAGCTTGAAATGTTTTGGACATGTCTCTCGCGACTCGTAGAAAAAATTATGTTTGTCAAGAATGGGATTCGAACCCATGCCCTTTCGGACCAGTACCTGAAACTGGCGCCTTAGACCAACTCGGCCATCTTGACATTTGATTTTAATTAACTTATAGTTAATATTTTATAATCTGAAACTAATGGTAAATGTAAAGAATAATCCACCCAAGGATAAATCATTTTTAACCTATGAATGGCATGTTACCTATCTTGTTTTCCAATTTATCAATCAATATTTATTATAAACAGTTATTTGCACTATAATTACCTAATAATATGTTTTACTCAATAGGACTAATTATGACCCCAAAGTCGATAAAAGTACTCATACTGAAGAACGTAAAAACGTAAAAGCTTTCGACATAAATCACTATAACATATCAAAATAGTTTCACTGGTGGGATCTAAACATGGTAAGATGTATATAGACTTACCACCGTCCTTGAGAGAGAAAAAAGTTGTTACTAATAGATCCATACCTCGTGAGGAGGCGAAAGAAGAACGAAAGATGAAATAATAGTGATAAAAGAAACATATAGCATAAGCTCTCAATATATAAAATACTCATACAATCAAATGAAAAGTAAAATGTACGAAAACCTTACTCCTACCTCGTGGAGGTAGAAAGGTCATTTTCAAAAGACTCTAAGCTCAAGTATCGCATATATCAAAGCAGAAAGAAAAAGAACTCTACAGAAGTAAAGAAGACGTAGCAAATAATAGAGAAAGCATTACATAACATTCGACGCGTTTACAGCAAAAACATGGAATATAAAAATTTTGTGCAAAAATAAACTGTCTATTTCCTTTGTATGTATTGCTGCAGCTGCAATTTGATTTTACACCTTACTTGAAGAGGAAAAAAAAGAGGAAATTTCTAAAACATAACTCAAAAAAAAAAAAAATTATCATTTTAAAACAAAGTGTCTTGCAAAGTTCTATCTCTAGACCTTCAAAAAGCAGGCATTTCCAAGTCCCCTACAAAAGGAAGTCCAACTCTTCTTAAGTTTTATATAATTTGTGGAAATATTCAAAATTCATGATTCAACTTAGACGGAAAAAGATCTCGCGTACTATAACAGCCTTGATTCGAGACATTCTCCTAGCCGTCCATTCCTGCATCGATGGAAGAACATTAGATTAAAACATAGCATTATCTGACATCGCAACTCGAAGAACTGCAAATGTGCATACATCTATGAGAAGAGAGGATGGGAAGGAAATTTAAGGAAAATATCATGTGTAATAAAACAAGCTAAGAGTACAAGGACAAAACTATTTGGTCGAAGCTCATGCCTCATGGCACGAAAATATATAAACAAGATCTACATGAAAACTAAGTAAAGAAACTCAAGATGATAAGTTTTTCAGGCATTTCAGTGATGACAGTCATGAGCAATGAAATTGTCCTTCGAAAAGCTTTGTCAATTTCCCATAGCCTACCCACAGAAGACAATTTCATTTTAAGAAAAATACTAAGACATGAATTTGCCTCCGCATATTATCTGATAAATAAAAGCTGTGTCGTTTCTAGCACAAGGATCCTTTTATTCTCTCATCACATGTATCTGTCTCAGTGCTTACGATCAGTAGAGGAAGAGACAACAAACCATGAAGGCTACCTGACCATTTTCAAGGTCGGGAAGCCAGTGAGAAAAAAAGTAGACCACCTTTCGGTCAGAAATGGAAGCACAAAAAGGCACGGATGCGCTAATCTGCAGCCATTTGGCAATTGCAGAAAAACCTAACCATGTCACGGTCCAAAGGATTCTTTGTGCCTCAGACTAATTATTTACACTTCTATGAGGCTTTTAGAAATGGAGAAATTGCCCTTTGGGAGGAACAAGTCGGAACTTAGCAATCTAATACCCTCAGTAAATTATGAAAGTAGAGGGGGAAAGAGCTGATGGAATCAGAGAAAGATGTCAAAAACCCGAATGACAACCATCCAGTATACAATAGAACACATTGACATGAAATATGAGGGCCTAATGGACCCGTCTCAAAGAACAGTTGTAAAAGTGGCAACAAAAGGTAGAGGTCATCTATCATTTGTCTTAAAGAAACCGAAATAGAAGTGTTGCTCGATAAGATTATATATAGGAGGCGGGGAAGTTAGTGGATGTTGGCCTTCACTAGGCTCTAAAGAGAGGCTGAGTAAATTAACATTATAAAAATAAATGGAGCTGCTGGTGCATTAGGAATTCCAAATGATACTGTCCTTATTGTGTGCTTCAAGTGCATCAGCAAGAATTTCTAGGACTTCACAGGAAGTGTAAAAAGAAAACAGAGGTCCAGTTGAAAGATTTGTGCGAGGACCAATGAAAATGACAGTTCCCTTTTTGTAACTGCCAGAGATCTTCACACAGAAAGATTTGCCAATGAACGAAAAACAGTTGCAATGCTCTCTTATTTTATTTTCCAGAAGTTAGCATCAAGGAGGAGGAGCTTGAGAGGGTATATAAGGACATGTAACAAGAAGTGAGAAGTTCCAAACGATGTCACAACGAAATATGAGTTATCCAGCATACAAAGAGTTGAATTGAAGTGACCAAGTTTGCAATGCTTAAATGTGGACAATTCGGATATCTAGGCTCAATGCTCCATGAGAATCGCATGATAGATGAAGATATAAAAAAACTGAAAAAGAATGGTAAATGGAGAAGTACAACCAGAGTATTACGCAAACAGAATGATACCATATCAAAGTAAAGGCAAGTCCTATTAGAACGGCTGTAAAGTTAGCAATGGTCTATGATGAGTGAATGTTCGGCCTCTACATCCAACATATCCACAATATGGGCGTTATAGAGATGCGAGAGATAGGATACATTTGCAATCATACAAAATTAAGATAAGAGAAGGTTGTTTAAAATGGTTTAGTCATGTTCTACGTAGAGCTCCACAAGCACTGGTTTGTAAGAGTACGTGTCAAACATATGGTTGAAAGTGTTTAAAAGGGACAAAGTACACCTAAAATGACAAAGAAGGAAGTCTTAAAAGACCTAAAGTCTCTTGGAGTTCATGCAGACTTTAGTGAAAAATAGAATACGATCCATATAGGTGATACGAACTAGTTGAGATGAAGACCACTCTTACTGGTAGCTACCATTAGACAAGTCTAAATGGAGCAAACTAGATAGCGAGAATTTATGTAGCAGGCCCCAACAAGCTTATGGTTAAATTTTAGTTATTGCATTTTTTCAATTGAGACGGTGAGAAGAGATGTTATGGAACGCATGAATCAATTCTATCTATACTGTTATGTGAGGGCTGTTTTAGCTCATCAATTATAGTCTCTACTCCTACAAGAGTTGGTGCAACAGATATAAAGGACTTCCGATCCATTTGAGTAGAGAACGTATACAAATCATGGCGAAGTTTCAGAATAAAACATACTTACATGAAATATCAGATATTACGATCAAACCAAAACAAGTTCAAAAAAAATTCCTGTATTTTCCCATGAAAAAAATTGTTTAAGATCTGGTCAATATATCATATTTAAATAGCACAAATTGATTCCAAGTTTCTTGACTCTATTTTACCATGCTTAACAAAATAAACTATCTTTTAGGTCTTCGATCCCACAATGCTATATCATTTATATAGATATTAATGCACATTAATTATTTGGCCCTCTTTTTGTAGGAACAGTTTACTGGATAAAGTAAACTTTCAAAATAAATACTTTAGAACAAAAGCATCACTTCCAGACCATCAAGACTACATACAACTAGACTTCAATAATAGGGTATGCACTATTATTTTCTGATCCAAGAAAGTCTTGATCTTTTGATGCACGTGGAAATTATACTCATGTAGCTATTACAATTAGGACAGACAAAGAAAATCATAGGCTTAAGTTACAGAAAAGAACGAAAACAACCAAATTATCAAATAAACAGTGTTAAAGTTCACTGTGTTGAGAACCCAATTTCATAAATACCAAGTCCTAAAATTAGTAAACTTTAGCTGCCAGACATGGATTGAGAAAGAGGGGAATAACTAGAATTCTAAGACAACAACGGTACATCCAACAATGAGTAAAATTTAGCCAAATAAATGGAAATTGCCAAAAAGATGACGGGATAACTTGACAGTAACATACACTCTCTTTTCTCTAGGAAAGTAAAGAGCGTAAAGACGAAGTTTAAGCACAATCTTACTCTACGCGAAGAACTTAACGTTGATGCAGATAGCTAGAAGCTTATATAATATGATCATATGAGAGTTATACTTGTCCAAGATAATAAGAATGACAACAAGACAACAGCTTAACCATGTGAAGCTTACCTCTGTTTGGTTGTCTATTGCCAACTCCATAACTACCAACATAACCTGAAGTACTTTGAGGTGACATGTCAGAAGGTCCATTGCCTAGTCCATAACCAAGAGAACCGGTTGCATCCTGCTCAGAATTTGAAGGACGCCAAGTGTGATCATCATATCCCAAACCACTACCATATAAATCAGCTAAAGGGCCCCCATCATAACTACCCCTGGATCCTGATGGCATAGCGGCTCCACGTTTTGTGACGTTTCTGCCATAGCCTCCTGCCATCCCATATATGCTGTCACCATTCACATATCCGAGATTTCCATTTTTGCTAGAAACATTTCCCCCGCCTTGAGAGGAAATTGATGAACCCCAAACTCCACTGTTGCTAAAGCTTCCTCCTCCAATGTTTCCACCACTTCCAGATACTAAAAAGTTGCTAGAGCTTGTCGAGGTCGTCCCATGGTGCAGTCCTCCATCACCCCATAAATTGCGATTTGCTGAGTTTAAGAAAGAAGTGTTTCCTCCCCCACTTCCTCCGTCAAACCCAATGCCACCACCAAGTCTGCTTGAGCTATAATATGGATTCAGTCCCCGTCCATAGCTTAAACTACTGTTAACATTTGCACTACCACCATATCCTGGGCTCAGACCTGGTTCAAAGTTAAGACCCATACCATAACCAGAACCAAATGGAGTAAAGACACTCCTACCCCCAGTGATGGGGCTAAATCTACCATCCATACCGACTCCATATCCTCCAACTGTATTTGGAGAGTATCCCTGTGCATACCCATCAAGGAAGTTATTCATCCTATTTAATCCATAGCTGTACCGACCAAGTGGACTTTGGCTAGGACCTGGGGATAACTCTTTGGGAACAGCGCGCTTGACCTCAACCATTTTATCATTCAGCTCATGGTAAGACTTGAGCAAGACTTTATCCACTGCATCCTCTGAATCATAAGTGATGAATCCAAATCCCCTAGGCCTTTGAGTGTTATGATCATACATAACTACTGCATCTGTGATTGTTCCAAATTGCTCAAAATACTGCTTAAAGGCAGTCTCAGTGACAGTGGATGCTAAACCACCAACGAAAATCTTTCTTGTACGTCCTGGACCAGGACTAGGAGAACCATGAATACTAGGACTGCTTCTACTTGTCGTGCTCTGGTCATCCCGTGGAACTGCCCTCTTTGCTTCTACCTGTAAAAGAGGATTGTAAGAAATCTCGGGTAAATGAAGTAACTAGAGATCTTAAGTTGTGCACTTCTGGCACTCAAAGATCAGATCAAAGTAGAAGACCAGAAACGTTTGATGACAAAATGCTATTCAAGTAAGATTAACAAGCAGCATTGCTTGAGAACATCAACGATACCATGAAGGCCCAGAGCATTTGGTTAAATATTACATCATTTTGGTTATATCTTCGTAACACTGTCATGCTAAGCGGTGATATAACAAAATAAAACCAAATTGGAAAGAATGTAGCAAACTTAAAGATCTTACCATCCTGCCATCAATGTTGTGTTTCTCCTTTACTACCCTCTCAGCAGCAGCAGGATCAGCAAAGACCACAAAACCGAAACCACGAGCACGGCCAGTAGTCCTATCCTTCATAATTACAGCTTCTACAACCTCCCCATAAGTACTAAAATACTCCTTCAGACGCTCGTCGTCTGTGTCCCATGAAATCCCACCAACGAATAACTTACCAAGATCAACTTGCATTTTCCTACAATACCAAAATCAATGGTCATAAAATACTCATTTCCAAACTTTCCATTCAACATTATGCAACGTCAAGCCAAAAAATAAAACCAAATAACATTTGCTCATAGGAACAACCCAACAACAACAACATAACCACACGCGCACCTTACCCCTACCTCGGAAGGACCTCAGCTCAAAACAAAAAGAAATGACAAAGCATTCTTACTACAACATCATAAGAAAAAACCCATTTTACAGAAAATGAGACACCTCAAACTCAATCCAAAATACAATATTAAATTCCACATCCATTACTTAACAAAAAAAAGATATACAGATTAAGGAAACAACAACCAAAACAGTAAAGAACATACCTTTTTTACTGTGAAGTATAATGAAGAGCTTCAGAGACACACAACAATCTGTAACTGATCCAATAATTATCAGATTCAATCAAACTAAACGGATCAAAACAACCCCAACAATGAAAAATGATTTCATCAAACTTTTTTCATAAAAAAAAAATTAACAAATACACAAATCAAGAATCTATCTTTTGAACAATACCCATTTAACAAAATCACCCAAATCAATAAGATCTACAGAGGAGGCACAGTAACTAGAACCGAGGGCGATGTTCTTCCTCCTCTATATTAGCCCTCTTTACTTTTCTGTTCCCACTGTTCTTTTTTCAAGATTTTATCTTTTTTCTTCAAGATTTTTTACACACTATGATAACAATAACAGATTGATTCAACCCTTTTAAAAAGTTTTGATTTTGATGATTAAATTAATTTTTTTTCCTTTTTTTTAGTTTAATTTTTTTTTTTTTTTTTTTGCTAAGAACAAGAAGAATGGAGAATATATGTGGTAATGAGAGAGAAAATTTTGGTGTGATTTGATGATTTGATCTAAAGGATTTGGTTTTGCTTGTGCTCTAATTTGTTTCCTTATATATATACTTTTTGTGAGAAAAATTTGATGTAATGTACAAGGAAAATTTGTTTTGAGTTTTGAAGTTTTTTCTTGGTTTTGGTTTGTGATGTTTTTGATAGAAGAAGGGGTTGTGAATAATAAAAGGAACTTTTTATTTTGGACCAAAAAAAAAAAAGAAAAAATGGACCAAATCTAAAAAAGGAAAAAAATACTACTTATTATTTTTTATCGTACTCCATCTGTCCGATATTATTTGTCATAGTTTTTATTATTAGAGTCAAAAGCTATAAAAAAAATTGACTAATATTTTAGTATTTTTTCATCATATTAATATGCAAAAAAAAATTGTAATTTATAGTACATTTCATATAGTTTTAGAATATCTAATTTTTTGTTTGAAATATCGAAGTAATATAATTTAATTTAACTTTGAAAATTAATCAAATTAACTTTTGAAGATCGCAACATGACAAATAATATCGGACGAAGGGAGTAATAAACTTTGAGCTAAGTTCAATTTGCATATAATTTGTAATTGAAAATTTGTGTGAATTATTTCAACCTCAGTTTGAAATTAGTTATTTCACCATCAAGAAAGGTGGAGGAATAGATGGATGGATGGATGAATTATGACAAACATATATTCGTATCAAATGTTTATGTTGAATTAATTTAATTTATCGTAGGTAAGAACAAAACATACGTTAATTAATCAAAATTAAGTAAATATTATTTATATTCAAATATATGTTATTCATTCATTGATTTGATATTAAAATATGATGCGGACGATTTTCTTACCAATGGAATATCTTTGTTTTTAATTTTGCATTGAAAATCATGGAATAAATAAAAACATAATACATGAATATGGTGCTTAATTTGATTTTAGCTATGTCCTCGAATTTTGGATATAGACACTTAAATTTGTATAAAATTAAACTATTAGGCACACGAGTTTTACATCATAATTCATGGAAGATGTCACATATGACACAAAATTATCATGTGAAATGCCACATAAGATAAATGTGCCTGTTTGTTAAAGTTTACATAAGTTTAAGTCATGTCTATTTATACATACTCAAAATTAAAGGGTATAGATATCAGTTAATGTCAAATTAAAAAACATGTTTAAGTATAAGTAATAATTTTCAATCACAAAAATTTAATTAAATATTAAACAAATATGTCATTGGGATCAATAAAGTCAAGATAAAATTCCTTGACCTTATTATAATACTCATAGTGAAAACAACCTTGTGGCTTTTCATGACAAATATACAAGAAATAATACATATTTGAATATTTAAATATTGGAATATTACATTTAGATTTCAATACCAAATGATTAAAGTTAATTCATTATATCAACTTATGAATATACATGACTGGTTTTTAATTTAGTAAATACAAAATTTAGAATAAAGGTTAATTAATTAATATTATATCATAGTTTCTTTTTTGTGGTGATCAATCAAACACTATGTTATTGTATTCATAATTTTATAACTAATTATTCCAATGTCATTTACCAATCGTTAGGACTCCTTCTATATGAAATAAGTTATGCAAATTATAATATTGAATTTAATATCAATTCTAGCTAATGCCTTCGATTAAATATAATAAATATAAACTACATAGTTTAATATATATAATGGTGTTGGAGAATATAGAATGTATTGCGATCTTAACTCTATTTTGGTGGTGTGAAAAGATTATTTGATAAATCCTCAACTCAAAAAAGAGTAATCAAAGCACGAACGAAGGAAAAATAATAACAGATTAATAAGAAACACCTAACAAATAAAATAACAAAAATACTAATAAATATTGAAAAATAAGATCTACTTCCGTCATTATATTTTGAGTGTGATAATTAGCACAAACACTCGCCACAAATTGGCTCACTAACAAAGCTCGAGACCTTTTGCATCTCGAACAATCACTTATATGGTTCCATTCATGTAGAAAAAGGAGAACTCGTCAATCATGTTGAAGCTTGTCTTAAGAAAAATCAGTTTACAAGTCATATCCCTTGCGGGTATAGGTAATTGCTTAGTGCAAAATTGTTCTATTCTTATGAAATTGTTTTATATTTTGTTTGGTGCACGTTAAGTCCTCCGAGGATATCTCATTTTTAAGAATTTGAAAACACAGTCTTGATGCTAGATTTAAATGAAATTACTATATCATGTATATTTAAATCAATTTTTTTTACTAATATCGATATAGTAAAAGGTAAATTAAGGACGATATCATTATGATATCAAAAAGTTTTAAGGTAATTACATTATTTTATTTAAGCATTATAAAATGTGATAAAATCAAAACAATCAGAAAAAAAGTGGAACATCTTTATTCATTCACTTTGCTCTAATAACTACATGATTCATCGTTTTAAAAGACGTTCTTGAAATTACTTAATTATCATAAAAAATCTTAAGTGAAATTCGTTAACATACTTCAATTTCACGACTGTTGATTTGAATCAAAGGCGAGTCATGCAAATATCAAATAGCGTATAAATAATGTTACCTTTAATAGCTTGTTAGAAGAAAATCTATTCATACATAAAATTAATACGATTTGCAATTTGAAAATTCGCATAAACAAACATATACTCTATAAGTTATGAGAGAATTTAAGTATTATTTAACCTTTTAAGATAAGACGGAATAACTAATAATACATGATAATTAACCTTTGCAGAAAATACTACATAAATTTCCTCATAACTAATTCATATATTACGAATATCAACACGAATCTAACCAACTAACAAACGACTCCTAAATAACTAAGAATATGATATTCAAAACACATAATCTCTACATGATAACTAAACTTCGCAGAAAATACTACATAAATTCTCTCATAACTAATCCATATATTACGAATACTTACATAAATCTAACCAGCTAACAAACGATTCCGAAATGATTGAGCATATGATATTCAAAATACATAAAGAAACATATAAACAAAGTAAAAAATAATAATTACTATGTATAATCCCAACTTAATTAAAGTTGACTATAACCAATATACATTAAAACACCATTACTGTAAAATAAAGAAGAAGTCAAAAATGAAATAGTAATAAAGGAAAAAGTCAAAAACTAATTTTTTTTAAAATTTTTTTTTTGTCTATAATTTGTACCAATCACCATCTAACACGTGTCCCTAGTAGGAAAAACCATTTAGGAAATAATAGTTTCCCTTTCATATAAATCATAAAAAAGCAATCTTTACCAATTTCAATGGCCCCTTCACAAAAGTTTGTTAAGCAAATCCTACGGCTGAGTTCACTCTAATCCAAAAGTTGAACAAGTAAATTTAGATTCTTGATTATTAGTACTAATACTTTTGTATTAGTAATTTTTTTTTTTTTGGTTTTTGGTTAGCTGTGTAGGTAGTAGTACTTGGTCCAAGTCAATGAACAGCTACCCTTTTTGAGTTTCTCTGTTGGTTGATAAGAAGGAATCAAAGAAACCCCAGGTGAAAATTGGGGCAAAATTGAGCAGGAGGAAGAAGAAGGTACGGATTGTTAATTATTTTGTGATTTTTCAGTTTTTTTTTTGGTTTGATGTTTTATTGAGTGTTGTAGAATGTTGTTGTGTTGTAGAGCTTATTTTGTTGTGAATTTGAGGTTTTGAATTGATGGGGTTTGTGAAAAATTGATTCTTTTGGTTTGTTTTTGTACTGCTGTTTCTGGGTTTATGATTTTTTTTTTTTGAGTTTTGTAGAATGGAGATGTGTTGTTGAGCTAATTATATTGTGAATTTGGGGTTTTGAATTGATGGATTTTATGAAAAAATGATTCTTTTGCTTTGTTTTTGTATTGCTGTTTCTGGGTTTATGATTTTTTTTTTTTGAGTTTTTTAGAATTGTGATATGTTGTAGAGCTAATTATATGTGAATTTGGGGTTTTGAATTGATACTTTTGCTTTGTTTTTGTATTACTGTTTCTGGGTTAGTAATTCTTTTTTTGAGTTCTATAGAATTGATATATGCTGTAGAGCTTATTTTATTGTGAATTTGGGGTTTTGAATTGATGAGTTTTGTCCAGTTTGGCTTTCAATTCTTTGCCTTTTGTGTTACTGTATCTGGGGTTTCTAATGTTTTCTAGAGTGTTGTAGAATTTCGTTACGTTCTAGGGATTATCATCTTGTGAATTTGGGGTCTTGAATTGATGGATTTTTTTCTAGTTTTTTTTTCGGAGGTGAGGGAAAGGGAAACGGAGGAGGGGGTTACAAGGTGAGGAATCGAACCTTCATCAACAAGGGGAAAGTTTAGGTAGCGCCAACCAATTGAGCTGATAAGATTCTCGATTGGTTTTTGTTCAGTTTTGTTTTTCAATTTTTTTGTTTTCTGTGTGCTATTGTTTTTGGGTTTCTAATGGTTTCTCAAGTGTTGTAGAATTTCGTTACATTCTAGGGATTATTATTTTGTGAATTTGGGGTTTTGAGTTGATGGTTTTTTTTCTGTAGTTCAGTTTGATTTTCGATTCTTACGTTTATTGTTCTACTATTTCTGGATTTCTAATGTTTTCTGGAGTGTTGTGGAATTTCGGTATGTTCTAAAGCTTATGCTGATTAAAGACTTGTGGTTTAATGGTTACTTGATGTCACTCTATGTTATTAAAATTTGCTATGTTTATGGTGCTAGTTTTTTCTCCTTTCTGATTAATTTTTGCATCCTGTTGAGTTGTTGGTAAGACTCTAGCAGGAAGGTGTTGTGAAAACCCAGTTTTTCTTCATAAACATATGTAGACATTGCTAAATTGGAATGCCAATAAAGTGTCCCAAGATTTGCTTTAGAGTTCATGTTGCTTCGCGTGATCATATGAAATTGATTGGTTCGCCTTGTTCATGGCCCCATAGGAAAATTCCTAGATTTTCAAGTCTTTTCTCTCGTCATTTCCAAAAGAAACAGTGTAGAGTTCAGTTATCTCGTCAATGGCACCAATTCCATATGACTTGTCATGTCATAATATAATAACACAATTTTTCATGGTTACAACTTCTGAAAATGGCGTTCTGTATCAACTATCTATAGCCTTTAGGATACCTACTTATTTAGTAAGTTCCAACTGCACAACCACAACTTAGATGGTCTAACCACCCTATTTTTTCCGTTTTCTTTTCTTTTCTCTCTTTTGCACTTCCACATGGCTTCACTTATCAAGTGGGAATAGTTCAGCTCTTCACATTCATTGATCTTAGAATTGACCACTGTTTTGGTTTGTGTACAGCAATGGGAAATGTTCAAGTAATATCATAAATTGTACGTCTACAAATGTCAGTAGTACTATCACCAGAAAGCAGTTGCAAATTATTACTGCTGTTCCTTTCTACACATAAATCCTAGCTAAGATATAATACAAAAATTGCTCCGGACTTGTAAAAAGAGCGAGAAAGAAACTACATATTTTGCGTGACATGTTAACTATTTTTCCAATTGTATTCCTCCTTCTAGGTGAAAATTTTGTAGAGAGGAAAATTTAGGGCATGGTTTACAGTATTTGTGGTTGTAATGATTAAAGAAATTCAAATATGCATTGTCATTGCGCTTAAGTAAGGTATTTTCTCCAGTAAAGAAAAATTAACTAGAAGAAAAGGTTAGATAATGAAATATGTGTAGTTTGTAGGTTGCAAAATGAAGGTAGCTTTTCTTCTTTCCTTTTCAGTAGTTTACTTCCCAGTTTCGCAGATTCTTCATTTTTTCTGCCGAACCCATGTCGGCAAAACACAGTTGCGGATATGGTATTCGGTTAACCCACATAGAATAGGACTAATTTTGGGGGAAAATTGAGATTTTGATTTCTCAAAATAAAAGATAAAACAAAGTTAAGACATGGGAAATGGCATACCTTCAATCTTTTTTTTAGCTTTTCCTCTTGGTCAATGTTTGCTCTTTATAGATGTTTCTTTTTCATTAAAAAGAGGAATAATTTCTAAATTAATTATTTGCATGTTGATTTTTTGAGTATTAAAATATGTTTTTTTAATGCGCATATCTCTCAAACATTAGAATGTCTTTATAGCTCCACTTTTGTAATTTTGATTTTCTTTAACTGGATCCTAGCACTAGTATCCAAACCTTGATCTGTACCCCCGTATCTTAAATTTTGGATTTTGCTGAATCCTACCCTTGGATCCGCATCCGTGTTGGGTATCCTCACCCAAGTCTGAGCAACTTGTCGGTCAGTACTGTCAACAGAATGCTTCTTTTCCCATGAACTTCTATGTTTTTCTGTTCTCAGGTTCTTCATGTTCAAATAGGTTCAAATTCAATAACTGTTTAACTTTTAAATCACAGCTTCTCTATTCTTGCTAATTACTTCTTTTGAAAATGCACAGCATGATAGCTGGAATATGATTTTGTAAGCCCTATACTTGTGCTTCATTCCCCTGCCAAAAGTGTGTAGAAATTGGTACTTATAATTCAAAGACCGTCTTTGCGCAGGATAATGGGTACCCCTAAAGAAGAGGCAACAGATGAAGTTTTCTCTGAGAATTTAGAGCAGAAGCCGGACCCTGACCCTGCAACCAGCAAATTAGAGTTAAAAGCTGATGTTGTTTCTGGTGAACTGCAGAAGAGGCTGAGTCAATGTGATAAAGAGATTAATGTGTCACAATCCAATCAAGAAGCTATTTCTCTTTCTGGAGTACAAGATAACCAGTCAGAAAATGTGCGGAAGCAACAGGTTGTTAAGAGTGAGGCTGATGCATCTGGATCTAGTCAACTTTCTAGTTTACCAAAGGACTCAGATGCAAAATCATGTGGATCAGAATCTAGTGTAAAAGACAAAGTGGTTTCCGTGTTATCTGGTAAAGCTTCAGATTCTTCAGATCAAATGCGTAGTTCGAACATGGAGGTTTTTGTATCACAGTCTGATCTACAACGAGTAAGTTATACCATAAAGCGTGAGAAAGCTTTGGATAAGTTGCAACCAAGGCGGAACCCTGACACTAGTGCCCATGGGTTGACGTCTGATCAAGGAACGACTCTCCTCAAGGCACCTGAAAAACCATCAGAAGATGGATATAACTGGCGAAAATATGGTCAGAAGCTTGTGAAAGGAAATGAGTTTACTCGGAGTTATTACAAGTGCACATTCCCTAATTGTCTAGCAAAAAAGCAAGTGGAGAGATCACATGACGGACATATTACAGATATCCACTATATTGGGAAGCATGAGCATCCGGAAACTCTAAGTGTTCCCCAGATGTCCCCCGAGTATGTACTCCCTTTGCAAATGAAACGGCCAGACATTCCAATTATCACTGCATTAGAAGGTACCCGAGATAGCTGAGTGAATTTTGAGTTTCTTTGACCTACTTCCTTTACTAATTTTATAAGTGACATTTATCAGCTGAAGGTGAGAAATCTTCTACGCCCCGAGAAACATGTGAACCTAGTAAGCCACCAGAAGCCCCTCTAGCGTTGGCCATTGTATCAGCTTGTGATAGTGTGAAGGTTACGCCTTTGAAGCGATATAAATTAGAAAATGAAGTCGATAAGGGTGATAGTGCAGACTCAAAAAAACAGTATGTTGAAGCCCAAGCTGTGTTTGTCTTTGGTGTTTTAAGGTCTAGATACTCTTTTAAAGTTAATAATTTTGTTATTATTTTGCTACAGAAAAAAGGACACAGTAGCTACGGATGATACTCCACCTGTTAAGTCCCATAGTGAACCACGACACATTGTTCAGACCGTGAGCGAAGTAGATATAATCAACGATGGTCAGCGCTGGCGCAAATATGGGCAAAAAATTGTCAAAGGCAATCCAAATCCGAGGTACATATAATTAATACTTCAAACATATATGTACAAATTTGGTATGCCCATGCCTGAATTTTTCTTTTATCAGCACTTTTGAATATCAGGTGTTATCGTTCCTCACTATCTGTTTTTTATTCTCAGTATATTTTGCTGCAGAGCTTTTAGATAGTAGTCTCATGATACGTATAATGCTGTCAATGATAGTAAAATCTAGAAAGTATACTGTTGGTGGAAAAAAGATCTTTCTTTATGGGTCACTTCCATTTCTTGCAATTATTTATAATCTGGAAAGATGGATTTAAAATGAAGTTCTGCGCATTTGTACTCGTCTAATGGTAATCCAGAAAATTATGATTTTTGCAGTCAGTTATCTATACCATGTTTTTCCTTACTCCTTTGTTTGGATTGATAAGGTGCAACGAAAATTCAACAGTTGTCAGACATGAGTCGAATAGTTTTTGTTCCTGTCAAATATGAACTATGCTTGATAATAGTGCATGAGTGGTTGCTTAATGGATCATATTTTGCAAACAATTGCTATAGTTATGGAAATTTTACATTCGGCTTATCTACTTGTAAAGAAATGGATCTTAGGCCATCTAGGGGGACCGCCCATTCCCTTTTTAATCTGATGTTGGACTCTTCAACACTACAGAAGTGTATTGATACAATGACATAATACATAAATATACCTTTTAACTTGGCTTCAACTGACATCTATGCTCTCCGACTTTGTATTTGCACTAGTAGACACTTATTCTTGTAATAAATTGAACAAGTAGACACATGCGTCCTACGTGACATAATACATGTAAGGCGCCATGTAAGACACAAAATATGCCACGTAGGACAATTTGCTCACTTTTATACAAGTTTAAGTGCCTACTTGTGCACACCCATAGTTAGAAGGCATCGATGTCAGTTGAGACCAAGTTAAAGGGCACGTTTCTGTGTTCTGCCTAATACAGTCCATTATCAACACCATACCCTAGTGAAATAATTTTTTTATGTTTTGTAGTCCCCGTGAGGTTCCACTTTGTGTGTTGCTTTGATTACTTGTTTCTTATTTTGGTAACGTTTCTATCTGAAATGCTTTTTCTTTCTCTAATGCCAACTTCTCCATCTGTAGGAGTTACTACCGATGCTCGGTTGCAGGTTGCCCTGTGAAGAAGCATGTGGAGAGGGCATCCCATGATCCAAAATTAGTCATTACAACATATGAAGGACAGCATGTCCATGATTTCCCAACGTCTAGGCCTATAAGCCAAATTTCAGTAGCACCTGATGCCGGTACAGCAGGCATACGTGAAGACTCCAGAACCGAATCAGGTGAAAAGAAACATGTCGTGGAGTCCAAAACTGAATCAGGTGAAATGAAACATATCAGAGAGTCGAAAACTGAAGCAGGTGAAACCAAACATGTCAAAGAGTCCAAAGCCGAATCAGGTGAAAACAAACATGTTGGAGAGTCCAAAACTGAATCAGATGGAAACAAACACGTCGAAGAGTCCAAACCTGAATTGGTTGGAAACAAACATGTCGGAGAGTCCATATCTGAATCGGGTGAAAACAAACATGTTGGTCTTGACATGGCTGTTCATATTGGTGCAAATTGAGTATCAACCATCTTATGCAACAAAACAATCAACTTATGCAGAAGTAGAGTTTCTTACAACACCAGTCTTCCAATCTTACCAAATTTGTTCAATCATTCTCTTCCTGAAGGGGAGAAAAGAAGGTTACATTTCATAGGTACACTTCTTAACTTGTTATTGGCAATGGAGCTGTGTTATCATATATTCACTGTATAAATTATGTTTCTTAGCAAATGGGAAACAAATGTTAGGTTTTTATCAGAAATAACCAATTATTGACAGTTGATCAGGCTGTTTTACATAAGAATCAAATCTATAATATTATAAGTAAAAAACTCCAAAGTAAAAAGTTGAGTTACCATTTGTCACGTGTCAAAGGGATGTGATTGTTTTATGAAAACAATCGATTGTTTTCACGAATTCGAGCCGTAAATAACCACTTATAATGCTTGCATAGGGTAGATTGTCTATATCACGTGTCGAGGGATGCGATTGTTTTCTCAACTCTGCTAATACACTACTCATAATGCTTGCATTAGGATAGATGGTCTATATCACGCGTCAAGGGATGTGATTGTTTTCTGAACTCTGCTAATACGAAATGATTTGTGCATCATTTTCTTTACACTATTGGACAATATTGACAATGATAATATACCCATGAAATCCTACCATTGGGTGTTTGGGGGTGGTAGAGTGTACGTAAACCTTATCACTATCCCATGGAGGTAGATACACTGTTTCTAAGAGTCCCCTCAGCTCAAATGCATCAAATTCAAGCAAAAGAAGAAGAAAAAAAAACGCATAACTGTTAATGATAAAAATAATGAAAAATCTATAAGAAAGAAACAACATAACAATAATATAATAGTGCGATAAACACAATAAACAACTATGACAAAAACTATACAAGAGTTCGAGTAGTGCTACGACATGCACTAACAAGTCTACGCCTATACAATGTAAGATAACACTCCACATTTACTAGCCTTCTACTTTAATATGCGACCTCTACTCTTTCCTATCTAGAGTTATGTCTCCACGGTAATATGAAATTGCGTCATATCCTGTTTAATTATCTCTCAAATATTTTATCGACCTACCCCTACCCCCTGCGTATCCCTATAAAACCAACCTCTCGCACCTCCTCACTTACACGTCCATGCAACTCCTTTGGACATGCTCAAACCATCTCAATCTTGCTTTTCTTATCTTGTCCGCTACAGGGATCATTCTCATCTTCTCTCGGATAACCTTATTCCGATTCTTGTCATTCCTAGTATACCCACACATCTATTTCAACATTTTCATATCCATAATATGGATCCTCCGAATATATGCATATATTTTTGATTGGCCAATACTCCACATCATATAATAAAAATTGCCTAATCATCCCTCTATAAAACTTACCATAAACTTATATGGTACTTGAACAATATTTAACTAACTTATTTAGCTAGTGGACAACTTTTTTTCTATTATATTAGAGAAATAATTTAGATAAGATGTATGAAAAGATTTGATGCTCTTGTCTTTTATCTTTTGACATGATCTCATTTTACTTATATAGAAAATTATTTGTTGGGATAATGCAACTCTTGTCTAAGTTCATAGTACACATCTTTGTGATCCTTCCCGTATGGGATACTTGTCTAAGACAAAAATAATTAATTTGTGTGTTAAGAGATTCAAAATTTTCGTATTCCGTATGTTATTTGAGTTAGAACTTAAAATAGTAATATCTTTAATTATCGATATAGATTATTATACATCAATGCAAGGCCTATTCGAGGGTGATGCTTCCAATAAGATTTTCTTCATATTCAGGACTCAAACTCGAGACTTCTAGTTAATGTGAAGCACTTCCACCAATGCAACACAACTCATATCGGTTATCTATTCACTTTTACTTATCCACAATAATCTTTTTTATTCATTTAAATAATAATAAGTATAATATGTTATACATATATTTTATTATAATATCCTTCGAGTGGCCCATGATTTGAGTTTGGGACTTCAATGCTAGAGGTTTCAAGTTCGAAACCCTTGCAAGCAAAACAGTGGATTTGCCTTCTTGGTTGATTTTGGTGCAGGTTACCTCTCTTATGTGGTTTGCGAGCTATTGCATAGAAACGAAACTTTTACCTCATGTGCGCACTCATAGGGTGATGAAGCTTTTACCCCCTATGCGCACCCATAGGGTAACGGCTGCGGGTTTACCTTTTCGTCAATTTTTTTTAATCATAATATCCATTATTATCAACATATTTCAATTATAAAACAATACATTTTTTTAAATATGCTATAACAAAAATATACGTACTTGAACCAAGAGTCTTTTGGAAGTAATTTCTGTATAGTAAAATCTCTTTACACTCTACATTTTTCAAATCACGCTTTGTAATATTTCACTAAATATATGATTGCTATTCTTTTTTATATATATTTAGTGGATAAATAAAAATGAACGAGATTTTTTTTAAAACCGAAAGGAATACACGTGCTACATCCTCAGAGAGAAATCGCGTGGAAGTAAAAGGAAGCGACACAAACATATAATTCCGCAAATAACATAAAAACAAACAAATGGGGCCCACTTAGTTACAAAAAAGAGAAACAATATATTATATACAATGAAAACTTTATAATAAAAAAAAATTAGCTGAATTTTTTTCATTCTTCTCTCTTAGCTTTCCCCAAAAAAAAATATGTAGAAAAATTCAAAAACCCTAAATCAATACAATTTGATTATTATTATTACAAGGTATGTAATTGATTTGTATTTGTTATTAATTGTTTTCTATGAAATTATTATAATCTCATTTTTTTAAGTGTGTTTAGGTGAACTCAATTTTAGTTGTATTTTGATTGTGAGAGATGATAGTAAGCAAAGAAAAACCACCAGAACCACTGGATTTCTTCATTTGGACAGTTGAGGTATTTTTTTTTAAAAATTTTGGTTGAGTTTTTGATTATTTGATTAGTTTTGTAGATCTTGTGAGTTTACTGTTATTTGATTACTTTTGGAGGTTGAGGATTTAGGTGTATGTTGTTCGGATTTTTCAAAAATGTTCGCCGGTTTGTAATTTTAGAGTATTTGATAAGGGTGCGACATTGAAAGTAAAGAGTCGATTAAGGTAGAAGAAGGTTAGTAGGTAGTCTGAGTGTTGTCTCCCTGCATTTTTAGTTGAATGAATACTAATCTTATAGGTTTTTGTCTTTTGATTTTTGTTAACGCTGCAGAAGTCAGTTGATTTTTTCGATCGATTTTGATTGGGGGCTTCTGATAAAAAATGAATTTAATAGGGGATGGAACTGTAGTCTATTACGCAATGATGACCAGAGCTCAAAGGTTGCTAGATGTAGGCCTCACAAGATTATTAACCGGTTGTTGAATTCTCCAACCTTAGTTATCGATCTTGGGTCTCTCCTATTTATTTTCTCTCCTTACTTGATATTAGAGTCATAGCCATAGGTTGGCTTTTGAAAATTTTGATTCAAGATTGGGCGAGTGGTAGTAGATTTTACTCATATCTCGTGTTGATAGACTAAGATAGAATTATTAAGGTATGGGGCACATGTATGGTATCCTATCTTGTTAGCAAGGATTTGTAAGAGATTGTTAATGTGTAACACAAGTCCTCCTAATGAATTGAGAATAGAAACACAGTCAAGAAGTGGAAAGTTGAGGCCAAGTTCATCCTAAAGAGGTCTATTTTCGATAAATTATTTGATCATATAATAAGTTGTAGATCATCTCATAAAATATGAAGGACCCTCGATTGGTTGTTCAACAAGAATGAAACTCGACCATAAGTATTGGAGAATGCTACTAGCCAGGTAAAGGGCTGGTGTATCTATCAAAGAAGGGGAAAGAAATGCTCTTGTAGTCTATAAGGGAATTTAAAAGGTAGGTACAAACAAAGTTGCTCTAGAGAGGAGACACATTCTCAATTCCAAGATGGTTCAAGCTCGTCAAGAAAGAGTTTTGCTTTCCTTTACACGCAAACAATAGTAGACAATAATAAATTAGAGACTTTCTACTAGCCCAAGTTCGATAATTAAGGTTGGAGGACTCAACTAAAAAGGCCACTTTGAAAGAGAAAGATGATTTTAGATAGTAAATCATGGATGTGCTACAAAGCTTTTTGGAAATTGACTGAGTTACAAAAGCACAAGAGGACTCCTACTTATACTTGTCTAGAGATGGTTCTAGATATTGTCTAGATATATCTATAAGAAGGGTCTATTTGACCTTATCTTCTTGCGTGATTCTAGAAGATGTAGATATTTCTTCAAGATATTACACTAGGTCATTGTAGAAACCTTATTAAAAATCCATGATATTCCAGAAGATCAACTTTAATTGTTTCACACTCATCCTTTAAGTGATTTTTTGGAAATTACTCTAAGCTTGACGATGAAGAACCCAAGCGAAGCTTTAGGAAGTATCTTGGTGAACATATCATCAATATTTTCTTGACATCGCACTTCTAAAGTTTTTATAGTTCCATCAAGAATTTTTGTCGGATGAAATGATGTTCCACCTCAATGTGCTTAGTTCTTGCATGGAATATAGGATAATTTGCAAGCTTGATGACACTTTGATTGTCTCCATAAACTTCCTTTGGCTTTCATATAGATAACTCTTTGGAGCCATACACATTCTTGATTCTTGAGTACCGACAATGGCTTTTTTATGATCCACCTCCGTAATTGATAAATAAGTCGAGTCCTGCTTTTTGTTGCACCAAGAAATACCTGTTCCTCCAAGAGTAAAATATAGTTTGATATAGATTTTCAATCATCCAAATCGCCACCAAAATCAGCATCAGTATTACCCGTTCTACATGCTACATGCTACAGCATCAGAAATACCTGACTTTTAATAAATGGCATGTTCCATCTTTATGTTGTTGTTGTGGTGAATTGATATTCTACATGCTGCTTCAATGTTTTTGTCACGACTTTTCATAACAAATCCATTTGATAGTTTCACCAGAATAAGACTAAGAAACTTAGTATTGATCAATTAGTTTCTAATAGAGGGAGGAAGAGACAAAAATTTGTGGTTATGATGGAGAAATTGAAAAAGAACACTTAAACATAATTTGACATAACAGGGCCATATTGGAGAGACGAAGTGATGAATTTTCTCCCGGAAGACTAACTAAATCATAAAATGAGTTTTTTTCCTCCTTTCTTCTTTCTTCCCCTCTAGTTTTGGGGTGGGTGGGTGGTGGGGTTAAGCGTTGTTCATGCACAAGCTTAGCACTTCGTTTTGACTCCCTTTCCACCTTCCTCGGAGTCAAACTCTATTTCAGCAGTTCCTTGTTCTGAAACTCATGATCTATTGTTGCGTCCTTCAATCAATCATATCTTTGCCTCGGGTCTTGAAAGCAATTTCATCTGGAAAGAGGAAGAGGTTCTATAGAGGGAATATCAACGGAAGTCTATCTGCTCTGCATGTGTGCATTATGCTTTCATCCCGTAGAAAAAGTTTTTTTCTTTTGCACTATTTTTTTGTTTCATTTTGTTTAGCAAAGAACTGCTCAACTAACTTTCTTGTCTATGCAAAAAGGTGTCATACTTGAGAATTTTGTCATTCTAAAATAGAAGTAAAAAATTGATTGTTTATTTTGTCGACTCCGCCTATAAGAGCGATTAAGTCCTTTTAGTTCACTCTGTCACTTTTCTTGTTTTGAAACTGGTACTTTTAAAATGACACTGTGTCTCTTCTGGACAACTATATGGCCGGTTTGCTTTGCAGTTATTTGGTACTGCTTGGTCATCCATGATCTAAACGTGTCAATTTTGAGGATTAGGCATCATGCATGGTTAGATGGAAACAACAAGTTGAGGTGTAAGGTTTAAAACATTCAATTACTGTTTATATGTAATTTTGAATCTTGAAAATTGTCATCAGCAAGTAATCATATCTGAATTGTACATAAATGCCTCTCTGTCCTACTACTGTGTAGGATAACAATATATCTATATTGTGTATAGACTAATGAGTTGGAAGTTATATGGATGACATTTTAGTTAGATATTTTGCCAAAATAGTAGCGGAGTCAAATCCGTAGACATGTGTGATATGCCTAGGTTAATGTAAAACCATGATGCGGGGCTAGGTCCGAGTTGAGGAACAGAGTGACTTATTTATGGGAGCATCTGTTCCTTGTGTTCTTCAAAAGTCAAAACCTAAAAGAAATAGTGAATGGATAATATTTTGAATAATTTGAGCTCATGTAATTAAGAGGTGAAACGATTTATTTAGTAGGTTTAGATAACTTGCTTGCGATGAGGTCCCTCCTTCTGTCAAGTTTTTGTATGATAAGTTGACATACTGATTCACTATTTCAAAGAGGTCGATATTCTTTTTTTTATTCTTTGGCATGATAAAATACGTCCACGAGGGAATGCAAAAATGACTGACATTCTGTTACTGCTCTTGTTTTGCCAGGATGTAGGTTTATGGTTAGAAGAAATAAAGCTTGGTAGCTATCGTCAAATTTTCAAAGAAAATGGTGTTAATGGAGAATATTTGGAGGGGATGTCCATGTTCACGACGGAACAGATTCTTCGGTTTATAAGAAGGTGCCACATGAAATGGGGAGACTTCATTACATTGTGCAAGGAGCTGAGGCGGATAAAAGGTTCCTATAATCTCTCTCTTGGCTCACAGATGAAACCATATCTTCTGTTAGTTTGACAACTTTCTTTGTCCATCTTTCCAGCAATACAATTACGTTTTGTTATGTTGTTTTTAATCAGCTTTGAGTGGCGACACACTTGTGTTTTCTTTGTCATGTGAAAAGACCTTTTGCAAAACTTGAAGTTGGGACTTGTACACTTGCCAATATGGTGTGATGGTTCCATTGCGCTGCTTCTACCTAGTTAGTTATATGTGTTCTGTTTTGAATTCATCGGATTCTGCAGACATATTTTGTGATCTGGTTTTGATCGTAACGTCAAGTACTACTGACAATAAAACTCTCTACCGTAGTAAATCTTAACAGATTTATAAATATACTTCTATTTTTTGAGATAATTGTTAAAGTTGTTGCCGTGTGACTAGTAGGTCACGGGTTCGACATGTGAAAACAACCTTGCAGAGATGCTGGGTAAGGCTATGTATAATAGATCGTTGTGGTATGGACCTTCCCCGAACCCCAAGCATAGCAGGAGCTTTGTGCACCGGGCAGCCATTATCACGGAAAGCTATTAAAATATTTTCGTGAATCTGCTGTTGCTATTTAGGAATGAAGTTATCGCTATTCTTTTACTATTTGCTAATTTGCTATAGTTCCTTTTATCTATATTGACTCAATTTATGTCTTCAGTGGCTTGCTTGAAGGGAGAACAAAGAGTCCGGCGACCATGGTGGGCCCCGTCTTGTATCTCCGTAGTGTTTATGAAGACGGCCAAGCGTAACAGGCAGTGTAGAGTGGTTTCACTGAAGCTGGAACCTTAGACACTAATTACGCCATCTTTGCGCATCATTAGTTATAATATGTCCAGAGAAGTGAAAAATCGATCCCCGTCAGTTATTTTCCTTGTAATCCCCCTCTTCTGCCCAAGCTTTTATGTATACATAAGGTTGTAGTCTTTACATTTTTAGTTTGTGATGTTTATAGTATCAAATCAAGAAAATAGATGACTTTTATGTAAATTTCAATGTGTAATGTGTGAATAGTTTCTAAACTTGAATTGTAAGCCGGTGTAATTTGTCTCTGATTTGGTTGATCTCATTAAAGTCGTTTTAGATTTGCCATTACTTCATACTTTTCATTGTGGTTTAATGTTTCAATTTTTATAGCATATAACTCAACAACAAACAACTAAATGCGCTTCTACGCGTGTGAGTGCGCAACCAAAGAAGGTAATTGCAGAAAGAGAACGGACATCAAGTCCAAACTAGTACATCCCTGTCAGGGTCCTGACGGCCAAAACGATCCATTTTTAAGGTCAAACAAGCGCTGAAGCAAGTAAATTTCATTTTGCCGATTTTTGTATACTATTGTTCATTAATTTTTTGTGATCCAGAGTTTCAACGTCTTTTTTGCCAAAAGCTTTTGTCGTCGTCCGTTAAGACGTTATCTATGGAGCCAGTTGACCCCGATGGTCAAAACGACCCATTTTGAAGGTCAAACGAGCCCCATCATTTTGCCGATTATCGTGTGCTATGGTCTACGTCATTTTTGGTGATCCGAAATTTTAATTTTTTTTGAACGTCCGTTGAGATGTTATCTATGGAACTTGTTGGCTCTAACTTCCAAAACGACCAATTTTGAAGGTCAAACGAGCCCCGGAGAAGGTAAACCTCTCATTTTGTCAATTTTTGTGTGCTATAGTTCATTATCTTTTTGATGATCCATAATTTTGATGTCTTTTTTGCCTAAATTTTTTATGAGCATCCATTAAGACGTTAGCTATGGATCCAGTTGGCCTTGAAGGCCAAAACAATCTATTTTGAAGGTCAAAAGAGCCACTGAGCAGGTAAATCCCCCATTTTGCCAATTTTAGTATGCTAGTCCATGGATTTTTGATGATCCAGAATTTTGATGTCTTTTTTGCTCAAATTTTTCGTAGACGTCTATTAAGACGTTAGCTATGGAGCTAGTTGGTTCTAACGGCTAATACAATCAATTTTTAAGGTCTATTTAACCCTGGAGCAGGTAAACCCTATTTCGCCGATTTTCGTGTACTATAGTCCATGGATTTTTGTGATCCAAAATTTCAGCCAAAACGGTCAATTTAGAAGGTCAAACGAGCCCAGGAGCAGGTAAACTCCTCATTTTGCCGATTTTAGTGTGCTATAATCCACAATTTTTTGGGTGATCCGGATTCCGACGTCAAAATTGCCAAATTTTTTCGTGAACGTCCGTCAAGACCTTGTCTATGCATACGGTTGGCCATCACGGCTTGTCCGACCCATTTGGAAGGTCAGACGAGCCCTGAAGTGAGCATACCCCTCATTTCGACGATTTTCGTGTGCTATAGCACACCATTTTTTAAGTGATCCGGATTCCGACGTCAAAAATGCCAATTTTTTCGTGGACGTCCGTCAAGACCTTGTCTATGCATACGGTTGTCCATCACGGCTTGTTTGGTCCATTTGGAAGGTCAAACGAGCCCCGAAGAGAGCATACCCCTCATTTCGACGATTTTCGTGTAATATAGCACACCATTTTTTGGGTGATCTAGATTCCGACATCAAAAATTCCAAATTTTTTCGTGGACGTCCGTCAAGACCTTGTCTATGAATACGGTTGGCCATCACGGCTTGTCCGACCAATTTAGAAGGTCAAACGATCCCCGAGCGAGCATACCCCTAAGTTCGACGATTTTTGTGTGCTATAGAACACCATTTTTTGGGTGATCCGGATTCCGACGTAAAAAATGCTCAAATTTTTTCGTGGACGTCCGTCAAGACCTTAACTATGCATACGGTTGGCTATCACGGCTTGTCCGACCCATTTGGAAGGTCAAACGAGCCCCGAAGCGAGCATACCCCTCATTTCGACGATTTTCGTGTGCTATAGCACACCATTTTTTGGGTGATCCGGATTCCGACGTCAAAAATGCCAAATTTTTTCGTGGACGTCCGTCAAGACCTTGTCATGCATACGTTTGGCCATCACGGCTTGTCCGACCAATTTGGAAGGTCAAACGAGCCCCGAAGCGAGCATACCCCTCATTTCGACGATTTTCGTATGCTATAGCACACCATTTTTTGGGTGATCCGGATTCCGACGTCAAAAATGCCAAATTTTTTCGTGGAAGTCCGTCAAGACCTTGTCTATGCATACGGTTGGCCATCACGGCTTGTCCGACCCATTTGGAAGGTCAAAGGAGCCCCGAAGCGAGCATACCCCTCATTTCGACGATTTTCGTGTGCTATGGCACACCATTTTTTGGGTGATCCGGATTCCGACGTCAAAAATGTCAAATTTTTTCGTGGACGTCCGTCAAGACCTTGTCTATGCATACGGTTGGCCATCACGGCTTGTCCGACCCATTTGGAAGGTCAAACGAGCCCCGAAACAAGCATATCCCTCATTTCGACGATTTTCGTGTGCTATAGCACACCATTTTTTGGGTGATCCGAATTTCGACGTCAAAAATGCCAAATTTTTTCGTGGACGTCCGTCAAGACCTTGTCTATGCATACGGTTGGCCATCACGGCTTGTCCGACCCATTTGAAAGGTCAGACGATCCCTGAAGCAAACATACCCCTAATTTCGACGATTTTCGTGTGCTATAGCACACCAATTTTTGGGTGATCCGGATTTCGACGTCAAAAATGTCAAATTTTTTCGTAGACGTCCGTCAAGACCTTGTCTATGCATACGGTTGGCCATCACGGCTTGTTCGGTCCATTTGGAAGGTCAAACGAGCCCCGAAGAGAGCATACCCCTCATTTCGATGATTTTCGTGTGCTATAGCACACCATTTTTTGGGTGATCCGGATTCCGACGTCAAAAATGCCAAATTTTTTCGTGGACGTCCGTCAAGACCTTGTCTATGAATACGGTCTCCATCACGGCTTGTCCGACCAATTTAGAAGTCAAACGAGCCCCGAGCAAGCATACCCCTAAGTTCGACGATTTTTGTGTGCTATAGCACACCATTTTTTGGGTGATCCGAATTCCGACGTAAAAAATGCCAAATTTTTTCGTGGACGTCCGTCAAGACCTTAACTATGCATACGGTTGGCTATCACGGCTTGTCCGACCCATTTGGAAGGTCAAATGAGCCCCGAAGCGAGCATACTTCTCATTTCGACGATTTTCGTGTGCTATAGCACACCAATTTTTGGGTGATCCGGATTTCGACGTCAAAAATGCCAAATTTTTTCGTGGACGTCCGTCAAGACCTTGTCTATGCATACGGTTGGCCATCACGGCTTGTCCGACCCATTTGAAAGGTCAAACGAGCCCTGAAGCAAGCATACCCCTAATTTCGACGATTTTCGTGTGCTATATCACACCACTTTTTGAGTGATCTGGATTCCGACGTTAAAAATGCAAAAATTTTTTGTGGACGTCCGTCAAGACCTTGTCTATGCATACGGTTGGCCATCACGGCTTGTACGACCCATTTGGAAGGTCAAACGAGCCCCGAAGCGAGCATACCCCTCATTTCGACGATTTTCGTGTGCTATAGCACACCATTTTTTGGGTGATCCCGATTCTGACGTCAAAAATGCTAAATTTTTTCATGGACGTCCGTCAAGACCTTGTCATGCATACGGTTGGCCATCACGGCTTGTCCGACCCATTTGGAAGGTCAAAGGAGCCCCGAAGCGAGCATACCCCTCATTTCGATGATTTTCATGTGCTATAGCACACCATTTTTTGGGTGATCCGGATTCCGACGTCAAAATTGCCAAATTTTTTCGTGGACGTCCGTCTAGACCTTGTCGATGCATACGGTTGGCCATCACGGATTGTCCGACCCATTTGGAAGGTCAAACGAGTCCTGAAGTGAGCATACCCCTCATTTCGACGATTTTCGTGTGCTATAGCACACCATTTTTTAAGTGATCCAGATTCCGACGTCAAAAATGTCAATTTTTTCGTGGACGTTCGTCAAGACCTTGTCTATGCATACGGTTGTCCATCACGGCTTGTTCGGTCCATTTGGAAGGTCAAACGAGCCCCGAAGAGAGCATACCCCTCATTTCGACGATTTTCGTGTGCTATAGCACACCATTTTTTGGGTGATCTGGATTCCGACGTCAAAAATGCCAAATTTTTTCGTGGATGTCCGTCAAGACCTTGTCTATGCATACGGTTGGCCATCACGGCTTGTCCGACCCATTTGAAAGGTCAGACGAGCCCTGAAGCAAACATACCCCTAATTTCGACGATTTTCGTGTGCTATATATCACACCACTTTTTGGGTGATCCGGATTCCAACGTCAAAAATGTCAAATTTTTTCGTAGACGTCCGTCAAGACCTTGTCTATGCATACGGTTGGCCATCACGGCTTGTTCGGTCCATTTGGAAGGTCAAACGAGCCCCGAAGAGAGCATACCCCTCATTTCGATGATTTTCGTGTGCTATAGCACACCATTTTTTGGGTGATCCGGATTCCGACGTCAAAAATGCCAAATTTTTTCGTGGACGTCCGTCAAGACCTTGTCTATGAATACGGTCTCCATCACGGCTTGTCCGACCAATTTAGAAGTCAAACGAGCCCCGAGCAAGCATACCCCTAAGTTCGACGATTTTTGTGTGCTATAGCACAAGTTTTTGGGTGATCCGGATTTCGACGTCAAAAATGCCAAATTTTTTCGTGGAAGTCCGTCAAGACCTTGTCTATGCATACGGTTGGCCATCACGGATTGTCCGACCCATTTGGAAGGTCAAAGGAGCCCCGAAGCGATCATACCCCTCATTTCGACGATTTTCGTGTGCTATAGCACACCATTTTTTGGATGATCCGGATTCCGACGTCAAAAATGCCAAATTTTTTCATGGACGTCCGTCAAGACCTTGTCTATGCATACGGTTGGCCATCACGGCTTGTCCGACCCATTTGGAAGGTCAAACGAGCCCCGAAGCGAGCATACCCCTCATTTCGACGATTTTTGTGTGCTATAGCACACCATTTTTTGGGTGATCCGGATTTCGACGTCAAAAATGCCAAATTTTTTCGTGGACGTCCGTCAAGACCTTGTCTATGCATACGGTTGGCCATCACGGCTTGTCCGACCCATTTGGAAGGTCAAACGAGCCCTAAAGCAAGCATACCCCTAATTTCGACGATTTTCGTATGCTATATCACACCACTTTTTGGGTGATCCGGATTCCGACGTCAAAAATGCCAAATTTTTTCGTGGACGTCCGTCAAGACCTTGTCTATGTATACGGTTGGCCATCACAGCTTGTCCGACCCATTTGGAAGGTCAAACGAGCCCCGAAGCGAGCATACCCCTCATTTCGACGATTTTCATGTGCTATAGCACACCATTTTTTGGGTGATCCAGATTCCGACGTCAAAAATGCCAAATTTTTTCGTGGACGTCCGTCAAGACCTTGTCTATGCATACGGTTGGCCATCACGGCTTGTCCGACCTATTTGGAAGGTCAAACGAGCCCCGAAGCGAGCATACCCCTCATTTCGACGATTTTCGTGTGCTATAGCACACCATTTTTGGGTGATCCGGATTCCGACGTCAAAAATGCCAAATTTTTTTTGTGGACGTCCGTCAAGACCATGTCTATGAATACGGTTGGCCATCACGGCTTGTCCGACCCATTTGGAAGGTCAAATGAGCCCCGAAGCGAGCATACCCCTCATTTCGACAATTTTCGTGTGCCATAGCACACCATTTTTTGGGTGATCCGGATTCCGACGTCAAAAATGTCAAATTTTTTCGTGGACGTCCGTCAAGACCTTGTCTATGCATACGGTTGGCCATCGCGGCTTGTCCGACCCATTTGGAAGGTCAAACGAGCTCCGAAGCGAGCATACCCCTCATTTCGACGATTTTGTCAATGGATTTTTGGTGATCCAGAATTCCAACGTCTTTTTTTCTTAAATTCTTGTAGACATTCATGAAGACATTAGCTATGGAGCGAGTTGTCCTTGATGGTCAAAATGCCCACATTTTCAAGGTCAAACAAGTCATGAAGCAGGTAAACCCCATTTTGTCGATTTTCGTATACTATATTCCATTAATTTTTTGTGATCCAGAATTTCAACGTTTTGTTTGCCTTTGTGGACGTCCGTTAATACATTATCTCTGGATCTATTTGTCTATGACGGCCAAAGCTATTCATTTTGAAGGTCAAACGAGCCTGGGAGCAAGTAAACCCTTTGTTTTGCTAATTTTCGTGTGCTATATATAGTCCACGATCTTTTTTGGTGATCCAAATTTTCAACATATATTTTGCCAAATTTTCTCAGTGGTTCGTTAAGACGTTATCTATGCAGCCATTTGGTCCTAACGACCAAAACAACCTATTTTGAAGGTCAAACGAGCCCAGAGCAGGTAAACCCCCCATTTTGCCAATTTTCATGTGCTAACGTCCATGAATTTTGGTGAACTAGAATTTCGACGTCTTTTCTTGTCAAATTTATTATGAACGTCCATTAAGATGTTATCTATGGGGACAATTGACCTTGACAGTCAAAATGACCCATTTTCAAGGTCGAACGAGCCCCGAAAAAGGTAAATTCCATTTTGCCAATTTTCGTATACTATGGTCCATGAATTTTTGGTGATCTGGAATGCCAATGTGTTTGTTGCCCAAATGTTTTGTGGACGTTCGTAATACGTTATCTATGAAGTCGATTAACCCTGATGGCTAAAATAGCTCACTTTGAAGGTCAAACGAGCCCAGAGCAGGTAAACTCTTCATTTTGCTTATTTTTGTGAGTTATAGTCCACGATCTTTTTTAGTGATCCAGAATTTCGACGTCTTTTTAGCCAATTTTATTGTGGATGTCCGCTAAGACGTTAGTTATGGAGCTAGTTGGCCCTGACGGCCAAAACGACCCATTTTGAACGTCAAACGAGCCTCAGAGCAGTCCATGGATTTTTGGTCATCTTGAATTTCGACATCTCTTTTGCTCAAATTTTTTGCGAACATCCATTATGACGTTTGCTATGGAGCTAGTTGGTCGTGACAGCCAAACGATTCATTTTCTAGGTCTAACGAGTCCCAAAGCAGGTAAACCCCATTTTGCAGATTTTTGTGTACTATAATTCATTGATTTTTGGTGATCCGGAATACCGACTTATTTTTTGCCCAATTTTTTTTGTGGATGTCCATTAAGACGTTATCTATGGAGCTTGTTGGCTCTGACGGCCAAACTGACCCATTTTGAAGTCCAAACAAACACTGGAACAGGTAAATCCCCTATTTTATTTATTTTCGTGTGCTATAAGTTTACGATATTTTTTGGTGATCCGAAATTCCAGCACTTACTTTTAGTGGCGGTTTTCCTTCTCACTAAAACATACTTTTGACTATTATTTGATTTAGTAGCTGTTTAATGTCATTAATACTTAATTTCAGCGGCAATTGTTTAATGATTTAGTGGTGATTTTAGTTGCCACGAATATTAATTTTTTGCGACATTTGTTATGTGAATTCTTGATGTCTTTTTGTTCTGTTAGTTTTGATGCACGTGCATTGTATGTGAAAATCAAATCATGTACCATATTAATTTAACATTCAAGTTAGAAAACTTACACGTTTAAGATCGTATATATAAAGTTCATGATATCGATTTTTCTTACATATATTATTTTTTTCTACTATTCTAATAAATTTCTAAATAAATAACACGAAACGCAGGCTGCAATTTTATTTAGTAACTCTCTTTTGTTTACTGATGCATGGTCAACTGCACCAATAAATTTTGTAAATATTTATTAATTCCTCAAATGGTATTTTTAATAATTAAATTTTATGAATAAAATATTTTTCTCGACTACACCAGAATTTTAATTTATAAAAATTTAACTCCACTAAAATATTATACTAATGCTTAACTTTTTTGCTAACTTACTTATCTAAATGTCGAGTAATTAAGTAAAGGAATTTTACTATTTTAATACTTCCAAATTAAGAAGAAATGAAAATATGGCAAACAAATAAAGCAAAACGCAATATATAATTCTCTTTGGTAATTCTTTCTTTATTAATTAATCTACATACATTCACTTCATTCTTATTTTTATTTAATTTAACGTTTTGCTAGGTTTGTATATTAATTATATTAATTAATTGTACTTTGAATTAATAGTAACTTACCAATATCCCATTAATACCTCATTCTTCAAGTTACCTATATATAACTTCTTTCCTATGCATATATTTTCATAATAATACCTCAAACATTAATACAATATAAGTAATTAGCATTTTCATGGCCACTCCAACATTCAGCCTACCTCGAAAGCAAAGTAAGATACATATTAATTATTTTAATTTTTTTTACAATATATGTTAAATATTCGATAATCTATCAAAAATAGTTTATATATTTTTACAAAGTAGGAGGTAGAAGACAATATATATATATATACACACATTACCATTTCTAAATTACATTTATCGAATTATACTGGTTATGTATGTGGTGTCACATGGGTATATCTCCAGAAGATCAAGTATCACAAGTTTTGTTCTTGTTAGAAATTTAAGTTTATTGTAGAAATTCGAAATTTTGTTGATTTTGTAAACTTCTAATGAAATTCTGCTACAAATTATTCATGCAGTAAGGGATTAAATTCTTTAAGGACGGAGATTATATTATATATTCTATCGATATCGGTTATTCTATTTTATTTCCCAAATTCATTATTTCCTAACATCTCATGAAAAATTATTATTAGTATAATTTCATCTTTCATATATGAAAAATTCAAAATACTATAACACTTTTGTATTTTTTTAATAAAATTTTTAGCTTCGTCACTGATTTAAAATTTTCTTTTTTTCAGCGGTAACAAAAGGTACTAAAATGTCATGGAAATTGATGCTTGTTGTACTTATTTTGGGAGTTGTAGTGCAAACTTCCTCGGCAAGAAAACTTCTTAGGAGGGATTTAATCAACCTCAATGGTTTTGACCAAATTTTAGGAGGACTTGGTGGCGGCGGTGGTGGCGGCGGTGGCGGCGGCGGTGGTAGTGATGGTGGATTTGGTGAGGGCTTCGGATTTGGTGAGGGTCATGGATCGGGTGCTAATGATGGATTTGGCCAAATTGTAGGTCTTATTGGCGGCGGCGGTGGTGGTGGCGGCGGCGGTGGCGGTGGTGGAGGTAGTGATGGCGGATATGGTTATGGCATTGGATATGGCGAGGGTCATGGATCCGGTGCAAACGGTGGCGGCGGTGGTGGAGGGGGTGGCGGCGGCGGTCAAAATGGTGGTAATGGTTTTGGTTTCGGATATGGATCGGGTCATGGTGGTGGCAATTGATCCCACAATTTGCTTGAACATTATTTTTGTTGTTTTATTAAATATAATAATTTAATCAATAAATAAAAGGCAAGTAATGTGCTAGTGATTCTTGAATAAAATGTTGCTACCACAAATGTTATTTATTTATTATTAAAGAATCGATATTATGTAATTCTAATCTTGTTTTGTTAAATTCAATGGATATTTTGTAATTTTTAAAAATATGAGTTAAATCTAAGTATGTATCATTTTTTTAATTTCTTTTTGAAAATATAATAAATATATTATTATTATTATTTTTTATGATAAGATAAATACGTAGTCGCTATTCTCTGAGTACGCACAGAATAAAACCCCCAATCTTGTATAATAGCTCACAAATTACATAGGAGAGTCGTAAGTTTAACCTATGTTGATCAATAAATTCACCATTCAAACAATAGAACTATGAGTTCAAATTATATATATATATATATATATATATATATATATATATATATATATATATATATATATTACATCTTTTTATTGTGAAGAACCAATTTAATTTTTAAAAACTCACTAGAAGAAACAAAAAAAAAAAAGAAAAAAAAAGAGAGGTCTCTATTAGCCAGAAAATAAATTTTATTTTCTTGGTGGGAATATATCTTCACATATTAACAAATCTTTTATTATATTTGTGATTTTCATCTTAAAAAATATCTACACATTTGTTTGACTTCTTCCAAATGTGTGTAATTGTAACTATCTTAAACTTTTAACTAGATTAGATCAAACTTGTTAGCAAAGAAAATTAAAGAAATATAAATTATCCATACATAAATTTTATAATTAAATAATAAAATTTATCATTAATTCTATTTAGTGACAAATTGACTATATATTATTAAAAAAAAATTAGATACTAGTTATTTAGCAATGAAGTTTATAGTTAATTTTGTTAAACTCTGTATTTATCAAACACGTAACATAGTCCTTAGTTTATGATCATTGTGTCCGAGCTAGATTTCGAACATTTTAACTAATTTCACATGATATTTATCAGAATGTCACCTCTTATTGTAACAGGTAATTTTGCCAACGTGAAAAATAGTCCTTTCATATTATAATTTTTACGATCATAGAATTTGAACCATATTTCAAACATTTCAATCAACTTCCATCAGTAATAAATATCGGATAATTCTATCCACCGGAATTTGCGAAAATGGTTCATTCTAAAAGAAACAATCTCAGCCAAGAGATATATGACAGCCACATGTCAAAACAAAGGCCTCACTCTTTCACTACTAAAAAATCACATAAAGGAAATCCAAATCCAAAATACATTATCCAATAAGCTTCTGCTTAGGTGTACATTTTTTGATCCTCAAAATCCATTTATTTTCATATAAAAACCTTCATTTCCAAGCTATTTAATATATAGTTCATTTCTTCATATTGCAAAAAAAATAAAAAAATGGCTACTTCTGCAATTCAACATTCTGCATTTGCTGGCCAAACAGCACTTAAGTCACAAAATGAATTTATTAGGAAAATTGGTAGCTTTGAAGGTGGACGTGTCACCATGCGACGTACTGTCAAAAGTGCACCACAAAGCATATGGTAATTTTTTTAATTTATCATTTACTATATTTTCAATCATATTATTGTTAATTTTTAATGAATTATTCATTGTTCATTTAGTCATATTATTATTTCCATATTTTTAAATAAAAATGGAAAAACAATGCAAAACCTTGAAATAATCATGTCAACTACTATTTTGTGACATAGAAATATAATGTCTTTAGTGTTGATTATAGGCATAATAAATACGTGTATCCTTTAATTTGGTCTCATTTCATGTTTATGTCCTTTAACTTTGGGTCTGCAGTAATAGTAGATACTTAAACTTGTATAAACTTGAACAAGTAGATACATGAGTCCTACGCGTTGGACAAAAAATGCCATGCAGCACATGTGTGTCTATTTGTTCAAGTTTATACAAGTTTAAGTATCTACTATTGCTCACGCAAAGTTAAACGACATAAATGTGATTTGAAGTCAAGTTAAAGACAGTCTGGTGCACTAAATTGTCAGTACTATAGTAATAAAGGGTTAGACGACCATATTAAGTCTATTAGTGTACAACTACTATTCTTGACCTCCTGCTCACATGACGATCGAATAGGTATGGAGAAGATAGGCCAAAGTACTTGGGACCATTTTCTGAGCAAACACCATCATACTTGACTGGTGAGTTTCCAGGTGACTATGGATGGGACACTGCTGGACTCTCAGCTGACCCTGAGACATTTGCAAGGAACCGTGAGCTTGAGGTGATACATTGTCGTTGGGCTATGCTTGGTGCTTTGGGGTGTGTTTTCCCTGAAATATTGTCTAAGAATGGTGTTACATTTGGTGAAGCTGTTTGGTTCAAGGCTGGATCTCAAATTTTCTCCGAAGGCGGTCTTGACTACCTTGGTAACCCAAACCTTATCCATGCTCAGAGCATACTTGCCATTTGGGCATCACAAGTTGTGTTAATGGGCTTTGTTGAAGGATATAGAGTTGGTGGAGGTCCATTAGGTGAAGGCCTCGACAAGATCTACCCGGGGGGTGCTTTCGACCCACTGGGCCTTGCTGATGATCCGGAGGCATTTGCTGAGTTGAAGGTCAAGGAAATCAAGAATGGACGATTAGCTATGTTCTCGATGTTTGGTTTCTTTGTTCAAGCTATTGTTACTGGAAAAGGTCCAATTGAGAACCTTTCCGACCACATTGCTGATCCAGTTGCCAACAATGCTTGGGCTTACGCCACAAACTTTGTACCCGGAAAATGAACTTAGTACACTCTTTTATCTGTAAAAATTGTGAAGCTACTGCATGTCTTTTATGTAATCATATATATGCAAAAGCCAAGACTACATAATCTTCAAATTTAATCACTCTGCTCATTTCAATTCGTTTGTTTTACTTAAACTTTTCTTTTTAGTTCGTTTCCAAAAGAATTTACATAATCGTGTCACTTATAAGGTAACTATATACGTAAATAAGCATTACTTGGGAACCTGGAAGAAATGGTAACGAATTTGCTGTAACAGGTTAACTACACTGATATGATCGTGTATAAAAAAGTATCGCGTGTGTACTATAGATGGAGAGAAGTATCAATATCAGAATTTTCATATTTACATTTAGCTGTCAACGCACGCCACAAAGGTTGAGTCTTTCTGACTTGGTAGCTTCTGTGTTTGTTATTCAAACTGAGTTCAAGAAAGAACTTATCTTGATCAGAATCGATCATTTCTGATCGAAGAATCAGTTCGTGTGTGAATTCTGGCTTGACAGATGCATGATTCTTGATTTGTGTCATCAGTTGAGGCTGTGAGAACAATTTACTTGTTCTGTTTTTTCTCTGCTTTTTTGCTTTTTCCAATTGTCTGAATCTTTGTTGCAGCAGCACAATTGAAGGACCTGAAATAGTAGGATCGTTGTTCGGCCTTCCCATGAAGGAGTAGGAGCTAGTTTTAGGGGCGGAATTGAACCAAGCAAATTAGTTCATGCCACGACGAAGAAAGGAGGACTTTTTTTCTCTCTTGTTATGACTTTATGAGGGGTTGAAATGTGTAGATATAGGAAGAAAATGGCTAGTATTTGACATTTTGTTTATTGAATTTTCACACATGATGTAGAAAGGGAGCCGAACGGGCGACTAAGGAACAAAGTCCAAAGAAGAAAATGTTAGAATTTATATGGTGACTTTTTTTTTTGCAGAGGAAAATGGTAAAGGGAAGTGTCCAAATGGTGGAGTGTAGCATTTGGAAGGTTGTGTTTGTATGAATCAAGGGTTTGGTATGTTATGTCGGCCAATCATGTTCGTTGGTTTTTCTTATACTGACGATGTAAATAATTCAGTCTTAAATAAGTTGCAGTCAGCTATATGAAATCTTCACTAGTCGTGTTTCTCCATCAACGATCTTACCTAATCGAGTGAACATTTGGGTGAATAGTGATCAAAAAACTTGCTAATGTTGATGTCCATTCAAAAAGAGAACAAACCTCAGAAACGGAGCCCAAGTTTTCACTCAAGGGATTCAAAGTACGCAGAAGTAAACACACTAAGAAGCCAAGGGGATTCGATTCAACATATAGCACAGATATACATAATCAGTCTTTTGACAAAAGCAAAAACATGCTTCAGGTAACAACTCGAAAACTAGACATTGTCAAACAGATGGTGATACAGTTCACACTTTTGAGGACTTTATTTATGGCATCTCAATCATGAGTTTTGAGGAACCAACTTCTACTGAAACCACTCCTTTTACAGGCTATGATTTTCCGATATGAGTACTCTAAATGTTCAACGTTGATATCAAACACGGAATGACATAATCAGAAGATCTTTAAACATATGTAACTGAGATAAGCAACTTCTATTGTATATTACACACAGAACAATTTTCAGAATACAAAGCAACAAAGTTGAAATTTCATTAAACATATATGACTAAGCTTTAATAAAGTTTTGTGATAAGTTTGATGATCTGGATACAGAGTCGCCTTTGTTAGGAATCATTTTACCCCACTATCCAACGCGAATCTAGTTTTAGTTGGACCCCAATGCGTGTACCATACACCAAGAGGGAACCCCAAAACTAGTTTGATGATCCAATTCTACACATATTCCAATGGATCTTTTAACAAATATACAGGATTTGAACCAAAGTTACTGAGTTCTGCCAAACCCCTACTTCCCATCCTAGCTAGCTCCGCCCCTGAGGTGGAATATCAATCCAATTAAGACAACCAACATGAACAAATGTTTGAAACAAATTAGGCATCCCTTGAAACCTTAAAGTCCTAAAGACACAAGTCTTAGGATCATATGAAACAAGATTTCCACCTTTGTACTCTAACAAGATCTCTCCATTCTTCAACAAACATAAAACTTTCACCAATGGTTGCACATGTTGTGTTACACAATTTGGATTTGGTGTATAAGCTCCAATTCTAAACTCTTTCATCCAAGATTCTTTCACATTATATTCTCTCATTACCCAAATTTCAAATCCTCCCCCTTTATAATGAGGCAAAGTTAGAGCAACAGCAAGACAATCTCCAAGTACTGCTAAATGATACTGAACAATTCTTGGCTTGACATCAAAATCAACTTTTGGTACTTCACCAAACACGTCGTTACCCAAATCAAACGAAACAATAAGCCTATCACGACGTCCATGATACTTACCAAATCGAGTCAACCAATGCATTTTCCCGTTCAACAGAATTCCTTGAGAACTCTGATCGAAACGATAAACAACTTCTCCAACACTCCTCCATTTGTTGTTAGTACCAAGACTAAGTACTTGAACATCTGATTTACCAAAGAAAGGGACTCGAAACCTACGATGATAACGCCCTCCAGGTTCATTATAATACATGTTGGCATAGTTTATGATCTTGATCACTTTATACTCTTTAGTAACAGGATGAAATCCAAAACCAAAAACCAATTTTTGTACCTCGAATTCGATTGATCTAGGGAGTTGTTTGTAATCCCTTGTAAAAGGATTGTATACATAAAGTGCATCACTAAACAAAGAATCACATATGCATAATAGTCCTTGACATGAACCAACCACTTTAAATTCAGGCACATAGTTAGCAAAGGGTGTCCTGATTTTCCTCACAACATCGCGATGATCAGAGAATTCAAGAAAATAGAGTTGATTCCTCAAAGGGTAATCCGCGTGTATAATGATGCAAGGACCGGTCTCTACTACGCGATTCTTGTGCATATTCACAAGGTTTATGTCATGTAACATGTTGTAAAATGATTTGCAAGATAATATGAATTGGACTAAAGATGTTATAGGAAGCCTTGAGGCTATGTCAATGATAATTTCTTGAGGTAGGGAATCAAATCCATGTATAAGATGAGTTTGATCATATTGAAATTTGTGTTTCTTGATTTGTATATCCATAAAACAGAGAAAATTAGGCAAAGAAAGATAATTAGGGAATTAAAATGTTTTTGACCAAAAAAAAGACTATACTAGGTGTTGAATTTTATGAACTTTTCTTGTTTTTGAAACAAAGTTGTATAGCATATCCTTTTGGATAGCTAAAGCATATTCTTGCTCATGACACTGACTTTTTTTTTTAATAATCGGGTGCGGACCTAACTCATTACACACTATATCTGATACCTCACACTAACAACACGTAACAAGTAACTTTATCCAACAAAGCTAGAACAAATCAAAAGAAATTATTATCTACTGTTTTCATCTCTACTGATACTTAAATTAGCCAAAGGAATATAATTCAGGAGGATTTGAATATATTTCCTTTTAAGGTAGTCTTTAAAAAAAAAGAGAGAATATTTTAAAGCAAACTTGGATATAATCAAGAATTTGGCATATAGCATGGAAATTGGAATCTTATACTTGTTCTAACATGACAGTCTTACTATGATAATCAATACAGAACATGTAAATAGTTACAAACAGTTCAAAACGTATAGAGTCTGTTATGAGAATCCGACAATACTATAGTATTTAAGAGTTTGTTGGATTCGAACTTATAAGATATTTGGATTAAAGAGCGAATAAAACTCAAATATGTCATCGAACTTGCAAGCCGTGACCAGAAGTACAGATTTGTGTCATAAGATGATGCACATCACTAATTTAAAGCATATCTATAACATAATTGTGAAAAGAGAAATTCAAGAGTCCTACTTTGTGCACAAATAACAAAGTAAACACTGAATACATTACAAGTTCCTAAAAGATGGCTCTTGAAACACTAAAAGACATAGTAATTAAGAGCATACTCATTTGTTACTGACTATAAATATGGATTTGATTGCCTTCCTCAAGAAATTGTCATTGACATTGCATCCAGGCTTGCCATAACATCTTTACTTCAATTCACAAATCATTTTTTACAACTTGTCTCATCATCCATAGCTATTGAATTTGCACATGTTGTAGAGCATAGCAGAAGAAAAGTATAATGTGTTGCAGAAATTCCTTATGAGATTTTGTCGGAGTAATCAAGGAATTATGTTGAACGGGGAGATGCATTGGCTGATGAGGTATTTGGTAGAGTTGATTCTGGTTTTTCACTTAAGAACTATTCATATGCTGATCATATTTGGTGTTCATTTTAGTACTGTGTTTTCTACATTATGTGATCCATCTTAATGTATGTTTGATATCAAACTCGAGCATTTCAGACGCGTTTACTTGAAAATTACAGCATGTTCATATGAACATATTGAACATGACAAGAATTACAAATGTGTCAAAGTCTGTTCTGAGAAGCTGAAGAATTGGAGTTTGACGTAAAAAAACTCAAATATGTTATCCAACTTATAGCTTTTAACTGTTCAAAGTTGGACACATTTGTGCCAGCTGACTCTTTTGTTACTGACTATAAGTATAAGGGGAGTTCCTAAAATATCTTTATAGCATTATTTATCGATTGTTTCCACATAAATTAGTTCATATTTGATTATGTTTAACGTAAAAAAAAATCATGTATACAAAGATCCCCTAAATATACAAATAATTTATATATTCATGGATCCTTTTTTCCTGAATATATATGTATTTCTATGAGTTTTAGTGCAAAATCATTTGTCTACAAGTATAAGCATAATCATATTTTTTAATCATGATGTGTCATATGATTTATTTATCGAAAAAAAAATACTTGATGTACCTTTTATTTTTGCGATTCAAAGTAGATATTTTGTTTGATCAAATTAAAAAGAAAATATTGCAATATCTAGAAGGTCAATAAATTAGCTAGTTTGCATTTGTTGCCCTTGGTGAGACACGTATATTTGCTATTAAATAGAAACAAAACATTGATATGGGGCTATGATGTGATCTTGTGCCATAAGGTCATGTCCCAAAATACTACAACAAAGTTATGTAACCATTTTTTCATTTCATATCGAGATTTTGAATTCGAGCTTTTGACAATAGAAAAAAATAATTTATAGCCCTAATTTTGTATCTTTAATTAGGTAAAGCACTAAACCAAGATATAATTTTGCTTAGGGTCTTAGTATATGTTTGATCCTAACTCTTGCCTAATTTTCCCAAACTCCATGGTTCCTCTAATTAGAAGGTTTTATTAGTGAAGTAAATGGAAAAACAAACGTGTATAACTCTAAAATGGATTTAACAATTAATATACTCCTACATGTAGAAATGTATAGAAAGTATAAATGTGTTTATTTGGTACTAGTTGTTTTTTATTTAGGTAACTTCATTAAAATCTAACTTATTCAGATTTAATTTATTTGTCTTTTTTTCTTTTTAAATCTATTTTTAAAAAATCGACAGACTCTTTCATTTTTAAAAGACATTTTTACAAGAGTAATAGAGGAGAATTTTTTTTCCTTCATCTTTTCCTAAGACAAGTACCCAAAGTTAGACCATGTGTCTAGCGGGTCGAGTCAGACCGATTCACAAGCCAGCCTAAATACCAGGTCGGGCTGAAACCTCAATGATTTCTAACCAAACAAACATCTATATATCGTGATTTTCCAGGTAAAATATTGAGTTCGGCCCAGCCTACTTCCCACCTACAACTCAACCCTGCCCTACCTATTGCGCAGGACAGATCTTTGACCAGATTATAATGGATCAGTTTCGAATTGATTCACTCATTTGACACTCGTAAACTCAAGATGATTATAGTGTTTTAATAAATTTTATAGTTATAAATTAAAGTTGGAATATAGCCTTATGGGCCTACAATTTAGGTGGTAAGATTAATCCTTAGTAATGAAAATTCCGAAAGAATAATCATGATTCATGATTATTAACATTTTTAATCATGGCAACTCAAATTACAAACCTTTCGTGCACTTTTTTTCTATATATCTAATATAAATAAATAATCAATATGCACATGCAAAGAACTAGTTTATTAGTGAATATTTTAATAATTTGCGCAATATAAAAGCATATTTATACATATTAGTGGAAAAAGAAAAAGAAATAATCATCTCTTGTCCATAAGCTAAGGTGGAGATATATGTAGTGTTCCAAAAGTAATTATTGTAATCAAAACATGGAAATTATTTTCTTTCTTTAATTTCCCATTTTTTATTTAGAGTCAATATTCGAGATTCGATTAAATTTAAATTACGTATTATTAAGTCCATTTGAAGTGACGATCTTTACAAGATTTTCTCCATATTTAAAATTTGAATCTAAAACTTATGTAAATGATGAAGCAACTCCGTTACTACACCGCAATTAATATTCATGTGGTATGGAAATTACCTTAATTAAGTATTCCACTTGGTTTAATTTGGTGTTACGAAGAACTGTTTGCTACTATTTTTCAACTTTTTGAAGCATATGCAAGTTGTATGATTGTAAATTAAAAGCACTTAAAAAGAGTAGGTATCCTAGGAATCTTTGGAGATATTATTAATACATTATTGTTCTTTCTTAATGGTAATTAAAATATTTTAATTATTGCAATTTTGGTGTGCATTTGATTTGTTTCATATGGTATTTCTTTTTCTCTAGAAATTGTGGAGATTTTTTTTTTAAAAAAAATATATCTATCTTCACGAAGTAAATGTAAAATTTGTGTATATTTTATTTTCTTCGAATTCATTTGTGTATATTTTATTTTCTTCAAATTCTGCATATGAAATTACCCTCACCAACTATGAGCGAGAAGAGAAAAAGAACAAGGAGAAACCTCTTGTGGAATTTGAATTGGACCGTTTTCAAGTTATATTGAAAAAAATAAAACAATCAAAACAGGATGTCAGCTGACGACAACTATAACAATTACGTCTTAATCTCAAATTAGTCAGAATCAGCTATGCGAAAATTTTATGATTCACGTCACTTTATTATTATCCAAATAAATAACTCGATTTATTTCAATTTATATTTTCATTAAATTTAAGAAAGAAAAAAAAATCTTTTTTAGAGAATTAATGATAGTTATACTTTATATGGATATAGAAATATCTTATTAAATTTTAATTGAAGTATTTTTACATATAAAATATGTATTTGTGTTGGAAAAAAATTAATAAAATTAAAATCACATAAAAAAAATAGTGACAAATGCTTAATTGGTTGAAGAAAAATCTTGAACATGGAGATATTTTAAGTGGTAGGGCATTGTAGAAACCAACTTTAGAGGAGACATATTGACTAGAAAATTAAAGTGAAAAGATTTGAAAGAGTCTTTATAAGTCTCTTCATATATGAGAGAGAATTAATATTGACTTCCAAATATAATTATTTTAGGTCAAGGTGTCAAAAGTATTTTTCTTTTGTTACACTTTAGAGTTTCATCTTCTTTTCTTGTTATATATATTTTTACATGAAATTTAGAGGAAAAAATTAAATATCTTTGTTGAAACATTCACAAGGGAAAATTAGGAAAATTCCCAATTGAGAAATTGGTGTCTTATCCATAGGATTTTTTTTTTGTTGTTGTCCCCATATATATAATGCATTTTGGGGCAATATTTATTTTTAATTTATAAGTAGTGGTCGATCAACTAATGGGTCACACCTCTCACAATGTATAACATGGGACGGCTCATATATATTCGATGTTTGATATCTGTTTTAAAATTTGATTAGTTTGTATTTGTATCAACAAGTCTCATTTTGGAGGTAAAGTATTTATATCTTAAGGTACTTTATATTAAAAATTTGAACCTAAAAATCACTAATTAAGAATATAGAAATATTAATCATTATGTCACTGATTATAATATTCTAGTTTGATATTTACGTTAAATATCACTTTCCCATCCTCAAGGAATATAACCTAATAAATACAATTTGTCATAAATAGAATTAGTATCGAATTTTGTTGGTTGACTACAAAAGTTATTCATAACTAATTTTTGTTTTAGTTTAATTAAGTTCGATGAATTTATATATATATATATATATATATATATATATATATATATATATATATATATATATGAATTAAGGATATATTTTTTTGTTTTTTAAATTAAAAATATATATATGAATTAAGGATATATTTTTTTGTTTTTTAAATTAAAAATATATATATGAAGGATATATAAATTTTTTGTTTTTTAAAATTAAAAAGTAAAAGAAAAAAAGGATCTTCTAATAGAGACATTCGGATTCACACCATGTACGATTCACTTAAAGGAAAATTATTTTCTGTCAAATCATACTATATTAACCTTTAATTAAAAAAAAATGTGTGTTTGTATATCTTCTTGTTAAAAATATGTTATACTTGACTATTTATAAAATTTTAATTAATTATCATTGAGTGTGGAATAATTGTACAACTAAAGAAATAAAAAATTCACAATTCAATTAATTAAGATTTGATGTACTTTGATCAAAATTAGGGGCTAAATTAAAAAAATTAAATTACAAAGGGATCAAAATGTAATAAACTTTATCTTATAGATGAACTATTCTTTTTAGAGAGTATGGTATCCTAAAATATAAGAATAATAGTACAATTTTAATACAACACATGAGTAGTAAAATAATGAAATAATTTAGCATTTCTCAAAATTTATGAGAATTCACAAGCTAATAGATCAAAAATATACCTTCTACATAATCAATAATTAAACATACTTAATTAAATATTAACGATAACAACAACATATTTAATAAAATCTCATAAATTCCATTTTAAGGAGGGTAACATATTCAAACCTTAACAACACCTCGAGAAAACGAAGAGACTATTGACATTCGCCTCAAGTGCAACAAACCCAAGTATAAAGAAAAAAGAAACACAATAACTAACAGAAGAAATAATATAAAACCTACAACACAACAGACAATAGACGATATTACATATCGAAATCAAAAGGGAAAAAGTATAAGTACACCCCTAACCTATGTCCGAAATTTCAGAGTTACACTTATATTATATTAAGGTCCTATTACTCTCATGAACTTAATTTATAAATAATTTTCTAAACCCTTTTCGGCCTACGTAACACTAGCTTGAAAAAAAATGTCATGCGTTTGGCTCACAAGATAGTGCTACATAGGTCGTAAAGGGGTAGAAAATTATTTATAAAATAAGTTCGTGGGGTAATAGGACCTTAGTATAAGTATACGTGTGTCTCAATATTTTAGATACTCGTTCATTTTTTCAAATAAAAAACGACAATACTATATGACTGATAAAACGACATACTCCAGCAAACCTACTAACCTTCTACCCTCATACGCACACATTCTCCACACTATCTTATCTAAAGTTATATCCTCAATGATGTAAATTTTTATCTAATATCTATAATTAATCAACCAAAAAAAAAAATTTACTAATCTCAAATAAAAAAAATGTTTTAGTCAAATAACATAACTTCCCCACATAATCTATAGAAATTCTTTTTTCACACCCACCACGTGACTACTTTTTTGAACCGTCAAGATCTATCTCCCCACCTTTAATTGCGGTCCAGATTCACCCACGTTATCTAACCCTTATCACCAAATGGACGGTTTTAAATCCGCCACGTGTCGTACCTGATTGAATATTATACCCCACGATCCAACGGACCCTGCATTTTCGCTTGCTCTTTTCTCTCTCATCTCTCTCTCTCCCCGGCCGGAAAATATTTCCCGGCGAACGTTTCTCCCTAATTTTGGTCTGTCGGTTTTTGTTCCATCTGTTTGTATACAATTTGTATTTTTCTCGCCGGAGAATCTACTTCCCCCTTTTAAATTCTCGCCGGAAAATCCAAACCCAGTTAACATTTCCGGTACGGTGATAAAGGTTTTTTTTTTCGTTTTTGTTGTTTTAGCAGTTTTTTCTGGAGTACCGTTTTTTTGAATTTGGAGAATTTGGGGATTGGCGATGGCTGATTCAGACAACGAATCAGGAGGTCACAATAACGCGAACAGTGAAGGATCAACAAGGGAACAAGACAGGTTCCTTCCGATAGCAAACGTGAGCAGAATTATGAAGAAAGCTTTACCGGCGAACGCGAAAATTTCGAAGGATGCTAAGGAAACAGTTCAAGAGTGTGTATCGGAATTTATCAGTTTCATTACCGGAGAAGCATCGGACAAGTGTCAGAGAGAGAAGAGGAAGACGATTAACGGTGATGATTTGCTTTGGGCTATGACAACTTTAGGATTCGAAGAGTATGTTGAGCCATTGAAGATTTACTTGGCCAAGTACAGAGAAATGGAAGGGGAAAAAACTACTATGGGTCGTACAGGGGAGAAAGATGGGGGTGGTGGAGATACGGCGGGAGGTGGTGGTGGTGGTGTTAGTTCTGGGGGTGGGTATAACGGTGGTGGCGGCGGTATGTATGGTGGTATGGGTGGTTCCATGATGTATCATCCTCAAGGTGGTCATCAAATGTATGGTAGTCATGGGTCATATAATCATATGGGTATGGGTGGCGGCGGCGGTGGCGGTGGTTCCGGTGCCGGAGGTTCCGGTCAAGGGCGGAGATAGATTCTATAAACTTCAAATTTTGAATCGATAACGAGCCAAAGTAGGTGGTAGTGGAAGTTTCAGAATATAATAAACATCAAAATTCTGAATAGATAATGGACCAAAAAGTATACGGTAATTGAGGAGGTGGAGGTTTCAGAATATTATAAACTTTAAATTCTGACTTAACAATGAGCCAAAGTAACGATGATTGTGATGGTGGATTTATATTATGAACTTTAAATCCTGGCTTAAGCAACTATGATTGTAACGATGAAACAATGATTATGATGGTGAAATTATATTATAAGCTTTAAATTCTGACTTTGCGATTCGATTACAAAGCCAAAGCCAAGGCAAGGTGTTAGAAGAAGGTGGTGATAAATATTAATCATATGATGTATCATTGTGTTGATAGCTAGTTCTATTACTTTACTTAGGTCCTTTTTTTTATATAAAAAAAATATGTATAATTTATATTTTTGAAGCACATTGACATGTGAGTTTTTAGATAATGCTTTAGCTTTTTGTTTTTTTTTTCTTTTGAAGTTGGGAGTATTGGTAGTAGTGGGTTACATGTGTAGTACTTTTGTGGAGAAAAGGATATTGTTGATGGAGAAAAAAGAAGTAATAGTACTATATACATGATGATATATTATAACCTTCAATGGAAGGCACTTGAAATATGTGTATTTTAATGGAACAATGAATGAGATGCCATTTTATGTGTTCTTTTTCTTCTTATTTTAACTAGTATACTAGACTATATGCTTTTGAAAATTGTCACCACAACACCTCAAATCTCACCTCTAAGTTAGTGGCAAATTCAAATGGCATAAAATATGTGTTTTAATTCGACTTTCATTAATATTTATGGTAGGATGTCACGTAGGATGCGCATATTACATGTGAATTGATATTAGAGGTTAAGTGCCTACACATATTTATTTGTTCAACTCTATATAAGTTTAAATGTCTATTTGTGTATATTTAAAATTGTATGATATAGTTATTATATGAAATCAAATTAAAGAGCATGTTGTAGATCTCTATCTTTCCAAATCTCACTTTCAGGATTTACTGAATATATTCTTTATTATGCCATCGATAGAAGGTAGTACTTGGTTGAATTGTGCGTGTAAAAAAACACTGATATAACTAGAGTTTATCCACAACACTTTGTTTACATCTTAATTTATGAAAACTACTTATAACAAATTTGAAATTTTGAATTCATCGCTATTCATTTTACTATTGGATTTCATCGAAGAAAAAATCAACCATTATTGTAACACCTTAAAATCTATCAACACTTTCGAATTTGTCGTCCTCTTTTTCATCTTAAAATATTTATTATATTTTATTTTTGAAGTGTTTTTCTTTACCATAGTAATATAAGAAGTTTTTAACTTGTATTATTTTTCATATCGTAATATCAATATTTTATAATTTTTAAATATCTTAAAATCATAAAATGTACGTGTATATTAAAATATTAAATTAATTTCCAACTTCAAACTTTTTGCAGCAGTTAGTTTTTTCAGTTAAAGAATTGCAGAGATATATATATATTATAATATAATATGAAATTGACTGCTCCTAGATATTTGCGGCAAATGTTGAAAATAGGACATTTTCTGTCTAAATCAACAAAAATAAAAAGGGTAAAAAATTTATAACGTGCTAAATTCAGACTATGATATTTTAATATTTTTATTGAATGTTCGATATCTAATTTAGATATTAAATTAAATAAAAAAAATTTCTTTATACTAAAAATAGGTTATTAATTTTTTACCTTGTTTATCTTAGAATATCAAAAGAGGCTAATCATTTTCATCCAATATTTACTGTTATCATTAAATAACTAAATAAAATACAAGTAATCAATAAGTACTTAAATTTATAATACATAATTAATAAGATTAATTTAATAAATTAATACTTTCTTAATTATTATGAACTTCAAGCTCTTGCTAAACTGGATTGGGCTTTATTAAGATAAGGCCCACACCATTTTGGGACAAATATATATATATATATATATATATTCTCCCTCATAAACCATTTTTCAATTGTTTTTTTTTTTTACTATATTGCATTCTAAAGAAAAAAGAATTTTAATCTTGTATTTTAAAAATTAGAGGCAATTATAACATACAAAATTACTATTAAAAGATGTGGTGCAGCGAAGGAGACTCATCTTAACCAGATGTAATGACCTTCCAGGTCATTTCTTCCATTTTCCGATCATTTCAGTGTTTAGAGCTTTTCTGTAGCGACCCCCAAGTCATTTATGATTTGTTGGGACTGACAGTTTGGTCTCTTGGTCGTTTGCTTGATTTTGTGCAAGTTTTCTTTGTTTTGGACCTTTTGAAATTTAAATGGTTGATTTCGATCAAAAGTTCATAAAGGTGAGAGTTTGGGCTAGAAGGACCTTTTGTGCAGATCCCGATGCTTCAGGACTCATTACGAGCCATCTTATGGATTTCAACTAAAATGGAGTTTGGGTGTGGGACCCACTTTTTATTGAAACTTTCAACGATTTCTCAGGTTGCGATGGTCTTGGGTATGAAAAAAGTCTTTGGTAGGAAATATTTTTTTCTTAATGAGGCAGCATAAATTAGAAATAATCAAACTCTAATATAGATACTTTAACATGTAAGACATAGTTTATAATTGTAAATTGACATATAGAAATATTACCAAAGGAAAACATATGGAAGAAAATGAACTTATTAGTTTATAAGTTAAAAGGTGATCTCCACCAACATCCTTTTAGTTAGATATTTGAGTAAAGAAAATAACATTTTTTTTGTTTCAACTTTTGATTAATTAGTATATAAAAGTTCATATGTTTGTTTATTTTAATTATTAATATATAGTTAGTAGGTAATATGATAGGAGAATACACCTTACTACTAACTTTTGATTAATTAGTATAAAATTTCATATGTTTGTTTATTTAAATAATGTCCTTATGGCCAAAATGTTCAACTTTATTTAACAAGTAAAATAGTAAATCATGACTTGAAAATTAAGGTGTAATAAATAATAACACTTCTACCAATTACATTAACAAAACCAACCTAACTTGAATATACAAATAAAGAATATGAACATTTTTCTTATATAAAAGGTGGGCAAATATTAGGTATACATAATCATTATTTTATATAAATATCGTTAAAGATTTAGCAACTTATAACGCAATACAATAATATTAACTTAATCATCGTTACATATTTTTGTAACAATAAATATATGATTATTTAAAAGAAAATTTATCATCACTAAATATATATTTTTTCGGTGTTCTTCCCTATGGGAAGTCATAACACTATTCTGATGAATTTTATGTAACAATATTACTTCTAATGATAACTAATATCTTTGTTTACTTATCCAAACACTTAAAAATAAGCAAAACAATATTTTTATCATCCAGAAAAAATTATTTTTTGTAAGAAAAAGAAAAAAGATTTTCATATCAAACACCTTCGGAGAGTCGGAGTCTATCTATTTGGTTAAAACAAATTAGTAGAGTGATCACATGAACAAAATTAACGCCTTCAAAAAAACTGGAATTCGATCTTGGAAATAGGAGAAAAAAGCTCATCATAACCGTGAATTCACCATAAACCCTCCTCCTATATAAAAAAAACAAACAAACATTACAACGAAAATGTATGTCTAACATTATTCTCCTAAATAGGGAACCAAAGATTAGTGAGAATTAATAAATTAGTTAGTAAATAAAGTTGATATATACTACTTACTTACGCCTTTAATAAACATAAAATTATCAACTATATAACTACCCTCATGCAAATCATGAAAATGACATTAGATCTAACTATGATTAGGCTAATTCAACATCCACATTATTATAATTATTAATTTTATTTTTCTTTAATTATAGAGATATAGCATTAAGTGATATATGTTGCTTATTAACAATACATACTTTACCAAGGGAAAATTAAATCACTGATCTTTCAATATCTTTCTGCTACAAAAAATCTTTATTTTCACGCGTTAGAAATCTGAAAGGATCATGTTCGTTCACTTTCGGCTCAAATTATATTTATATATATATGTTTTTTCCGAAATAATTACTTTTATTCATCATATTTATTATTGCGATCAACTATTCTCTTGCCCTTATAAAACTGATGGTACATATTATTAATGATGAGTACTACTTAGTTTATAAAAATGGAAATAAATTAGAAGTAAAGTAAAAAAAAACGCTTGAGAATTTATAAATATACACATGCTAATAAGTATAATTTTTATTTTCAATTTGTAACAGCAATTGACTAGACTTGTTAGCTACTTCATAGACAAATATTGCAATTTGAATTACTCCCTATGTTCCAATTTTTTTTTTTCGAAATTCAAATGATATGAATAATTTTAAGTAATATTTAAATAAGTATTTCTTATCATATAGACATATATAATAAGAATCCCAATTATATGATTTTTGAATAACAATATATATTTAAATTATTAAGTTGATTGTCTAACCAACACTTATTTTTGAATATATACACCTTCCATATATCATCTATATACTTAGACTCATACATCTCTTATACTTTCCACACTTATATTCAAATAAAATTTTTATCTATCGCCTCGAAAATGAAGATCTCCTCGATTTCTCTATTACTCTTATTATTTGTCGCCATCACCACTACCTCCTCCGCCCATAACATCACTCTTATACTCACCAAACATCCTGAATTCTCAACGTTTAATCGCTATTTAACCCTGACTCACTTAGCTTCTGAGATCAATCGGCGCCAAACCATCACCGTTTGCGCGGTGAATAACGCTGCCATGGATGATCTTCTTGATAAACACTTGTCTATTTATACTCTCAAGAATGTTCTCTCTCTACATGTTTTTGCAGATTACTTTGGTTCCAAACAACTTCATAGGATTACTAAGGGAACAACCCTAACTGCCACTCTTTTCCAAGCAACAGGTAAGATTGAAATGACATGTCGTTGGGTCTCGAGTCAAATTTGAACAGGTTAAATTCGAAGAAATATTTGGAATAATAACCACCTTTTAGCCTTAATTTGAAAAATCGAAGTTTTAAATTTCACGAGTGATCACTCATTTGGTCAAAATTGATTAAATCAAGATGGGTCATAAGTCAACCCACCAAATATGATCCCCCTGCACCCACTTTTTTTTATTTTTCTTTACAAGGAAACATGTAAAATTTAAATATTTAAGTTGTTATATATTTACATAATTTTCTATCTCCACCATTTTTGGGTTGTATTTATTATATCGACCCAATAATTTGATAGATCATTTCGAATTCAAAATGTCATGTCAAAGTCAACAAACAAATCATAACTCTAACTTATTAAATCAGAGTTTTTTAAATGAATTAGAAAAAAAAATTATCTAATTTTATTATCTCTAGATTTAATTGAACCTCTTAGAGGCTATAGTTAATGAATATTAACACTAGTGCACTACTAGTTATTCATATATTATTGTTTTTTTTTTCAAATAAAACGATTTCTTTTATGACTATCCAAATTTTGAATTCGTTTCTACAGGTGAGGCTCCTGGAACCTCAGGGTACGTCAATATTACTAACATGAAAGGTAAAAAAGTAGGGTTTGCTACAGAAGACAACGATGGTCATTTCTCATCGAATTTCGTCAAATCGATACAAGAAATCCCTTACAACATCTCCGTCATACAACTCAGCAATATTATCACATCCCCTGCCGCGGAGGCTCCCGTGGCTGCTCCGGCAGACGTTGATTTAATCGATTTAATGTCGAAAAAAGGTTGCAAAGAATTCGCAAAACTTTTACAAAATACCCAAATTTCGAAACAATTTATCGATCTTATGGAAAATGGTCTTACAGTTTTTTGCCCTATTGATAAAGTTGTTAACAATTTTTTACCTAAGTACAAAAATTTAACAAAAAATGGACAAATTTCTTTGTTATTATACCATGGTATACCTGATTATCATTCTTTAGGTATGTTAAGGGCAAAAAATGGATTTATAAATACTATGGCAACAACAAAAGGTAAAAATAATAAATATGATTTTTCTATAAAAAATGATGGAGATAATGTAAAATTAGAGACAAATGTTGTAACAGCAAAAATTACTGGAACTTTATTAGATGAGGAGCCAATAGCAGTTTATAAAATTGATAAAGTTTTGCAGCCTAGTGAATTATTTAAATCACAATCTATTAATTCCGACGATAGCGCGATGGGGCCGAGCTCTGGTGATGATAATGATGGTGATAGCGATGATTATGACACGACTAATAATAATGGGGGTATGATTATGAATGTGAATGGTGGTTGGTTTGTGACATTTGTTTTGAATATTTATTTGGTATTTGGTTGAATAAATAGATTTGTATTTTTTTTTATATTGTTTGATGAAAAAATAACCCTAAGTTTGCATTTTGTTATTTTCTTTTTGTAATTTTCACTTCTTCTATGGTAATCTTAGTTTTATAATAATTTAGTTTATAATATCAAAAAGATTACATGCAAATGGAAGTATATAATCGAGTAAAGCAAAAACAACCACTATAAAATATCGGTGTATGTAGTCCCACAAAGTAGGGTCGGAGAAGGTAGAGCCTACGTGAGTCACAGACCTTACTTCTACATTAGCAATAGAGAGACTATTTCTGATAGATCTTAGGCTCAAGACAAAAATAATCTAGAAAAAAATATAATAGAAGTGCAAGAGACGACAAATAATAACAACAACATATCTAGTGAAATTCCACTAAGTGAAGTCCCGAGAAGGTAGAGTATATACAAACCTTATCATTACTTCATGGAAATAGAGAGACTATTTCCGAAAGGCCATAAGCTCAAGTGCATCAAACCTTAGTTAAACAATAAGAAAATAATGAAGAAATTAAGCATAACAATCAATAAGAAAAGATCGAAACGTAAAGTCTACAAGAAAGAAACGACAATTTAACAACAATAAAATGGTGTGATGTATAAGCGAAACACGATCAACAACATAAGACAAGAACTACAAACTAGTACTACAACAAAACACGAATTAACAAGCCTAAACCTTCACAAAGAAAGATAAATACTTGATCCATACTACAAATAGTAACAAAAACAACAAATAGTAGTAGAACAGTATTACAACAAAACAATATTATAATCGAACACTACATTAAACAAAACAAAAAAAAACTTATAAAAGTTCCGTTACCGGGAATCGAACCCGGGTCTCCTGGGTGAAAGCCAGATATCCTAACCGCTGGACGATAACGGATTGTTGCATAATTATTGATACAAATTATATTTATCTATAGTATTGAAAGTTGTTTGGAGAAAAAAATAAAATTGGTGGTCCAACTAATAATACTTAGGTAAAAGAATTATAGTAATTCTTATTCATATTAGTATAATCTTATTCTATATTTAGAAGTTGGAGATCAAAATTCTATTTTTGTCTATTAATATTAGTATATTCATATAAGAAGTAGGAAAACAATATTGTGTTTTATGTCAAAATAGGATTTGTATAGTGAAAACAATATAAGTTTATAAATAGACTTGCTAACGCTAATTTAAACACAATGCATGTCGATGGATTCAATATTAGTATCAAACCCTAGAAACTATAATAATTCCACCCAAAATATTCCCAATGATATCATAATTGATATACTCACAAAACTTCCTGTGAAATCACTTTTAAGGTTGAAAGGCATTTGCAGATCATGGTATTCGTTAATTAAAGATGAAAAATTCGTCAAGCAACACCATGATACTCATAAAAATCGTCAAAAGTACTTTATAATTTCGAGGGGACACGAGATTTTCCACCACTACACTATGGACGTCCCTCAAGTTGTTGATTCTACTAGAATAGTCTCTCTTATCGAGCCTCCGATTCGAATCGATCAATCGCTAAAGGTATACCCTAACATTCAATATTTCTCATCTAATGGAATACTTTTTATAACATATTCTCATGACATAATTGTTATGTGGAATCCTTCCACTAGAGAATCAAGAAGAATCCCTAGTCCAATTTACAATAATCGTGGTAGTATGTATAGTTTTTGCTACTTTCATTATATTGATGATTATAAAATATTTAGACTAAGATGTGGTGACAACAAGGAGATTGATATATTTTCAACGAAAAGTAACATGTGGAAATCGATTGGGATGTTTCCTTCAAATTATTATTTTTTAGGTTTTAATGTTGTGATGGTAGATGGGATTGTTTATATGATGGCAAGGAATAAAGAAAATTTACCTAGTGTTACTATATTACGTTTTTGTTTGGAGAAGGAAAAATTTGAAGATGAATTATTGTTTCCATATGTGGTGCCATGGACAAGACATGTTTTGCATTCTTTAGGAGAAAAACTTTGTTTAATTAGAATATTGGATGATAATCGTGAGTTTTGGTTGTATACGATGGAAAAAAATTCATGGAATAAGATACTGACGATTCCATTAGCTCTGAAAAATGGTTTGAAACCTGTTAGTTTTACGGAAGATGGAAGCATGATGTTTCAATCGTTCGATAGACGTGGATTTGTGGCTTACAATTCAACATTACATAAATTCGAACAAGTTAATGTAGGTGGAATTAAAGGACTTTACTTCAATAAGGTTGTAACCTATGAAGAAACTTTATCCTCTCTTAATCCGTGACAAGGTTGGAAGACATGACATATTTACGGACATTTATGTGAGAAAAGGTTGAAAGATATGCCATATTTGTGAAGGTTGGAAGTAATACATATTTGCGGAGTTTTACGTGAGAAAAGGTTGAATGACATGACATATTTGCGAAGGCCAGAAGACATGACATATTTGCAGACATTTATGTGACATGATATATTTGCTCAGTGGCGAAGCCAGAAATTTCTTAAAGATAGTCCAGAAATAGCAAATTGTTATGTTAAGGATGTCCAAAATAATTATCATCTCGTATATCATTTTACTTGTATATATGCTAATTTTTTTTCGATCAAGTAGTATGTGGCTACACCACTGTATTTGCGGATATTTATATGAAAAAGAAAAGATATATCCCTTGTTTCAAATCCATTATTATTATTATTATTATTATTATTATTATTATTTTCATCATGCTTTTTATTAAATTTCTTTTATTCATTTATCTCTTGTTCTAACTTGTGTGTAGATATTTCGTAAAGAACTTCTCAAGTTTTCACTATAGAGATGATAAAACCATTCATGAGATCGTATATATTAACTTTGATCAATTTGAATAAGTTTTTGATTTTCATCGAATCATAATCTTTTTTGAAAAAAAGTCAATAAAAAGTAAAAATATGGACTTATTTTTTTTAAAAAAAAATAATATATTTGTTTTACTTGTTTAAAAAGATAGCTGATATTATATTCTGAAGGTCTGAATGTGATGTCCACATAAGCAAAACAAGTCTTTGTTGATATGATAAACGTGGCATGGTAAGTTTTTCATATATTTTGGGATGTTGGGGTTGAATAATTACAAAAGTTTTTTTTAAAGCAAATTCATCACTATATAGTGTCTAGCGGTCTTTTATTAAACATAAAAAATATTAATACGGACAAGTATAAGTAAGGGGAGTTAGGGCTTATTTTACTAATCCTAATGAAATACCTAACTTCTGCTACGTATTATTTGATCATCACAGAGTTAATTGTAATAAACTCCATGGTGATATACGAATGAAGATGCATGCTTAAATAATGTAAAAATATGTCAATCAAGAAGAAAGTTGAGTTACTAGCCTCAAAATTTCTATTGCTAAAGCATGAATTAGAAAAGATTGATTGCCCATCAATAATAACTTGAAGTATTTTTATCTTGTCTTCTTCTTTAAACCTATCGTCCAACAACACTAGATGATTCATACCTTCTTTATTGATTTATTGGACCTAGTTGAACCTATTGATACTGTCAAATGGTTTTGCTTTCCCTATCGCATCGATAGGTGCCTTGTAACAAAACTCCTCAGTCATTTTTCCGTCCCAACTATGTTGCCTTCTATATGTCTTCTTTTTTGCTTTTGTTACTTCCACTTCTTTGTTGCCTAGGTGATATATCCCCTTCCCTAGCCACTCTATCAAAGCAAATGTCCAGAATATTGTCTTCCTCATCATCATCAAAAGACTCCTCACCAAAATCCACTCCATCTTCATCAAAAGAATTCTCACCCAAAATCAATTGTATTTGACATGAGAATAATCACAAAAGATTCATATAGCCGTTCTCAACTTTATTCAGTATGCATAGTTGAATGATCGAGAATAAGTAAAAGGTTGTGTTTCATATCTAATATTTAGTAGTATTCTAAGAGTGATATAGTAAAAGTACCGTTTAAAAACTTGCTTGAGCACTTTGATATTTTCCTAAAAGTTTATGAAATATGTATGGAACTATTCAGAAAGAAAAAAAAAGTAGTAAAATTGATCCTATTCCTATTCATAACTGAAAAAGAAAAAAAAAATCAGTAAAATTGTATTCTATTTTTGGTGCATTATTTAATATATTTATATAAGAAGTAGGAAACCAAAATTGTATTCATGTCTAAATAGGATTTGTATGGACTTTATTATAAGTTTATAAATAGACTTTATTATAACGCTAATTTGGACAAATTAAATTAAAATACTTCCATGGATTCAATGATTGTATCAAAACCCAAGCATCGTAGAAACAATTATAATTCAAATTCTTCCCAATGATATCATACTTGATATATTCGCAAAACTTCCTGTGAAATCACTTGTCAGATTCAAAAGCGTTTGCAGATCATGGTATTCATTAAGTAAAGATGAAAATTTTGTACAGAAACATTATGAAACTCACAAAAATAGTCAAAAGTACTTTATGATTTCGAAGGGACCCACGATTTTCCATCACTACACTATGGATGTCCCTCAACTTGATTCGAGTAGTATAATCTCTCTCGTGGAGTCTCCAGTTCCGATCGATAAGTCACGAAAGGTATTCCCTAGCACACAATGTTTTTCATCTAATGGGATAATTCTTATAACATATGGTGATAATAAAATCATGTTGTGGAATCCAGCCACAAGAGAATCAAGAACAATACCTAGTCCAATTTGGAGTAAGACATGTGGTATTTATAATTTTTGCTGCTTTCCACGTATTCAAGTCTACAAAATATTTAGACTAGGACTCGGAATCAATACCGATGACATGAATATTGATATATTTTCAACGAAAAGTAACATATGGAAATCGATTGGGATTTTTCCACGAAATTATAATTTCTTAGGTGGTAACGTTGTTATGGTCGATGGGATTGTTTATATGATGGCAAAGAGGAAGGATAATTTATCTAATCATACTATATTACGTTTTTGTTTGGAAAAGGAAAAATTTCAAGATGAATTAATGTTTCAATACACGATACTAAGGAGTACACATTTTTTGTATTCTTTAGGAGAAAAACTTTGTTTGATTAGATTATTGGATGGTAATCGTGAGTTTTGGTTGTACATGAATGAAAGAAATTCATGGAATAAGATTCTGACGATTCCATTAACTCCGAGTAATTGTTTGAGACCTTTGAGTTTTATGAAGGATGGAGGGATGATGTTTATGAAGGATGGAGGCATGATGTTTAAGAAGGATAGCTTTGAGTTTGTGGCTTACAATTCAACAACACATAAATTGGAACAAGTTAATGTAGATGGAATCAAAGGACTTCACTTCAATAAGGCTATAACCTACACGGAAACTTTATCATCTCTTTATTTGTAAAAAAGTTGGATGGCTTTGAGTTAGGTAATTAAATAAGACATGACATTCACCAATGACAGAGGCAAGAGGAAGTTCTTTGAAACATTCTAAACACTTCTGGTAGACGTGTCTTCCATTATCTGCATATTTGATTAAGACTTCCTCTTCAAATCCATAAACAGAAGTGCAGTATTCAGATTCGTGATTTCCACGAAGAAGAATCACCCTATTAGGCATTAGAATCTGAAAGAATGTGTAGATCCATTAAATATCCACAATTACAATAGAACAAGACTAACCATAACAATTTAACCAATTGCATCAAGACAGCACTAACATGGCTATCAAAACTAAAAAATAATTGCGCTAAAACTAGAGCACTAAAAGTTATACCATGACTATTTTCTTATTTCCATCACACCAAATGATTCCTTATATAGTATGATCAATTGACTAAGCTAATTAAAAGTAACTAGTAAACTTTCTTACCTTCCAAGCGAGTAAGAGAAGGAAGGTCTCAAGACCCCAAGCACCTCTATCAACATAATCTCCGTTGAACACAAAGAAACGATTTTCAGAGGGAAAACCAGCATCCTTCAACAAGAACAAGACAACATGTAGTTGTCCATGCACATCTCCAACCACAACAACCGTCGAATTTGGATCTAAACCTGACCTACTATCGATCTGCAAGCAATTGGGTTCCTTATGCATGATCCCCGACGCCATCTCTGCAAGACGATCAAAAACTTCTATTGGTAGCACTGTCAAGAGATCTGATGGAGGAAGATTCCTAGACGCCCAATCAAATGCTAACATTAAGTTTCTAACCCAAGTTAGGGTTAGTGTTCCGTCTTCAGGCCACGAAATTGGAATCTGTGGTGTTGAAGGAGTTGGGGACGAAGGCAATGAGATGGAAGATGTCGAACCTCGGAAAGAGGAAGCTTGTTCGTTGAGGTCATCGTTCATAGATTGAACATGATCAGGACGGGCAGGAGTGGCATACCCAACATCTTCATTAGCAAACTGACGCAATGGTTGGACATTGTGAATCATTGTGTGGCTGGATCTGCACTCTACATCTGGATTCGCATCATCCATTGGAGAACTTTCTGCATTGTAAATCACAATGTGATTGTCGGTATAGTGTGATCCAGAAACATCATCACATGGTGATGAGCCCATACCAAATTGTGCTTCATCATTCAAATTTTCACCCGTAAATCTGGTACTTGTACCACAATCGGGCTCCACATTTGGATTCGCATCCTCCATCGGAGAGACATCATCAGGATTCGCACCTCTTTGTTTTCTGCGTCTTCCTGCCCATCCACGTCTACGTCGATTCCTAGAATTATCAGGCTGCTTTGGAACGTAGGACGGTGAGACACCGAGCCTTTGAGCATCATTTGCTGCCATTAAACCATCAATGCACATCTCCATCACATTCCTTCCAGCGACCTCCGTAGTTGATTCTTGTCTTAGTTTAATCCCATACTGATACAACATATGGAGTTGACGCGCCTGCAAATCATATAAATAAGATCAGCACTTGATTAAAAATAAACATATGCAATTAAAGCATCTAAATTATTATAAAAACAGCGCAACAACTGAAAGAATAAAAAAACAATTCTCAAAAAGGGGGCAAACAGCCACAAAACTGGAAAAAACTATAGCCAAAAAACAGTAGCGAGTATTGGGCAAAGTAGCAACCAAAAAACAATAGCGACTTTGGGCCAAAGCAGCAACCAAGATAGCACAAAAAACCGAGCCAAAATGCATAAAATGGATCAAAATGAAGCACTAACAGGAACACAGTAGCTAAACATAGCAAAACAAGAAAAATTATTGGGCATAACCACAGCAAGAAAACTAAAAAATATGCATATTGATATAAAGTGCTAAAAAATATGCATATTGATATAAAGTGCGTACCATTATCTCAGATGTTGGTGCAAGTGATGCATACCCTGTTGGAATACGAATTTCAGGGTTTCCAATGATTTGTCGAGTGATCAAACGAAACCACTTAAGATAATCATCATGATATGGAAGGAAGCCTTCTGCTAATGGCGCCTCCCAAACACGGTTTGCACGATCATTCCACACAAGTATGTGACTTGCATGATGTGTACTCCAATCGGTGTTTTGTCTGCCACGACGGTCAGACTTTTCATGTTTCTTGCTAAAATTGCAGGCATCGGGAATGTTTTGACGCATTCCGAATTGTCTAAGAACCCTGTTGGGTTGATGCATCTCCACTACATCCCAACATAGTAGTGGCACCACAGCATGCCAAAAATATTCTCCTGAGCGACAATAATCGGGAAGATTCTCCATCACATAGGGCTGCCAAACAAACTATAAGACAGCAAATTGTTAGTAAAAAAAATAAATATTTGGCAATACTTGTTATACAACAATATATTGAGTTTGCAAGTCATACTTGTTCATCTACAAGATTATCCAATTGATCTCGAAACAACGACAACACATATTGAGGTGAATGCTTCCAACTAAGTTGTACGCTCCATCTACTCGCATATAGGGGATTCGGGAGATCATCTGAGAAGATAATAGCACCATCTCTAGCCTGAAGTCGATCAGGATGAACAATCTTCAATCTTTCCCATGCCCATACCTAAGTAAACATACGGAAAAAAACAATCAAAAAAATTAATACAATTATTATCATTCTGTACAAGTGGTGGTACTTTTGGACGACTAATAATGATATTACAAAATGCATACCTGTAGAAGTGGTAGAAAAACACCTATTTCTTTCTTCTTAGAATTGGAAGCACGGCATAATGCCCGGTACAAGCATGCCAACACAGCACTGCCCCAACTATACCTGCCAATTTGGTCAATATTCTCGAGATGCACCAAATATATCAACTTAACTTTGTTTCCTGGTGTGTCAGGAAACAGAATACCTCCAATCATCAACATCATGTAACACCTAGCGAGTTGATGAATGACTAACTCATCTGTATCATCATTGATCTCACCGAATGCCTCCAAGTGACTTTCTAGTGCACTGATATCAAGTCTACTTCCATTCAACTTGTCATCATGTGGTCTAAAACCAAGGAACTGCTCACATAAATCTTGCCACTCTTGTGGCGTCTTCGAGCTATCAATGCCTACTACCGGTTCTCCCTCTATCGGTAACCCATAAAGAATAGCCACATCCTGTAGTGTAACAGTGGCTTCCCCAACTTTAAAATGAAAAGTATGGGTCTCTGGTCGCCATCTCTCAACAAGAGCAGTGATAAATGCATGATCTAGTTTTATCAGTCCTACCCGATAGACCCCGTAAAATCCAGCACTAATCAATATGTGTAGGACGCGTGGATGAATAGGGCGTCTTTGAACCTGGGACCAAAAACCACCATCGCATCGACGACAAAATAAGACAGCTTCCACCTCACCACCCCATACATCTTCTGACCTATGATTTTCTTGTCTTGTTAAGACACTGCGATCTAACGGACCAGGATGTAGTTGGGTCAACCTCTCGTTCTCCATCTAACAAAATATCTGACAAGTGCAAATTGTTTCAGTTGACAAGCCAAAAGGAAAATTGGACTTTTGAAAAGGCTTTACACTCTTGAAGTCTCTGTTAACATTTAGTTATGCCATGATTTTACAAAGTAATTCAAGATTTAATCAAAGCTTTAAAATAAGGGAGCAAGTAGGGTAAAAGAAGAGGAATAGATTCGGCTTTTGAGGAGTTCAACTAAGTTAAAAGATACCTAAAAATCAAAACGAATTACAACAGAATAATCAACACCTGTTATATCAGCTTCTATATCTTGTATCTTTGCCTCGAACCAAATAAAGTCGATTCAACACAAATGTTGAGAGGGAGTCAACCTGGACTTAACAATGACAAAAAGTTAGAAACCAGTAAGAGTGTCAACAATATCAAAAATAATCATAATGCCACAAGTATGTCGATGAAAAAGCTCATAAGTTATAAACACGGTAAATCATTATTCAAGCAAAAATCATGAATCTGAACAACAAACATCCATTATAAATGTGCAAACAAACATCCATTATAAATGTGCATACCGAGTTTCAAACAAAATAAATTAAAAATTGGAGTTTTGGCAAAATTTATATTCTTACCATCACACAAATATACTCAATTTTAACTAATAAAGGGGAAATAAGTCGAATCTCCTACAATACACTTCAACGTGCGTGCAAGAATATAAATGACATGTTAAAGAAATATGTTAAATTTCCTATACAAAACCTACTTACTACAATCGCTATGTCTGTCCTTTTTGAGGTATTAACAACGATGAAGATAGATTTACACCTCCAGAAGTGATTAGAAGTAAAATCAGGATGGCTTTATACTCTTTTTCTGGGAAGATTTGGCGAGTGCATCGTAGAATTCTCTTCTACGTTTGTTGTTGTTAAAGACATTACTGGTATTGATGTTGTTTGTTTTGACGCTCACGAAGAATTTCAACAAAAACCAAAAAATAAAACCTTTTGGATAATAGAGTACCTGATGCTTCTATTGTGGGGATTGAAAGGTTGAAAAGATGGGACCTCTACATTTTGGGAGGCAAAAGTTTTTCTTTTAAATTATATGAATTTTTTTTTATATATACACACTCTTTAATACTCAAAAAATTTATAAAATAATATTTAAAATTAAAATTATGTTATCTTACATACAATATTAATAATGTAAACTAAAATGATACTCTCTCCGTTTAACTAAGAATGGTCTAGTTTGACTTGGCACGAAGTTTAAGAAAAAATAAATAAGATTTTTTATCACGTGATCCTAAATTAAAGTTATGTTGAACGTACAAAATTGCTTTTTAATCTTGTGGTATTAAACATGTCACGTGGAAAATTGCTACAAAAAAAAAGGTCATTCTTTTTTTGAAACGGAGGAAGTAATTATAACATCTTATCATTTATCTTTTCAATCAATCATTTGTCTTTTTGCCTCCATAAAGTGTTACTATTTGATATTTTTGAAAATTAGATGAACATCAACATGACATAATAAAGTTTCTAATGACTAAATAATTTTTATTTGTGCTAACAAATATATTTATCAACAATAACTTTATAAAAACATAAATAAACACAAAAACAACAGTTAATATCATAAGCATAAATTAATCACTGATATGATAAGATTTCTACTCATTCAAAAGGCAATATGAATATTTATTTTCATTTGTGACATGATATATTTTTTCAACATATATAACAAAATTTAGTACGTTGAAAATATAATTTTACGTCTTAATTTCAGAAGGGTATTTTTTTGCAACAGTAAGCAATACGTAGCTAAGATCATACAAAAGAGTTAAACACAAGGCGAAGTAGAGGTATTTGACAAAGGCAAATATAATCTTTTAATTATCACAATAAATGTTTCATGATCAGACACATTATCCTTTCACATGATTTTAAATATTTAAGCGTCTAATACTTTGATTTTTGTCCTCATTATGATTTTCATCCTCCCATTTCAAAAACACCAAACTCAATTCATTCGATTTGGTATACGCTGCACACATATTTTAACAATAGTATTGTTTAGGTAAGAGAAATATTATTGATTGTGTCACTCGCCTCTCTCTTATTCTCCCTTGTCTTACCTCCCGATATAAGTATTTGTATTCCTAGATGTAACTATTGTGGTTCAAACGTATTCATGATACACACAATCTATAATGACCCATAGGGTCATTTTTGGAAATTTTCATCAAATTACCGTTTTACCCCTCCTCATACTAAGCCCGGGTCATTTCTTATTGAAATTTGAATTTTGGATTCGGATTTTGAGTACAACTAGTGTGATTCACCTATATTCAGGATACATCGACTTTATCATGACCCATAAAGTTATTTTTGGAAATTTCATAGAGTCGGTGTATCCTGAATACAAATGAACCACACTAGTTTTACTCAAAAATCGAATCCAAATTTAAAAATACTGTCGTAAAAATACCCGTGGCCAAAGTGAGGAAGGGTAAAATGGTAATTTGATAGAAAAATGACTCTATGGCCAAATTAAATACATCGTCCCTTAACATAATAGTAAATATTTAATCGTCTAATACATTGATTTTTGTCCTCATTATATTTTTCATTCTCGCTGAAAATCCATTTTAAAAATATCGAATTGAATTTGTTAGATTGGATATACGGTGCACACATTTTTAACAGTACGAATGTCTAGTTAAGAGAAACAATGAGTGTCTCTCTCTTATCTCGCTTGTCTTACCTCCATATATAAGTATTTGTGTTTAAAAATGTAACTAGTGTGGTTCACATGTATTAGGATACACCGACTCTATAGTGAACTATTTTATAAATTCTCGTTAAATTAGTATTTTACCCCTCTCGATATTGGCCCCGGGTAATTTTTTATTGGATTTTGAATTTTAGCTTAACTTGCTCTACACGGACCCTCGAACATCAATTTCTTGAATAATTTTTACCGAAAAATTATAAAAACACATAGAACATACAACTTTTTGGCTAACTTGCTCTTCACAAACCCTCGAACATGAATTTCTTAGGATAATTTTTTTCGAAGTTCTTTTTCTTTCGATGAACAAAAGGACAAAAATTCCGTTACCGGGAATCGAACCCGGGTCTCCTGGGTGAAAGCCAGATATCCTAACCGCTGGACGATAACGGATTGTTGCATACAAATTGGTGCATGTTTTATTCAATGGTACACCCTATTGTATAGAAATTTGTTAGCAAAAAAATTAATATATGGTTCGACTAATCTAGATTCAAAGTCCGTAAGTTCCATTGGGGTTAAAAAGTTTTCTTTCAAACATGAATTTATACCCAAAATATGAATTTGAGACCTTTAATTAGAGATTGAGAAATATACGTAAATCTCTTTGTTTTTTTTACTTAATAAATGAGCTTTATTTAGTCTATTAGAAATTAAACTTGGAAAAGAATACAAAATATCTTAAATTAATTATAAAAAATAATATATTTCATATACATATATAATTATACATTTGTGTATATAATTTATAGACTCAATTTGACTTTTTATCCGATTTGTATTTAGTCAAACCAAACCAAATATTCATTGGTCTTTAAAAATATAAACCAAATAAAAATCAAACTAACCCACATAAACTGGACAGATGAAATAGTTATATTCCTATCTATATATAGTTTGGTTAGTTGTAAAAAAACCCTATAAACCTGGCCTAGCTGTTGAAGATAATAACTATTTTCAAGAATCTTGTTCTTTTCTTTTAAAAAAATATATATTTTTCCTTGTTTATTGTTTAAAAAAAAAATTGCAAAGAGATGAGAATTAGGTTATGGGGAAATATGTCAAGTGTGACGATACTATTAATATTTTTACATTTTTTACAAGGAATTTATGGGATTAGATTTGTAATTGACAAAGAAGAATGTTTGTCTCATAATGTTCATCTTGAAGGTGATACAATTCATGTATCTTTTGTTGTCATTAAAGCTGATACTCCTTGGCATTCTTCTAATGAAGGTGGTGTTGATCTTATGGTATGGTACTTTCTTTCCCCTTTTATGTATTATCTTTCGTTATCGGATTAATTTCACGTATGATCATCGAACTAAGAGTCATATAGTTATGTTGTGTTAATGATTTGATAGAGCTAGCTAGAGACGGGGGGTTATCTGAACCCTCTTCGACGAAAAATTACATTGTTTATATATGTTTAAAATAATTTTTTTTATGTCTATGTAGTAGATATTGAATTAAATGAAAATTCTGAGTCTGACAATATGGAAGGAAAAAGATTATTATCTTAAGAATATTTGTAATGTCATATATAGGATATGGCATAACAACTTCGTATGGATGTGGAGACGACGTTAGATAGGAAGTTATGGAGGTTGACGATTAGGGTAGAAGGTTAGTAAATAGTTGAGTGTTGTCGGTTTTTTCTTTGGGGGGGAGATAGGAGGTGGGATAGCCTCTTCCGATCTCCTCTTGTCCTACTAGTAGTATTATTTATTTATCGCGTAGTTTCGTATTCTTTGATGTGTATTACTATTTGTTGATGCATTAATTTGTTACAAATTTCAGTTTTATGAATTTGCTTACCTTGGAGCAATTGTAGAGTTGTCTATGTGTGACCAATAGGTCACGTGTTTGAGAAGTTGAATCAGTCATTGATGTTTGTGGCACGGTGTGACTGACTTGAGATCCGATGAATTAGTCGAAGTACACATAAGTTCGGCTTGAACCATCATTATAAGTAAACAAATTGTTTTTAAATGCTTGTTTTAAGAACATCACTTACTTGAGTCGAGGGTCTTTCAGAAATTAACCTCCACGTTATCGTTATCTAACATAGTATTCGATCTGTCACATCGAAACAAAATTGAATGTTTACGTTATCATGTAATTATCTGTCCCTTTCAGTCATTGTACTCTCTGTTATTGTTTTCAATCTGTTGCAATTCTCAGATAAAAGGGCCATCAGGTGAGCTAATTCATGGCTTCCGCGATAAGACTAGTGAGAAATACGAGTTTGTTGCTTACAAGAAGGGTATTTACCAGTTCTGTTTCACGAACAAGTCTCCGTATCATGAAACCTTAGATTTCGATGTGCAAGTTGTACATTACGCATACTATGATCAGCACGCGAAGAATGGTACTAACCCCCTCTTGGAACTGTCATTTCGCGTCCATCTTTTCTTCAATTCTGTTGCTATACTTACTAACAAGAACAAAATTTCGCGTAAATGCCTACAGAGCACTTTGATCCATTGCTGGACCATATATCAAAGTTAGAAGCAGCTCTTTACAACATACAGTTTGAACAACATTGGCTCGAAGCACAGACTGCTCGTCAGGCATCACGTATGATTTTCTTATGACTTTCACCCTTTTAGAGTCCCACATTAGATAGTCGGATTTGAGTTATGCCTAAGGTCTAGAGTCGTACGTTGATTGAGGATATGAGTAGTTGATCGTAGACGATCATCATCTCATGATCTAGTTACTGGAGTCGAGTTAGGACCAAGATCCATTTTCTTCGTAGCTAAGAATCACGCGTTCTCTATAGTCTAACTATTTCCTTTGTTGGAAATGCAGTGAATGAAGGTATGAGCCAAAGAGCAATCACAAAGGCACTACTTGAATCAGTAACTCTTATTGGTGTTTGCTTCCTTCAAGTCTTCCTCCTACAACGTCTTTTCGAAAATAAACTTCAGAAGGTTAGAGTCTAGACTGCCCTACTGGAACTAGCCATCAGACATGTCGGAAGTTCACAGTTAATCAGTTCAAAAACCGCGTCTAAAAACCAAAATAATCTGTTTTTCTTGTACTGAAACAGTGAGATGTTAATTTCACAGAGGAAATTATACACTACGGTTTCATCCTTTAAGGTTCTCAGCATTAAACTCGTTGTATTTCACAGAATTATGAGTTCAAAACTTATGCTCGATTGCTCGTAGAGAAGGTCTACCACAAGGCTGCTTCTGCTTATGGTGATAGATATACGTTTCAAAACTCGCTCTCTCAACTCAAAAATGTACAGTGTTTAAATTTTGAATCCGACATTTGATTTCATTGAGCATACATACAGCTTAGACGTCTGCACTGGTTCAGATATTTGCGATCATTGAAAGGAAATGTCAATCGAGAAACACAGGTAAAAGTAATGACAACAAAAACCAACCTCCCAAAGCCTTGACAAGAAAATGGGAAGATAATCGATTATTATAAACTCGAAACTAGAAAAAAGTTAAGCACAGATGCAGCAATATGTTCTGGTAGCAAAACACAGTACTTTCATTTCAGTTGTTTATAAATGACAGTGTTTTATCCCACCGAGATCGATCCATCATAGTTTGACAGAGTTCATCACTCAACAGCACCAGACCGCATACAGCAGAACCATTTCTTCTGAAAAAGTAACATGTTCACAAGATTATTTATCGCGAACTTCTCAAATCTATTGCATACATACTCTTGATAAACACATGGAAAGGTATTTTGATAACCGTGCCTCCTTAGTGTTTTGTCTCTGATGGGATCAACCCACGTCATTGACCACTAGACTAACTCTTGTGTGCGAGACTCCTTGAGTGTTTTAGTCAACCCAAAAGTTAGCTCACAGGTGAAAATTGTCGAAAAACATATAAGGAGACAACAATGCACCCCGTCAACCAAGACATTTGGAGTGTGGACAATGCATAGCACATTAGCGTAGAGACACAACGTTCATGAAAAGATATCATCGAACCATCACAACTTGTAGTTATAGAGTCAGCTAGAACTTACAGATTGAGGCTTCCCAAGAGTTGCTGTATGCTTGTGGTTACTCTTTGGTGGCGCGTCTGCCTTTCCACCTGACCTTTTCTCATTTCTAGCTTTGTTAAAGATCACCGTGAACCCCTCAGCTGTAGCTGGATCATTGACATCCCACTCACCGAATTTTGGAAGTGGTCGTCCTGCTTCCTATAGCGATTAATATGTAACTATGAATCTCGTATAAAACATCAAAGTCGAACAACTTGAATAAACCAGAGAAGCAAATAACTACATCAAGACCATAACAGTAGATTGTGGAAGCAAACACCAAGGGAAAAATGGCAATTTTACTGATGACTCGTACTCATCAACTCGTGTAGTCGTGTATATATATGGATCAAGTATCTGTTCAACTAAATCCGAATTCATTCAAAGAGTTTGTTGATTTTCAGACACAATTCTGTTATATGATTCTAAAGCTTACTCATTTCATGATCATAATCAATCATCATATTATTGCACCTGGTGCATATGCACGTATGGGCACACCTCGACTAATTTCACAGAATACCTGACATCTCACTCCAACAACACGTACCAGATAACTCTAGTACTAGTCTCACAATTGTTGCTATATAACATGTTTTTTTTTCCCGCTTTATTTAGGAATCTTGATCATATAGTATTTCGCCATTTCAACAATTATATTTTACTTCAATACCATAGAAAAACATATATGAAACAAGAGAAAGATCTTAAAAAACATCTAGAGTCAAGTCACTACATCAAAGATGATTTTTTAGCGGCAGAAATATTCTAATCGCAGCTAAATATGTTCTTTTAGAGGCAAGTAACATTTTTTGTTAATATGCATATATATTACCGCTAAAATTGTTTTTGTTTGTAATGTATAATCCCGCAAGTAAAGTCTGAAAATTAAAAACTTAATGTACGCAGACCTTAGAAATTGTTTCCGATAGATCCTCGATACACATTACCAAAACAAGCTAGAAAGCAAAATAAAGGCAGCCATATGAATCTTAAAACAACATTATAAATTCACATGGAAACCATAAAATTTGCACAAAAATCAACAATTTCATTGTGAAAGAATACAACATTTATATATATATTGATAGATATGTATATATACATACCTCCATCAATTTCGAGTTTGGAAATAGAGAAATTGTTTCTGGAAATGATTGATTTGATTATGTATTTTTAAAAAGAATTAATTTTAATTTTTTTTTCTTTTAGTTAGAAAAAAAAGGGGAGAGCCTTTTTTTAATAAAGGAAAAAAAAAAGAGAGAGAATCTCTCTCTCTTTTTCTTTCTCTTTCTTGGACTCTACAAATGAAATATGGAAATGAGGAGAGATTTAAAAAAAAAAAAAGAAAGATAAAAATTAACCGTTAGAATATATCGATAACCTCTTAATTTCATAGTAAATAATTTATTGAGATCTTAAATTTTGCGGGTTCACTTTGCTAGATCTTATATTTTGTGGGTCCGTTGCAATGCCTATTAAATGATACTTCATTATTTTTAAAAGATGGATATCGTTCTTTTTGGAATTTATGTGTTATGATATATGAATTAAAGACTCGATTTTTCATTAATCCCTAAATCTTTCATAATATATGTGACTATACTCTTTGAGCTTAAATTTTGTGCGTTAATTGATAATGACCTATTAAATCATACTTATTATTTTTTAAAATGTAAATGTCGCATTTTTTGAGTTTATGATATTTTTACGATGAATTCTTTTGGAGTGTGTCATGACCTATTAAATAATACTTATTATTTTCTAAAGTCATGCGTCATTTGTAGAATTTATGTATCACAAAATGAGAAATCAGAAAAATCTCAAATTTCAACTCGTATTAATTGTGTTAAAAGGTGTACAAAATAATTTAAAAGTAATAATATATTTCATACCATAAAGAGCAAATGGATTGCAATAAACTTACTACAAAATACACCAATGAGTTAACAATTTTAATAACGATATCAAATATTATTATGAAAATCATAGCAAAGTACATGGATATAGCATCAATGAAATAAAATAACGAAAAATTAAATATCTCAATAACATAAAATAAAACTTTAAAATGGGTTCACCTTCCATAACTGATAATTAATTTTAATTTTGTTTCAACCATTAAATCCCAAATCTGAGGATGAAGCTCCAACTTCCATTTGATTCAATCGATTTTGCACATTAAAAGCAATAGTCTTCAACCAAGTCTCATAAGTTGACACTTCATTTGCATTAAGCCGCTCAATCGACTCCCACCAACCTTTCGATCTAGCATTAATCATTTCATCGTATGATTGGTTCTTAGCAATTTCAATGTTTTCTATGGCATCGAGTACTTCAAGCTTAGTTTTGAGTTCTTTCACTTTTTCTCGATTATGAGCCGCGACTAAAAGCGCACTTTCACTTGGTTCAATATCGAGATTCTGAAAACGAGAAACAACTGCATCAACATTTGGGTGAAAAAACGAGAAAGGATTACCTGCGGGAGAAAAAAATATCATTCCAATGTCGACATCGCATTCAAATACAAGATTGCTAGCTTTTTTGTATAAACTCATACGGCGCTTTGAAAAGCTAGTATTTAGGTTACCATAATTTTCTATTTTTCTCATTGGTATCTTTCGGCGTCCTTTAGGTTTCTTATTCTCCATTGCTAATCTATCACCAAAATGAAAAAAAAAAATTATTAAAGAAATGTTTTGTGAGAAATGATGGTTAAGAGAAGGGAAATGTCACAACTATTTATATACATCAAAATTTTATTGCAATTAAATATTTTCCAAATATTATATTGGAAAATGATCTGTTATACAATCAATTTTATTCTTAATATGTATTTTCCATATAGTGAAAATCTAGACTAAACTTTAAATCATTGAATAAAATAACTTTTAAGTTAATTCATTAAATGAATAAAATCTAGACTTTTAAATTAAATTAATAAATAGAATGAAATTTAGACTTTTTTAGTTAAATCAATAAACAAAATGAAATCTAGACTTTTAAGGAAAAACAATGAATAGTTCCACTATACTCATAATATTTATATTTATCAAGTTAGAAACACCAGATATAAACATAATTTAAAGAAAAACCAATTACATACCAAATATTTATATGTATTAGCAAAAAAAAAAATTAATATCAACCAAAACCAAAGAATAATCTTTTTGTGTATAATGAATTTTACTATGTCTAGGTAGTTAGCAACTTATTGAACTTAGAAATGATACAAATTTCATACCAAATACAATATGCATCAACATCAAACAAACATTATTTTGAATAAGATCTGAAATATTATCATTAACCACCAACTGCAAATAATCCATATGGCGATACACTAGCTGTTTTCGACATATTAACTAGGTATTTATACGAAACAACGCCAGATTTTCACAGTAAAAGGAATATGAAAACGAGAATGCAGCACAGGTGCAGCATTTGTTTCCAGTGACACTTTATCGGAGAAGATTGAAAAACCGTGCACACAGTGAGATTGCTATAAGGTGTGTATCATCGCGGGGTTAGTTAAAGGAAAAGGATTCTAGAGACATTACAGTAACACAAGATATACACAAACTTTGTGTCACTTTGTAGTTGTTTTAACACAGATACGAATCCAAACGCGGTTGTAATTGCAGCATCTGCAAAAATACCTGCTCTTCCAAAGCTAACTTCTTATAGAGTCTCTGTTGATGACTTACAAACTCCAAAAATAAATCTTTTGCCTGCTTTGCTTTTCTGTATGCTTCAGTTCCTGTTTTTACTATTATCAAGTCTTGGCAGATACTTTTTGCCTGATATACATCCTACACCATACCGAGAAAACACGACGGAGAGAGCAATCAACCTCAATAAACTGAAATAAAACATTTGATGTATATAATACGAAATACACATCATAAAATGTTCAGGCCTTGAAGCTCCTCCATAAGTTTAAGATTCTTTTAAAAAATATTTCCTGCAATCCTTCAAGTATTTGCTTATTTGTATCTAGACTAGTCTTGAATTCAAGACTCCACCACACATCATATAGTGTAATATGTACTGGCAATATGTCGAATGAAACCAATTTTACCTTATCAGCCTAAAATTTCACCCTTCTTTTTCTCTGTTGTAAAGACAAAAAGACACCTTATTTCTTTTCCATATGTGTTCTTTTATTTCAGCATGCCTTCTTCTTATTGTATTCACTTTCGATACTTGATTTTGATTTACTCTACACACCACACTCTCTAGACCCCACTTGTGGGATTAGACTGGGTATGTTGTTTTCGTTGAAGCGCTCCCACAATTATGTGTAAAAGCACATTTCTCAAGACCATGAGTATACAAATTTACTACAGATAAGTTTGATTCCTAAATGTTAAGAGCAATTGATCCCACATTCTCAGCTCTCCTGTTATCAATCAGTTAAAGTCAATCTAAGTTTGACTAGTGACAACTGGGCATCCAGTTTTTCACTAGTAACGAGTAACTATCAGATATGCATGTCTCTAGATTATCAAGAAACTTCATATATATGATATTTTCCAATACGTTGTCAACTAAACTCATTGTGAAGTAGCAGTGACAGTAGAATGTACCATACTGCACATCTAACAATTATGGCTCATTAGTTGTCCTAAAACCATTATCAAATCTAACCAATAAATAGCATAAACGTTACCTGGGAACTGTACATTAAGCTCCCAAGCGATGTCTTAATCATGGATTGTCTCATATCTATTTCACTTATAACCATCGGCCTGTAAAGGGAAATGGAAAAAAGTAAATAACCCATTAGGCCTTCATCAATCTAGAGGACGTATGAACATCATGAAAATTCTACTCTTGAGTGATAAAAAGAAATATGATCTACACATTGAGCAAAAATCATAGAGCGATATCTAAGGATTTCAGATGTTTAAACTACATTTATAAATTTTTTTTTTAAAAAAAACAAGGTAGTGCACACAGAACCAGAGTGTTGCACTTCCTTTCCAGCTTTTTCGCCTTTGAAGTAGATATTGGGGGATGATAGAATAAAAAAGAACTTTCAACTTCTGAAAATGAAAAACAAAAACAAAAACAAATAGTGCCTCAATGAACATGACATTTTTTCAAGCAACCGCTAGTTGAAAATTGGGAAGATAGTATGTTCGGCCTAATTTGTACATATCAATTGTGGACACCAAGGCTAGCTAGGACAGATGGGAAGAAGTCACCTACTGTTTTTTTGTGTGTCTCTGCAGGACCACTAGGCTACACACTACAGTGCTGGGGAACTTTATTTGAGTCTGTTCTTTCTTTTAATTGACTATAATATGACAGACCGGAACTCAGGAAATGTAAGCATGCCAAAAAAATTGAAAAGAAAAAAAAGTTTGAGAAGACAAGCAAGCTTGATAAAACTTTACGTCATGAATACACGCCGATGCTATCTACGCATCTAAAATAGTTTAAGGGCCCGTTTGGATGGGCTTAATAAAAGCAGCTTTAAAAAAGTACTTTTGAAAGTGCTGAAACTTATTTTTAAAATAAGCAGTTATGCGTTTGGATAAAAGTGCTGAAGTTGTTATGCCAAACGTGAAAAGGGAAAAATAGAAGAAAGAGATGTTAGGATTATATGGGTAATTCGGAGATTGTATAAAAATATTAAGGGAAAAAACATAAAAATGTGGTCAACTTAAAACAGCTTATAAGCTAAAAAAAAAGCACCCCTACCCCAGCTTTTAACTTTTGGCTTAAAATAAGTTTTTTTAAACTTAAAATAAGCTATTTTGAGTATTGCCAAATAGTTAAATAAGTCAAAAACCAGCTTTTAAGTCAGTTTGACCAGCTTTTAAACTGAGCCAAACAGGCTCTAAGTGGCTGGTAATTGTGGCACAGAAGCTCTTCTAAGTAGAATATCCAAAAATCTATTTAAGCAAGTTTGATCCACGCCAAGGCGCCAAGCATGATCTTTAACTGAATGAAAATGTGTTTTAGCTCATAATCTGTATAGAGGCAGGAACCAATGATTCTGATACACTCAAACAACATAACTATAACGGGAGATAGATTATTATTATTATTATTTTGATGAAGTAAGCATACAAGCAGATGCAATACGAAGGGGGATCAGTCAGGTCAGTAAGAACAAAACACTTACCGAGTTGAGCTGACAAAATCCTGGAAGTGATCTAAGTTATTTACAGGGAAAGTATTAGCCAGGTAAAAAGGTTCACCAAACAACTAGCCATAAATACAGGTCTAATTGATACACGTAATAATGGTATAGAACACATCAATGAAGCCTATGTATTGATAATAATAAGAAGAAACAATTCTTTTTGGTGAAGACAATAGAATGTAAAGAGAGAAGATTACAAAAGGATCAACTACTTAGCAAGGAAACTAATTCTGGAAAGTACCTTCCCTTTGAGGACACAACAAGGTGCGCTGGATTGTCCAAAAACCGGTTTATTTTTTTAAGCTTCTCTTCACAATCTACCACGATGATGCCTCGTGCATAGGGCATATATGACGGGCACGGGTAAATATATGCTTGTGACCAAACAGAAGTGTGCTTATGTATGAAATCTCTCAATGACGAAGGGATCAAGGTTCTCTCCAAGTTCTCGACTAGCATGAGATGATAATTTGAGCATTGCCCTCCTAGATCTTTATCATGATCCCTATGCCTGCTATAGTCTGTTGCTGCATTTCAGAATGAAGAACTTAGAAAAAGTGCAATTACCACATCGTAACAGGTGATGGAGTTCCATAGCACACCTTCTGTTGTACATCTCACGTCAACCGCATTCCTGGCACTGCTAATCCCCTACAAGGAAAGGAAGAGGAGAATGATATAGGCACATGCATTATCACTCAAATTACTGAATGCAATATCACTCAAATTACTGAATTAGAAGGTGATAACTTGCCTTAACGGATGAATCTGACTTTTGTTCAGAAGACGAATATCTGACTCTTTTTGTACGAGACGATCCTTTGGATGCTGAATCGTCTTGCTCAGATGTAGAAGTTGACTTGCAAGAAGATTTTCTGTGTTTCTGGTTTACCAATTCCAAGAAGGAGGATATTCTAGGATCAACTTGGGTTGTGCCTTTTATGATACATATGCCTTCAATTCCAGAATTAGCCAAGTCATCCTTCTTTGGGCCATGAAGCCAGGATAGTACAAAGGTACATGTGCACTCCTCCACTCCATTGTGAAATGTATGGTTCTTTTTGTGTATCTGCCAAAGAGAGGAATAAGAAAATTTGAAGAAAGTGAATTAGGCCAACGAATCGATATGAATCAAGTAGCCCTGTCTTCCTCTTTGAGTCTTGCTACTTTTACTTTATATGTTATGATAAACCCACATTTAGAGCAACAAAAAAACTGATACAAACTTTAATGAGGTTCAGCAAAGATGTCAACATCCTCAAGAAAGATGGTAAGAAAATTTCAGTATGCTCAAAAGAACAACAGCGACAATCATTTTCCAAGTTCTTAGAAACTTTAGTCCCCAATATGTTCACAAACCCACTTGCTTAGTTTGTCTCACACTCTATCCCTCTTCCTTGTTCCTTTCCTATCACACCCTAAACTGTACAGAAACACTAGAATGATCATTGTCCTTTAAAGAAACTTTTTTTATCACAGATAAGGAAATACTGAGGAAAGAGCCTGCAGTATCTTATTAATATCAATTACCATAAAACTCAACCCACATCAACAATTGCTCCCTTTGCTTGAGCCTTGAAGTCCTCCATTATCAACAAGGAATTATCTCATCACACCATCTTGTCAAATTACCTTCACAAGGCATCACTTAGTACAGCCAACTCCAACTGAGTCTTGGAAATGCCTAGACTACGAACCAAAACTGCCTTGATCATAATATCTGATGGATATGCATTTGTAGAAATCTTTTGACAACTATAATAGCACTGGATACAATATCTCTGCTGAAGTGATATTTAACAACAGTATTCTCTGTACGCTCATGATACACTCAATTCTAGTGAGATGAATGGCACTCTGACTGTAACAAAATATTGATGCCTTGCTCTTTTTTAGCCTGAATTCAGTCACTTGCTAATCAGCCTAAAACTTCATTCATCAACCTGTGGCCAAATAAATGTTTTACTGCATCCGTAAGAGAGCCACTTACAGAGACTCCATGATAGACAATGCAACTTTAGTTTGTAAAGTTGCATTTCAATTGACATCACAAGTCACCACCACAATGAGTAAGCAAGTAGCAGTTAAATATCTCCTCCTACACAAGACCTCAACATAGAATTAATATGTCATCTTGCTTTTCGATGAATGTCAGACCAATATCTGTACTACTTTTCAAATATCTCAAAATTCATTTCACTGTTTACTACAGCACAAAAAAAATGCTTCACTATCTGCTACTGCTTTTTTCAAGGACATGCCAGATTTCTATTCACCTCGGGTGGATGTAGGCTTTAAGGTATGGGTCCACCAGATTCCAATAGTATTGGCCCATACCCTGTATATGTGCTAAGAGAATTCACTAAATATGTACAGAAATAAAAGTCAGAACTCATTACTAAAACTTGAGATTGTCTGTAACCCATAAAGGCCAAATCTTGGATCCATTTCTGCTACTCACCACACTAACAACATAAAACATCTTCAGACACTGCACTACATAATGCTACCAGTGCATATATTTCAGCTTTATTTCTTAAGACCCTTAATCTCTATTGGTTTTTCCATAATTTGGTTGACACCCTCACTGGTTTTGCCTATTAACACATTATCATTTGCGTATAGCTTATGCAAGCAAGTACAGAACTACAGGCTCAATATCAACCCCTGCTGAACCCATAATAATGGGAAATTCTTTTGTATCTCCAATTACTGTTCTCACGCTAGTTTTTTTGAAAATGCACTTTCATAAATATCCTTAAGTAATTTTTGTTTGTTATAACTTGTCAATTAAATAAAAGTTCAACATTCTTATTTCATGCTTTTTTTTATAGTTGAAAAGGAACAGAAGATTACTTGCAACTGTTGATAACAAGGAGATAAACACTCCATTTAAAGCTGCCACATTAAAAGAGAAGTACACATGCCATGAAAATGTTGCTCTAGTGAGCTTATAATTTGGTATGACTGAAAAAATTGCCTAAATCGCAAATTAGTGATCAACTCATCAACCAGACAACCCCAGAACACTATGTATCCTTGATTTCTAAGGATTCATCATACTTAGACTATGTCAACCTACCTCACCTTCATCCTTTATCCGTGCTTAGGACCTATACAATGCTAAAAGATAACATATGCGAGTTGATTAGTTTGAAATCTGTTAAGAAGTTAATACCAAGTAATATTAATCAAGTTGCCTCAATCCTGAATTAGCTGTTATCAACCGCAGAACCCTCTGTATCCTTGAATTCAAAGGTTCATCATAGTTAGACTATGTCAACCTTCCTCACCTTAAGTTCCTCCTTTCTAAGTTGCTTGGACTCCTCATTTTCGGTACCGCACCCATGTCGACACGATGTGGGTGTGGGTTTGGGATCCACACCCGATCTGGTCAATCAGTTCTGGATACTTTGACCAAATTTGAGAAAGAAATTCCGGGCAGACTCAATGATGTTTGTAATTTTATAACCTAAGATGAAATTGAAGAAAATGAAGTATCTTGTATATATAAATTTCTATTATCACTCCCTTTCCTTTTATCTCCTTCCAAGATTCTCCTCTTGATCATTATTCTCCTCGAGCTATCCACATAATATCTCATAATTTAGGCTTTATCCCTCTAATGTAGCCGAATTCCTGCACTTGTATCCACACATGGAACTATATCCCCGAATCTTAAGATTAGGACTCAGAGGATCCGACCTCTAGATCCACACCCGTAGTAGACACCCGGACCTGAGTCCGAGCAACTAAGCCTCCTTTCATTCCATGAGTAGGACCTCTATGCTTACAGAATATTCAGATAAAATTTCTAAAGTAGGTTAATATATAACCAGCCCCTTAAGCTTTAGACACTCAAACAAAGTCAAATTTCAATTGAACATCTCAACTCCTAATGAAGTCTTCAATAAGACACTTAAGGTTCAAATTTTGGGAAAAAATGTTTTTTCATTCTTATATCAAGTAATTCAGTCAACCATACAAAATATGTCATATGCATTTCTCTCAGTAAGCAATAAAAGCCAGATACTTTCTACCTGAGGTTGATGATATATTAATTGTAGCTAACTTAAATATCCACTAGATGAATGAAAACATGCCCAATTTTTTTTCAATTCGAACAGTTTATCCAGTTAACGGTGATCAATTTGAACATGACTTAGTTCGAGTGGAATATTCTTCCACTGACTATGAGTTAAGCCTTCTGAAAACCTATGATCATACTCAACATCTGGAACTGAGAATTGAACAGAATCAGAACGTAATAGAAATAGCTACCTCGATTAAATGCATCTGAAAAAAATTAAAAATTTCTCACACTTCAAACAATTCATAACTTACCGCTTCAACAACGGCATCGTAGAAGAGCATATCATCTTTGCCAAAAGCATTACAAGCCGCACAGACAATCATCCCTTCCTTAACACTACTGCATTCATTATCCTGCAGCTGTGGCGAAACATTCCTAAACCTCCTAACGAATTCATCCATTTCCTCCTTCGATTTCAAGTCATCAGCAAGGAATTTCACATCGAATTTTTCCGGATATCCCTCGAACTTCACCGTCATCGTTTCACCGTCCACCGTCACTAGCACACCGTACCATGAGTCATCTCCCTTGTACCGATGCTCTAAATCGTACTTCGCCGGATTTCCGTCGGGCTTTTTCATTTCCGGCACCGGTAAATTCATCAAATCTTCTAGAAACTTCGACCGTATGTATACGTATATTTGAAAACTGTGGGAAAATGAAATTTACAGTAATCCGTAGCTTTCCTATGTCATTTATTTATTTATATTTATTTGCTTTTTGTTGTTTTGCAACAATAACAATAATAATTGTCGGAGATCGAACGTACGCAAATTTTATTATTATCTTGATTATATGTATATGTAAAAATGAAAAAGTTATTTTTAAAGAAATTTCAGTTCAAATGTATCAAATCGGAGTAACATGGTTAGATTGTAATAAAAGGTTTATATATAGTACTTCCAACATTTATATTTAGAAAAGTAATTAATTTCTGAAGTTAAATTAGATTATATTAATTTAATATTTTAAACAAAAAATTTAACTAGTCAAGAATTATACAAAAGCTCTAGGCTTTGGATATCGAGTGAGAAACCAGAAACAAAAAAAAAGAAAGGTAGCCAAGTTCACATTTTTCTTCAAAAAAAACCACAACTTTTCTTGCACTATGTCAAAAAAATACACATTTGTGCTTATGCAAATGACAATATATCTACTCTTCAATGTCCTTATAGCTCTCATTCTTTTACCTCAAAACACAAACCTTATGTCTAGAGAGAAATACTACACAAATGTTACTGTGAAATCGAATACGAAATTATAATTCAAAGTACTCTAGAAAAGAATGAGGCACTTCGAAATCTTAGACATTGTTGATCTGTACGTGGAAAGAGCATTTAAACTTGTTCCTTCTCTGCATCATTAGGATTCTTTTGTGTGTTGTCAATGCTCGTATCGTTCCAATTCTTGAGCTCTTCTTCCGAGTCTTCAAGAGTAGTACTAAGATGTTGTGTCTTGTACTGATGTCTCGTTGAGAAAACAAGGAACACGAAGTAATTGAGTACTCCGAGTACTGCTAACATCCAGTAGAAGTAGTCTAGTTTACCGTTGTTCAAGTTGTTTTTAAGCCAGCTTCCGTTTGTTACCTTATGTACAATCGACACTAACAAGCTACTCATAAAAAATCCCATTGAAAGCGTGCTGAGGAATAGCCCCGTGCTCATTGATTTCATTCCTTCTGGTGCTTCTCTGATGAAGAACTCGAGTTGTCCAACGTAGGCAAAAGCTTCACCAGCACCAACGATGAAAAACTGAGGGACTAACCAAAATGCACTTATGTTATAATCATGGTGTATCGCGTTTTCCCTTCGTTGTTTCTCTACAACAGCTGCAGCTACCATACCAACAATAGATAGTATAAGTCCAATTCCAACTCTTTGAAGGCTTGTGAGTCCTTGTCTATTGCCCGTGATCCTTCTAGCTATTGGTACGGTGACTCTTTCGTTTAGGGAAGTAAACAAGAGTATAGAAATGAAGAGAAAGAAGGAAAATGAGCCTGCTGGGATGCCAAATTTGCCAACATTTCGATTCATGAAGGTAGCTTGCTCGATACTGAACGTGTTCATTTGAGAGTAGACCGTCCAAAAGAGGATACATGTAGACCATATCGGAATCAACTTAAGAACCATTTTCACTTCTTCGACTTGACTAACCGTTGATACTATCCATGAACTGATTCTGTTTTCATCTGCAACTGCATAATCATCAATAATCGCTGCCTTGTCTAAACATCTGTTGATAACAACAACACATTGGTTAGTTTTTATTCTTATGACAGATACCCTTAATGTTATGAGGGAAAAGATACGAGTTTGGATCAACGCGCACAATATCTCACCTTAGCATTTTCGTATGTGGTACTTTAGCGTTATGATATTCATTCAAGAATCCAGGATCAGAAGGGTGAGAAATTTTCCTCTTTCGCCAAGCCAATATCAAAACTCGCCATATAATAGTCAAAGGACTTCCCTCTGGCTTCTTAAATCTATACAACGATGTTCCGCAAAGCAAAACAGCCACAGCTAGTACCATTGTTCCAGCTGATATACCATAACCCCACCCCCTTCCAACATTGTCTTGTATATACACTAGCACAGTCACAGCAAACAAAGATCCAAGGCTAATGCAGAAGTAGAACCTGTTAAAGAAGTATATCATGGCCTTATTCTCTTTAGGATTCGATGAATCAAACTGGTCTGATCCAAAACCAGACACACTAGACTTTATCCCCCCACAACCAAGCGATATGGTGTATAATGCTGCGTAGAGGAGAGCAAGCTGCTGCCCGCTGGCTTCAATGCAATGACCTTTCGATCTTGAGTCACACACGGGAGGCTTCATACTTGGGATCGATGTTGCAAGTGTCAACAGTGTTACTCCCTGGTTATAGACACAAAGAAGTAACATATCAAGTTACTTAATCATCTAACACGAGATAGTCACACAATTCAACATGGTATCAAAGCACAGCAAGAACTTCCACGTGTTTGTTTCAATGTAAAAAGAATCAAGCTCGTAAGTATCATTAAGTGAAACAAAAGTTATGTTCTCTCTAACAGCTTAAGCTTACCACAGCGGCTATGCAACCAAAGATTGCAATAGTGGCATAACGTCCGAGTTTAGCATCAGCCAAGAAACCACCAAGAAGTGCAAGAAGATTAAGTGTTCCCATGAAATTAGTAACAATGTTGGCAGAATCAGAAGATGGAAGATGTAAATCTCCAACCAAATAAGTCACCAAATTCATCGATATCCCCATAACACATATCCTTTCTGATAACTCTGTACCTGAAACAGAACAACTATGTTATACACTTAACACAAACATTTTTACCATGATCAAGAAAACAACAAAGCTCACTAGCCTACCTAAAATAAGCCCTGCACCAAGCCATCCTCCTGTACGCGATTTATCAACTGGATTTCCACGAAAATCGACTAGACCTCCATCATTTGAACCATATTTTTCAGCATGGTTATGAACTAAAACCTGTGAATGAATGAAATGAGTTAAAGAAATATAACATAAGACATCATAACATGAACAAATATTTATCTAACTTGAAATGAGTTTAGGATATTACCATTGTTTGTGTTTATACTAAGAGAGAAAGGAGATAGAAGAGGATAGTTAATTTGATGAATAAGTAAGGAGGGGGAGGTATATATTTATAAAGCAAAAAAAAATAGAAGAAAAATGAATGAATGATTAGGCAAAAAGTTGAAAAAAAAGAAAAAGGTAGGCATTTGTACAACAGAATTTCATGTTAAATATCTATTATAGATCATAAGGTAACTAACTGACTGATTGAGATATGATTATGTGGTCAAAATATTAATAAACCCCACTAAGATATAAGATTGAAAAATATCATTTTACTTTGATCTGAAAGTGCTTCTTATCTCCACAGAAAACAGCATTATTTGGGACCATATTGTAAGTTTTGAAAAATTTGGTGTTATCTCAAATAGGTGTTGTAACATGTGGAAAAGTGGGAAAGAAATTTTGTGGCCTAACACTTAGGATCAATTGTAGCCTTCGAAACTCGATTTATCCTTCTCTAGTTAAATACCAGACTTAGGTCAAACAACATAAATATACTAAGCCGCTTGAATGTCTCTTTATTCTGACTTGACTTGTTCGGGAATAAGACGTAGTTATTATTATTATTATTATTGAATTGGACTTGGAAAAGTGAAAAAAGAAAACGTCTTCGATAAAAGTATAAAACAATTTGGTGATTTAAGATAAAATTAAATATAAAAAAAAAAAAATGTCACCCCTCTTTAATTTGCTACAACACAAATGTGTATAGAGATATATGAAGCATCAATTCATGGATGAAATTATTTGGTGTGGTATTTTTGTAAAAGGCATGCCGACTAAGATTTTAATTTATTATGAATGATCGAGAAATTCGTCTGAATTCAACTTGTAAGATCAACTATGCCTTCGAAACTTAAGAATAATATTCTCGCTTCTCTATTTTTTTTCACTTTAACTACCATGCATATAGTTCGCATGGAACATAACTCGAATATGTGACCTAAGTCACGAGTCCCTCAATCTTAGTAACTTGAACTAACTAAGCCCTATAAATGTACGTAAACTCAATATTTTTGCTTATATCTTAAGAAATTCACTAAATAATTATAAATATTTAATGTGAACTCAGTTATATATTATTAAGCATGCATAATACATAGACGTATTACTTAACTTGGACTCGGTTGACATATATTTGCCTCCAACTTTAACTATATACAAGCAAATGCTTAATCTTGTATAAAAAGTTAAATATGCAGATACACGTGTGCTACGTGTCATATAAGAATCAATCCAAGCCTATCTCACTTGAATCGATACATAGAACGCAACATAGAATGTGTGTGTATTCACTTATTCATTTTCATACAAATTTAAGCATCTACTTATACATATCCAAAATTTAAGTACATAAATATCACCAGAAATTAAGATAATGGCACACGTGTAGAAAATTCATAAATTTCAAATCTTGAACTGTTTCGACGAAACCGCGTCGGCAATTATAAATCATGGCTAGCTACGAATGGAATGCATCCAGCAATACACAAACGTGTATATCTAGAAAATACAAACTTTATCATAAACACTGAATCTATAAAAGAAAGTGATTATATTGTATACTTTTTGGATGATTTTTGGTCTACCATCATATGAATTGATTGGCCAATTATATTATTATATGCATGGTCATCAATTGATCATATATTTTTTTTTTCATTTTTCTTGGCCAAAAGTTATTTGTCTGGATATTCCTATACCACTACTAGACCCTTAAACACTGTGTTTGGGTCCCTTCTACTAATTATAGCACACATGACACATGTATAATGCTATCTTTAGTAATTTGGAAGTAGCCACATTAATGGCATTTTACCAAAAATATCCATCCTACTATTGTTACCTAATTATTATTTTTTAGAGAATAACACCAAGATAAACTAAAATTAGTTTGTTAATCTGTTGTTAAACTAAATTTTGGTTCGTAGCTAACGATTTATTTATGATCAATCATTTATTTGTCGCTAAATAAGATTTCTCGAGAAGAGAGGAGCCGTGGTGGTCCCCCCGGACCGCCCGGATCCCACGAGTGAATCGAAAGTTGTGATGAATTTATTTGTTTTTTGTTCTACAATTTGTACCTTGGTAATTCTTCTCCTTGTAGCTTGACAATAATTGGATCTATTAGTACTTCCTCCGACAAGTAAATTCTCCAACTTTGAGAGTGCATATATCTAAACACTTTAACGTTTGATTTCAATTGGCAACTAAGTAAACACTCCATCTTGTTCGGCCTAGTGTGTCTAGTGAACAGTCAATGTTGATGTGGCGTAATTTTTTTGGAGGTGTGTATCTAATCATTTTGTAATTTAGAGTGCTCAGCTTATAACATAGTTAAGACGAGTGGAAATGTTTAGATATGCATACTCAAAGTTGAAGTGATTATTACTTGTTAAGGGTCTAAACATACTATGTGAAATATTGAAAATAAACATATCGAGAGTATTATTTTCAAAAATAAATCTTACATTGTATGAATTTAAATTAATCGAATCTCACTACAAATATCAGACATACTCACGCGAAAGATCCAAAAAAGGTATATGTAAGGAACTAGTACATTTTAGGCTACTTCTATATACAAAACTTGTATAACTAGTGCTTAGTCGACATCGTGCACTATTTACTTACATATTTCTGTGTCTTTTGCTGCTTAATTCCTATTTATGACAAAATTTATATGGTATGTTTATCTCCAATACTACTTCCATTATCATATTTGTTTGGTATTTTCAGGCCATTATTTGGTACGGATTAAAGACGTATCTAGAATTTTAAATCAAATAGTTATGTTATTGAGTAGATATATATCATTGTAGTCATAAATATATACTTTGGAGTAGATATATATATCATTGGAGTCGTAAATATATATACTTTGTAATAGTAAATCTGATTAAAAATTCATAACGAATTTACCTTTGCTCTAAGCGGGGTTACGATATCAAATTTCATAAGTAATTGATATATTTATTTATTTCGGATAATCAAATATATTTATTCAAAATAAAATAATTAGGTATTTTGTCGTCATTTGACACTATCTATTTGAAACCATTTTGAAATGGTACTCATATTATTGAACCAACCTTAAAACTCATAAAATTTGACTAATTACTCAAAAATTCATGTGGACAAAATTAAATGGCATGTCATATTTTGTTGGCTAAATTTTACTAATAGCTTAACTTTTGAATTGATATTTCCTCACATATATATACATATATTCAATCTTTATCGATAAAATATTATATATTTCTTTTAATATTTTGTAACAATAACTTACAAAAAATTTGAATTAAATCTAACGTTTTTTGATAAATATTTCAATTTACTCAAAAATTAATAAACCGTCGTATAAAGATCCTTAAAAATATATTTGACTTGTATAAATTTTTGAAAGTATCTTAGTAACGTTTTTATTATTGCCTTCTTCTTTTTTGGCTTTTTGGCCATCCAAGTCCAATTTTTGCAATTGGCCAATTAATATACGTAATCGTCAGTCAGTAACGTATACAAAATTTTACTTAATGTTCATTTTATATATATATATATATCACAGTATGTGTTTGATTTTGTGGTTGTGAAACTATAATAAGACCTTACTTTGTATCGATGTATGGCCGGGGCCTTTCGTTTAAAAATTACATTTGCAACACAATTTATTTTCTTTCATTTGTACATATATTTGTAAACCTTTTGAATCTCCTTGATTTTAACGAAGTTTACACCACAGTGACAGATAATTCCAAAATTTATTTTAAGTTATAAATTTAAAATGTCTTAAAAAATATTTTTAATACATCATATATATATATATATAGAGAGAGAGAGAGAATTTATTCAACGAAGCATGTCAAATGACACCAGGTGAAGCAAGGCGTCTCCACCACATGTATATATAGTGGTTTGATTATTCAAATAAATGTATTACTTTTCTTGTTTCTAGCTAGTTACCAAATTATTGATGGCTAGGAAGACTATAGAATTGAACCTTCTTTAACTTAACCACAAATTAAATTAGTCAATTTTGAAGTATATACTCCCAAGAAATTAAAATGAGGCTATTAGTTCATTGGTGAATATGAATAGTCAATTATTAGCCAACCATTAATTTTTTTTTTTTTTTTTGGATTATATGACATGCTAGTTGGATAATTAATGAAATAGGACAATGAGTTGCTCTTGGATTGTGTCCTCTCGTTGAAAGGTGGTCATGTTATAAGTTGTGAGTTTCTATGGTGATCACAAAGTTAAAATTATAATTATAATAATAAGATTATCATCAAATATTTATAATTATTTAAATAGATTTCTTTTATCTATAATATAAAATTTGAATAAAAGCTATTAAATTCACGTGAATCAGTAATTAGGTTATAGTAGATCCACCTTTGATATTAAATGATTTGGGGATCTTCATTCACGCGAGGGAGTTGGGATTTAATTTATGTTTCGTATTACTGTGCTTTCTTCCGTATGTTGTGTAGTTTTGTTTGTTCATTTGACACTATTTAGTTGTTGTTGTTATTTTCATTTCTATTCGTTTTTTCAAACTGCTTTAAAAGGTTTTATTTAAGCCGAAAGGGTCTATAGGAAATAACTCCTCTATCTCACAAAGTAAGGATAAAATCTATATACCCTTTATCGTCCTCATAACCTATTTTCGAGATTATATTAAATATGTTATTATTGTCGATAATTTAGAATAATTTTACACCATCTCTATTTTTATTATACCCCATTCAATGTTTATCCAAAATATTCCCCCAGGCCCCTTGCCATGCTTTGACAAAAAGCTCTTCATTGTAGTAGTCCCCTTCTTTTTAATTTATTTGTCGTATTTTAATTGGATAAGAAATTTAAAAAAAAAATAATTTTATGATTTTAAATTAAAAACATATTAAATAATGTATAAAAAAAATTTAATCTTATAATCTCAAAATATTCTTAATTATGAAAAATTGCTTAAAAAAAAGAAAGACATTTTGTTAACGAACTTAAAAAAAATAAAACAAATAAATTAAAATGACGGGATCAAATACTTATATCATAATAAGTGACATATCGTTTTGTGCATGTTACTAATTGTTTTAGAAAGTTACATGCAATTGGCTCCAAAATGACTTGATAGTGAAATTTTTATTTAAATTATATTATAGTACTATATAGAAGTCATATGTCAAGAAAATAAATTAATCACATATGGATATATATGTACCATGTTCACGATTAATTATAATTTATATGACATTTTTTTTTTAGTTGATAAAAAAAATATCATCATATGATCTTTCTTCAATTTAAAAATAATTTGACTCTAAGATTTTCTTTCGTTCTTTAATAAAATTATTTATAGTCACACAAATTATCAGAAAATATTTTAAACAACAAATTTTAAATTAAAAATGTTATTTTCTCTTTTAAATTCTACATAAAATCATGCACCTTCCAAGTTAAAAACTATTTTTAAAAAAGTATATTCTTTTTTATTAAATCTTAGATCCTTTGTCAACAAAAATGTAGCAAACACATAAAATCTTGAGTCATCATAATATTTTTTTTTATATATATAAATATATGTCGACTATCAATGCAATTATTTGAACTTGGCATTATATTCCAACTTTGAAGGTATAATTCATATCTTTTCTTCCTAATAATGGAAAAGTGTTAGGTGTAATGCGTTTTTTTTAATTTAAATTTATACGTGTATGGTAGTAGTCTCTCACTTGATATCTTTTCTATTATTTTATTTTCCATTGAAAAAGGGTAAAGTTTAAAGAAAAAGACATGCATTAAATTATAATTATATTTTAGTTTGTCACTTAAAGTCTGAAACTCGTTTTAAAAGTTTGACTAATTTGAATTTGTATTCGGAGATCCTACTTTGAGAGTAAGATATTTATTATTAAAATCTTTCATTAAAAATAAAATAATATGTATCACTCCACACAGTAATCATTGAAAAAAGAGGAATTTAAAAAAATTGAGTGATGTGTTATTGCTAGGGTGTACAAACCGAATTATTGAGTCAAACCGAATCGACAAATCAAATCAAATCGATTTGTGGTTTGATTTGATTGGTTTGGTGATTGAAAAAAAAAATGACCACTCTTGATTTGGTTTGGTATTAGTTTATCACACACATAAGTGAAAAAATGTTTATCGCTTTTTTAAATGCGGTATAGTTGTAAAAAACAAAAAAAAAACTCAAAAGAACAGACTAAAATCAAAATCGAAAAAACCAACTTTATATGGTTTGATTTGATTCTTAGATTTGATAAATCGACATAATTGATTTACATTTTTCTAAATGAAAAATCAAATCGAACCGATCTATGTACACCACTAATTATTGCTATTGAATTATTTAACATTTTGAGATCTTTGTCATGGAGGAAACATAACACTTCTAGAATCTTTTTTTTAGACAAGGTATATTTCCAATATAATACAAAAAGGGGGGAAAAATTAGTGATGGATCGGATAAAATTTTTCCTTAATAATAAAATTAAACTCCTTGTTAATTTTATTTATAATGAACTAAGAGAAATCATAAAAAAAAATTCTAATAAATTTTATATTTAGCCATATATTTTCCTTTTGCATTTTTATAGAAGCTTCTTCTATTTTTGCTTTCTTAATAACTTAGAATCCTTTGATTTAACGATAGATGGGGAATGAATTTTATAACTAATTTTTTTAAGGTATATTAATATGTCATCTCAATATAATTATGCCACCTAGCTCTCCCTTTATAATTTAATTTGTTTAAATCTTTTTAAGACACTTTGTGCTAAGTGACCTTTTAATCAAAGTTGAATCATGAAATCATATTCTTTTTTAACAAAAGTGAATGAAAGGATATAAATATTTAAATATATAATGTTACATCTATTGATGAATTCTTTCTGTTTTAATTTATTTATTACATTTTCTTACACAAAGTATTGTATGAAAATAAAGAAGAATTTTGAATACTATGGTTATAAACTAAAAATATATCAACGTATCAAAATATTATTTAATTTCTTAATTTTAAACAAAAAAATCTTTTTTAAATGGATTATAAAGAACAAATTGAAATAAAATTAGAAGTAATAGACTCTTAGTTAAACTTTAAAGTGTGTGATTAACTTATCATTTTAAAATTTTAAACTATACTTTCATTATTTGATTACGTTTTTATTATACTATTTTATGCGGACGCACGCAAAAAACCTAATTGAAATATTTCTTGATAAAAATAAATTATTAAAGAAGAAAGAAGAGAATATTTAAGTTTATATATATATATATTGTATAATTTATGTATACCACTCTTAAAATATAGTGAATTTGATTGTTCATTTATATAAAGATCCTATAAGTTTGAAATTTGTTCACTATATCCTTGAGTACAACAATTAATTTAATTCACTTGATTTAATAAATACTTGGAACAGATACATAATTAATAATTTTGTTGAAATAGTGACATTAAATCAAATGTCATATTTAATTTGTAACCAAATAAAAATAAAAAACTCTTTGTTTATTCTTCTTTTTATATTAATCTGAAATGCACCAGCCGGAAATGTATATTATACATTCTATACATGCATAATACATATTATATACATTTTATATATATTTCATATACACTGGATAAGTGTACCTTGAAGTCCATACATACATTAGCAGATTGATACAGGCAGGGGTGTATCTATGCATATATTATGAGCTTTCACTCGAATTTCCATGACAAAAGATTATATTATTTATGTACAATATTTTTTTTCTCGATAAATTTTGATAAACCCAAAATGTTTTTGTTGGTTAAATATTAAGTTTGTTTTTCTTGATACATATGAAGATTTTGATTTTTGCTTCTTATCCATAAAGTGTGAAGACTTTGGTAAGTAGTTGTATATATACTATGGATTTGTATATATGACGAGCAAGATTTGGAGAGGGAGGAGAGAGGTGAATCAACTATGTATATTGGTAAGATAATTGTATATATACATATGCATTTGTATATATGGCAAGCGAGATTGGGAGAGGGAGGAGAGAGGCGAGCGAGACAGGGCAGAGAGTGGGAGAGAGGTGAATTGTATATGTATACCTGTTAGATAATTGTATATTATGCATATGTATTTTGTATATTCTGGCGAATTATTCATTTACAAATGTGACTTATTATACAAATTCGAGGTCAGTCCATGTACATAAATGACTCAAAATCAATATTAAAAAGGATAAATAATAATTTTACAAAAAAATGACCTTTCGAATCATTACAAAGCTTAACTATTTGATAGCTTTGATCTCACTGAAAATACTAACATAGCAAAGAACGCGAATACACACTATTTTAGGCGCGTGAGTAATGCAAACTATAGCATATTTCACATGCTTAGTACCTAAAAAATATGAGAATTTAGAAGGATGACAATGATAAAAAGAAAGTATAAATTTTAGGAATCAAATAGTTTTAATATGAAATTATAATCTATTTCTATTTAATTTCATTAATTTCTAAAAAGTAAAATAAATTGGATATAAAATATGTAACTCGAATACATTAAAACTAGCCTAGATATATTATAAATCGATTACATAATATATGGCTTGGACACATTAAAACCTTTCACGAATATATTAAAAACTAGTTTGGATACATTATAAATAATTTAAAATTAAGAAAGAAATAAGGAAGTTAAGAGATTTTTAAAAATAGAAAGAAATATTAAAAATAAGAAAAAAAAATAAGACGTAAGACGTGTATTTTAATAATTTTCTTATTTTTCTCGAATAAAAACAAATAAAAAGACAAAGACTTAAGGTCTTTTTTTATTTTTTTATATTTCTGATTATTTTTTTCATAGAGAAAGTGAGAAGCCAACAAAGTTAGGTTAGTTGGCACTCTCACCAACATCTCCTTTTGATAAAGTTTGGAAAAAAAGAAAAGAGAGGCTTTTATTTGAAAAATGTGGACTTTTTTGAAATTGTACAACTAGTCTATCAAATCGCTAGCAGTATCTCTTGCTGACTCGAACTCACAATTATTAAATTTTATAAAGTTATTTGTTATTTCAGTAACTCCTTTTTATCGCCTTGATCGATTCCGAAAAGAGGTCGAAAATATAGTTCATTCAAGGCTTCATGTAGAATAGGACATTGTCAAAATTATTTTCTAAGCTATTTAATTTACACCACACATTAATAGTGTCTATTCATTCTATAACATGAACAAAAAAGAAAACAAAACATTTTAATATTGTTAATAACTCTTCTTAAATATTTTTATATAGATATTAGTTATTCTTTATCTCTCGTACCAAAAGAAGCGCGACGTGGACCAAGTTTAGAGTAAGACCTTTGCACTTTTTATGTTTTCTCAATTGAGAAATTTGTCCATTTAACATAGTGAGTGTCTACTATTATCAACACAGAAAAGGAAGAGAAATTGCTTATTGAAAATCAGGAGTCGAATTTCGAATTAGTATAAAAAATTGTTCGATACGAGGGACAGAAGACTTGAAATTTGAGATCGAAATAGAGTTTTGAAAAATATTTTTCGTACTTAAAAGTAATCAGATCAGTTCTCATCCAGAAGAGTTGAGCAAAGTTGTGGATACAAAGGTATGGGAATAACTTTGATCTATTATTATTTTACACTTTATTTTCAGTTGTGTACTTTAAACTTAGCAAACAACCATTGATATGATTTTATTTTTTTAATCATAATAAGACTTATATTAATTGATGTTCAGATCGTGAAAAATAATTTGGGGAATAAAAAGTTAATACTAAGAGGTTAGAAGTGATAACAACAACAATATGCACACCTTACTATTACTTTGTGGATGGAGATAGAAAGACTATTTCTGAAGGAATTTGAGAATACAATGTTTGTTTTGATTAAACTTTATCGTTTAAATTCATCGTTGGTAAAAATGAAAAAATCCATTTTATGTAACGACCGATTTGGTGTGATCGCATTGTTACCTTCTTTCTCATTTTGTTTTTATTTATAATCATATTTCATCCTTTATCCTACATTTTCATAATAACTCTACCCTATTAACCTACTTTTCTTGTAGGCTTATAACTCATATTATGGATGTATGACATTATATAACGACACAGAACGATACAATCTATCCAAACACTGTATTCGTTAAAATAATACAGTACGATACAATGCAATACAAAATGAAACACTATGTAATAAGTTACTCCTTTGTATTACCCTATGAAAGATGTTTCTTTTTTTCGTGTTGTTGACGTCCCTTCGAGTTAGCTAGTTAGGGGTGATCAAGAAAATAAGAGAAGAGATATTTGCACTAGGTGATTTATAAGATTGAGAAATTATGAACTTGTGGCAATTTGTCCATTTAACATACTGAGAATGTTATTCTTTTGTGCAGAAACTATTATCACACACACAAAAAGAGAAAGAAAGAAATGGCTATTGTTGCTATTAGTTCCCTTATGATCACCATACAACAATCAATGCAAGTGACTGGATGTAATTTGGAATTGTTCTACGAAAAGCTTGCATCGTTGATAGCTGTTATGGAGAAACCTAGCAGCATAACAGGCGATCTCGAGGCATTGGCAAGCTTGGAATTACAAATCGTGGAGGTTGCATATAGAGCAGAAAAGGAGATTGACTCTAAATCAATAGAAGTTGTACGCGCAAAAACAGATACTTTGCGAGGCAGAGCTTTTTGGAAACTGAGTTGTTTCTTGGAACAAGTGGTAGAAAACATAGATTCCATCATGAAGGAGTGGATGGCAATCCGGGATGGGTGCAACAACATGAAAGAGTATATGATTGTCTCAGAATCGAGCAAAAGTTTTTTGGCAAAAACTGAAATGAGACAAGGACTAACGTTTTGGAAACGAGCAGTAGGACACGTTGATTCGATGATGAACAAGTGGAGAAAGAAGCAGAGCATTTGCACCAAAAGCAAAGATGTAGAAGCACAGAATTTGACTCTTGGGAGTACATCTCGACATTCCTTGGAGCATGAGAATGTGATGGTTGGCCATGAAAATGAATTCGAGATGATGCAAGATCAACTTACTAGAGGTGCCAGTGATCTTGAAGTTGTCTCAATTGTTGGAATGGGTGGCATAGGTAAGACAACTTTGGCTAACAAAATTTACACTGACCCGTTCGTTATGTCTTGTTTTGATAAACGTGCAAAAGTCACCATCTCACAAGATTATTGTGTGAGAAATGTACTCCTACGTCTTCTTTCTTCCATAAGTGGAAAGACTCATCAAACTTATGAGGAGCAAGATGATGGGCAACTAGCAGACCAGTTGCAAAAGCTTCTAAAAGGCCCGAGGTACTTGGTAGTCATTGATGACATTTGGACTACTGGAGCTTGGGATGATATAAAACTATGTTTCCCAGACTGTAATTGTAGAAGTCGAATACTCATGACTACTCGGAATATGGAGGTGGCTGAATATGCTAGCTCAGGTAGTCCTCCTTATCAAATGCGCCTCATGAATTTTGATGAAAGTTGGAGTTTATTGTATGAAAAGGTCTTTGCGAGAGGATTTTTCCCTCATGAATTTGAACAACTTGGGAAACAAATTGCATCAAAATGCAAAGGGTTACCTCTAATGATTGTTGTTATAGCTGGACTTCTTTCCAAAATTGGTAACAGATTGGATCGATGGAGAAGTGTTGCTGAGAATGTAAGTTCAGTGATGAACACAGATCTTGATGTCCAATGCATGAGAGTATTGGCTTTGAGTTACTATCACTTGCCTCATCACCTAAGAGCGTGCTTTCTGTATTTTGCACTCTTCCCAGAGGATAAATTGATTTTTGTGAATGAACTTGTGAAATTATGGGCAGCAGAAGGTTTTCTGAAGGTAGACGAGACGAAAAGCATGGAACAAGTGGCTAAACAAAGTCTAAAAGATCTTGTAGATAGAAGTTTAGTTTTCATCCAAAGGGTGAGTAGTTTTGATGGAAAAATAAAAGCTTGTGGAATGCATGATGTGATCCGTGAACTCTGCTTGAGAGAAGCTCGAAAAATAAACTTTGTGAATGTTATAATGGACAATCAAAATCCAAGTGAACAAGCCAAACATTTTTCAACAACGAGAGTTCGGATCAGTATCCAATCAAAGCAATCGAAAACTGTTGTCAATCGGTTGTCTATGGTTCGCAATGATGATTCCTGCTCTATTGTCCTTTCTGTTGATGATCCCTCAAGCTCAAACATGATGCAAGCATTGAAGCGTTTCAAGGTACTAAGAGTCCTAGATCTTGCTTCGTCGACTTTGAATGCTTTTCCCAGTTGTATAGTTGAACTGTTTCATTTGCGATACCTAGCTCTGAGTGTTTACTCGTCCACTGATGATCGAGGTATTGACATTCCACCATCAATAGCTAGCCTTCAGTATTTGCAAACTTTAATACTCAAGTCTCCAACATCTCTTGCGTGGAAGTATTCTCGCCCTTTCATATTACCATCAGAAATTTTCAAAATGTCTCAATTGAGACACCTCTCTTTAGACTGGAATTACTTGAAGCAACATGAGTCTATAGAGAGAAGTTGGCTTCTGAGAAATTTGCAGTGTTTGTCCGGATGGAATCCTTTATCGTGTACTTCTTCGATCTTTAGACTACTTCCCAATGTAAAGAAGTTGCAGATATATGGCATTCAAGAAGGCTACATAAGAAGTAACAAGGATGAGGTCTTCCATTCTCTTTGCTACTTAGATCAGCTTAAGGAATTGGACTTTAAGATGAAAAAGACAGCTATTGTAAGACCAATGTTTCCTACACGTTTGATTCTTCCTTCTATAGGTACATTTTTGAAGAACCTTAAGAAGTTAGCTTTTAGAGGTACTCGGTTGCATTGGAAGGATTTGGAGATTCTTGGTAAGTTGCCTAAACTCAAGGCCCTCAAACTAGGATATGATGCCTGCCTTGGTACTGATTGGGAAGTAGGTGAGGAAGGGTTTCCACACTTGAAGTTCTTGCGATTGAAGCAGTTGTACTTGCATAAATGGATAGCTAGTAGTGATCACTTTCCATGCCTTGAACGACTAGTCATTAACCGTTGTTGGAGCATGTATTCGATCCCACAGGACTTTGTAGACATAACCACTCTTCAGCTGATTCATGTAAGTGACTCTGCAAAATCTGTTGGGAACTCCGCCAAGATGATTCAGCAGGAAATTGAAGACAACTATGGAAGTTCTGTTGAGGTCTGTATCAGTTAGTCCTTTCAATTAAACCTATCTTTTTAGTTGATTTACTTAAGAAGGCCTTCATTCTCATTTTGTATTTTAGTACTTTTTTGTACTTCAAAGCTTATATGAGAAGTTAGTTCTGTTCAATCAATACAAACCAGTTGTTTACAATCACTATATGAGAAGTTTTCATTTCCTTCTTGTTTATACAAACTGTCACAAGTAATGTGATCTCTAAAATTTAGAAAATAGAAATCAATGCAAAGTACTTTCTTTTAATTATTTCTTGAAACAATTAAGTTAGCTTCCATCACATTTCCAGCTTGGTCCAGTCTTATATCAACCAGCTAGAAAGTGCAGCTCTAGTTTTTGTGTTATGCTTAAGCATATCCCGTGAGATATGTCATGTAGGATGCGTGCTTCTACTTATTTAAATTTATGATAGTTTAAGTGCATATTTGCGTACATTCAAAGTTGGAGCGCATATATATCAGCTGAAGCCAAGTTAAAAGGTACATTTATATATTATGTCAAATGGGATGAGTTGGAGTATATAGTTGTCGGTTGAGACTAAATTGAGATGTCTAGATGTACACTTTCGGAGTGTTCACTTGCCAGCCAGTTGAGGCAAGTTTGAAACAAAAACATCCAGCTAGAGACTATTTCGATGCATTGAAAAGCTTGGAAGCAGAAATCACAAAGGTATCATTCATCACAGAAGATACAAATATACAATTGATTTTGAATCAAGAGAAGTTCTCTTAGCAAAAAAATCGAATTTCACCAAACATAGCTGTTTGGCAACTTCATTTCCTCTTGAAAGGCGCATTGATTTGATCATGAAGCAGTGGATGGGAATGCCAACAGCAAAGATTTGAAACCACAAAATCTGACTCTCTCTAGTACATATCAACATGTCGTGGAGCCTGAAGATACGATGGATGGCCTTGAAAAAGAGTTCTAGCTGATGCAGGCAGGATCAACTTAGAAACTGTGTCGACAAGACAACTTTGGCTAACAGAATTTACAGTGATCCATTCATTATGTCTCCCTTTGATATCCGCGCAGAAACAACTACATTGTGAGAGAAATGTACTCTAAGACCTTCTTTGAATGCCATGACCAGCAAGGATGATGGGCAACTAGCATCCCGACTTCAAAAGCTTCTAAAAGGCAGAGTCATCGATGACATATGGACTACAAGAGCTTGGGATGATATAAAACTATGTTTTGTAGACTGTAATTCGGAATGTGGAAGTGGCTGAACATGCTAGCTCAGGTAAGCCTTTTTATCAAAATATGCCTCTATGATTTTTGCTACTTACATCAGCTCGAAGAATTGGAAGTTTATATTGCTAAGCCATCTATTGCTTTCTTTACAGAACCTTCAAATGTAAGTACTTCAGAAGAGCCTCTGGAGTCTTGGAGGCTGAAAATGAGGCAGGGTTCAACAACGCGTCTTCTAAGTACATATGTGGTTGTTACGTGCACAATGTATTGGAAATTCCGCCATGAAGATTCAACAGAACATTGAAGACAACAATGCAAGTTCTGTTGAGGTCCATATCATGAGTTATTAGCCTTGTAAGACGACATCTTCTTCCTCGATTTACTTCTTATAACAATTGATACTTGTAAGTTGCATCTGTGTTTCCAAATACTAACGCGAAAGAAATGATACTACATTTCATCCTTTATGTCTGGCTACTTTATCTACAGGATGAAACATGTAGGTGTGGTCAATGAAGCGCGTGAAAACCATGGGATTGTTATCTGTTCAAGGACGATTCACAATCTCTACTAGATTGTAACTCATCGCGAACATAATAATGACAATCTATTTCAGTATGTTTGGTTCGTTCATGAAAAACAAGACTGTAGACAATATACAAAGTTGTTTGGTCCGTTCTCAAAACGGTCATTGTCATTGATCATTTTTCAGCCTTTGCTGAAGAGCAAGACACAACAAGTTGACTTTATTTTCTCCACGTATAATTTGAATTGAAGATCGTTCTACCATACAAGTAAAATAATATTTGTAATGAACTACAATAGATAGCTTTGTTTCATATTCGTACCAATAGATATTTGTATCAATATTATTTCATTAATCTATCTGTTTTGAACTTCGATCGATTCATATTCATATCTATAAATATCATTTTAGTATTTAAGTTTATCCCTACTGATGTCAACAACTAAAAGTATAATTGAAAATCCTAGACTACATTAAAACAAAGGGGTGGTGGCGCTGTTGGCTAGCGCGTAGGTCTTATAGCAATTAGAGTAATCCTGAGGTCGAGATTTCGAGCCTCTCTCACCCCATTAATTTTTTAAAACATAAGTTTATGAATAATTTTACATAATTCATTAGTTTACGCTCCGATACTATATGGGATACTTGATACATGAGAATCACTCTAGATATATTTGATAGCAAATATATATGACTTGAAATTTAATATTTAATTATTTCAAACTATATTTTACATAATTCATTAGTTTACGCTCCGATACTATATGGGATACTTGATACATGAGAATCACTCTAGATATATTTGATAGCAAATATATATGACTTGAAATTTAATATTTAATTATTTCAAACTATAGGAAAGAATAGTAAATCTACTAAGAATGTTTATCTAAACACATTGCGTTAAGCAATTAAGTTGGTGTTTAATTTCTAGCCATCGTAGATCGAACTTAGGCCTAATGAGCATAATTTTTTTAGAAAGTGAAATCACGTTCAAGCAAACCTTGCTAATATTATGATATAAAAATATAAATCGTGTCCCCAAAAAAAAATTTGTATAATAAAAGACTTGAAGTGAGGCGTGTCCCCAAAAAAAAGTTTGTATAATAAAAGACTTGAAGTGAGGACCAAATACAAAATAGAGTCAAAAGTGCAAACATATTGGGCTGGTTTTTGTCTTAATTGCAGTAATTGGACTTGGGGATTTTTTCAAGCCCAAAAAAACATCACAAAATTTCTCTCTTTTTTTTCCCCACACACAGACACACAGTAGAAGCTTTAGCAGTCATCAAAGGTGAAGATGAAGCTGAAGCAATTAGAAAGTTATCTTGGTTCTCTTGAACAATTTTCAACCCCAAAGGTTCCCTTTTTCTTTATCTTTATACAAAATATACATCTTTATGCACTTTATTTCCATTTTTTATGATTCTTGATTACTAATTTTAGTAAAAAAAATGATCTTTTTTGCTACAACAGATTGAACTAGAACAATATCCTACTGGAGCCCACATTGCTTCTCGTATGCTTTACACTGTATGTAAATTCTCTATATTCTCACTTTTTTTTTTCTCTTCTTGTTCATATGCAGATACCCTCTTTTTTGTGTGTTTCTTTTTGAGTTTTGTTTAAAGGTTAAAAGGGTATCTTTATTTTTAACTTTTTGGGTTTTTTTTGTGAAAAAAATTTAATCTTTTTAGGCTGAGAATTCATTTGAGGATGTGAACAGTAAGGTGGTTGCAGATTTTGGATGTGGTTGTGGTACATTAGGCCTTGCTGCTGGCCTTTTGGGAGCCGAGTATGTATCTGTTTTTTGTTTCTTTTGTTGAACTTTAGTGTTGTGTGGAGATAATATGAATGATATTTGTGCAACCCCTGTATTATTGTTTGTAGTTATATTGGAGAAGTTATCAAGGTTAGTAGGTAGTTGAGCACTATCAAGTCCCCTTATTAGTATTGTTGTTATTACTCTCCTACTATTGTATTCGTTAATTTTAGTATTACGTGTTGTTTCCATTGCTTTGATTATCGTATTGGGCTTCCGCTAGCCCTTTGAGGATTGTTACTGCTTTCATTTTTGTATTCTCTTTTTCAAACTGCTTTGAGATACGTTATTTGAGCCGAGGGTCTATTGGAAACAACCTCGCTATCTCTACGAGTTAGGGTAAGGTTTGCATACATTCTATCATTCCCCAAACCTCACTTGTGAGATTACATGGGGTGTGTTTTGTTGTGCACGATGCACCCCAACATTGTTGAAGTTAGGCATTTTGCTAAGGGGGTTTAGGATTTAGAATATATGTATAAAATTGACATTTACCCATATATACCCTTCTGGTGAAGGGTATTCAACTAACCACCCTTTGGCATACGTAGCTCCGTTCGGATTGCTAGGGTTCTCTATGTATGCTTGTTCTTGACATAGTCTTTCTTGTGAACAGAAGTGTTATTGGGCTTGATATTGATGCTGAGTCTCTTGAGATTGCGTATGCAAATGCCGATGAGCTTGAGGTATTATTCGTTTATGTGATAACATTTTTTGCTTGCAAGGTTGAGAAAGCGTTCAAGGCTGAGTCTTTTACATTGGTTTTGATGGATATATGTAGCCTTCTGTGTTTCAATACATTTCTTGAACTGTTTCATCTGCAGCTAGACATGGATTTTATTCAATGCGACATCAGCAACTTAAAATGGAGAGGTATCTTTTTCACCTCACTTTTCAGCCCCGAAAGAAAATATCTCTCTTGGCTCATTGATATTTCACTATGTGTAGGTCAGATTGTTGAAACTGTGGTTATGAATCCACCTTTTGGAACACGGAGGAAAGGTGCTGACATGGACTTCCTCTCTTCGGCGATGAAGGTACGGTGGTGCTCTCCATATAATTGGTATCCAAGATTATATTATTTGCTCAATATCCTGTTTTGTTGTTTGAATTGGCACTGCGTCCCCGTCTATTCCTAGATTAATGTGTGGTTTTATTAATGTATCAGGTTGCTTCTCAAGCAGTTTATTCCTTACATAAGACCACAACTAGAGAAGTAAGTTCTTCCATACTATCCTGCCACAGCAAAGGGATTGATTGGTGAAAAAAACTATTTGTGTAGCATCAAATAGCTTAAATATGAACTTTCTTGAGTTTATGTGCTCATAAATTAAATTGCTGTCACTTCTCGATAAAAACATGATTCTGTGCACAAAAGTGCTCTGATGTAGATCGTGATTTGGCATTTGTCTATGGTCTTAACAGCATGTGAAAAGAGCAGCCTTGCGAGATTACAATGCAATAAGTGCTGAAGTTATATGTGAGGTACACATCGAAATAATCAGATTCAGCATTTTGCATGCTATTGATGTTGAGTGAAATTCTATGTAGCCTTATGAATGTTCTGTGCCTTTATCTCTCTCAATTGTAGCTTCGGTATGATGTGCCACAACTGTACAAATTTCACAAGAAAAAGGAGGTTGACATTGCTGTGGACCTGTGGCGTTTTGTTCCTCAAAGAAAGCAAGAAAGATCTCTCTAGTATTATAAAAATAGCAAGTATACAGACATGATGATGCATGTAAAATTAAGGAAACCCCAATTCTGAACTGGAGCAGGATGGATTCTCATGTTGTTGCAAGTATTGTTCTATAAAGGATGTAAAGAGTATTCCATACCATATCTGCGTCTGCAAACTACTTTGGCTTTTGGAGCTCTTAGTTCTACTCTATTAGCAAAGGATGAGAGACAATTGTGTCTTGAGTCACTTATATTCTTAGTTCCTCTGGCATTTTGTTCCTCAAAGAAAGAAGCAAGACAGATCTCTTTAGGATATTATGATAGTAGTTGAATGTTGTCTTGCTTATCCTTCCATACTAGTAGTATTAGTATTACTCTTGTACTTTCTTGTTTCTTCCATATATGTTACTAATCATTGTTCCTTGTACTTCGATCATCGTATTCTTTCATCCTAGTTACTGTTTCTTTTTTCTTTTTTTTTTTCATAATGCTTTGTCATGCCTTGTTAGCATTTTGCGTTTCTTCATTCCTTTTAATTTCTTGAGCCAAGGGTCTATTGGAAATAACTTCTCTACCTCTCGAGGTAGTGGTAAGGTCTGTGTATACACTATCTTTCCTAGACTCTACTTGTGGAATTAGACTAAGTTGGTTATTGTAGCAATATGCAGAAGAGATGCTTGTAAAATCAGACACATCTATCGATATGACTATTTTACCATACTACCCCTTTTAATCGATGTTTAGTATTAGGTCTTAAGTAATTAATGTTAAGGTAAAACATGAAAAAAATAATACTTCGTCTTATGAGAACCATACAACAATCGATGGAAGTTGCTCGATATAATTTTCAATCTTTCTGTAAGAAGCTTGAATCCCTTAGAGGAGAAATGGTTGAAATCCAATTTCAAGAATACTTACTTTTTGGGAACTTCATGTTCTCTTGAAACAAGTAGTAGCGCGCGTTGATTCCAGGGTGAACAAGTGGATGGAAATGCAGTACATGTACACCAAAAGCAAAGATGCAGAAGAACAGAACTTGACTTTCGCCAGTAGTACATCTCAACATGTTGAGGCGCCAATGGTTGGCCATGAAAATGAACTCGAGATGATGCAGGATCAACTTGCTAGAGGAGCAGGTGAACTAGAAGTTGTCTCAGTTGTACTTATGGGTGGCATTGGTAAAACAACTTTGGCTAACAAAATTTACAATGATTTTCATTCATTATTGTGCAAAAGCCACTGTTTCAGAGACTGATGAATCTGATGATGAGTGCTCTTGTTGATAAAAGGAGGTGTGCAAAATCTGTTGAGAATTCCGCCAAGCAAATTCAACAGGACATTCAATACAAGTATGAAAGTTCCGCTGAGGTCCATATCCTCTAGCCTTGTAAGATATCACCTTCCTTCATTTACTTCTTACGTTCCTATTTTTCTAGGCATGTTTAACAGTTCTTTAGCCATTCCATTTTCAATGTCAGTTGTAATGCTCTTGTATTTACTTTACACTTGACAGTTTGAAGTTCAATAAAAGACAGTTCTTCCTATTCAGTTCTTCTCATTTCTGCAATTTTAGCAACATACGAAACTACAGAAAGTCTCAAATTTGGAAAAGGGTGCTTGTTTTTTCCTACCTAAACAAATGTTCATCCTCGAATGAGTTTAGAATTGTACCTAAGCTGTCAAGCAGTTTTGGATAGTCTCCCAAGTAGCTTCCTCAACCAGAGGATGATTTCATTGCCCTTTCACCGAAGCCAATCTCTTCTGACCTCAACTTCTAGACTTGTCTGTCTAAAATAGCCAGACTCCTCCTTAAATGTAAGATTCTGATAAAGCTTCACCTTATCCTACTGTAGCATGTGTGACATATACTCGTGATGTTTCTTCAAACATATACACATGAGAATGAAATCACAATGAACACTTGTTAATCTAGATGGCAAAACAAACTCAAAAGCCACCTCCCAGTACGCCGTAAAATTAGAATATCTATGCAGAATGTAGATATCTCTAATAGTATCCAGTTTTATCTACATGATTCCTCCTCCGTACATGTTTATAGTTATATATTTATAGCTTAAATCATCAACTAAGACTAGCTCTTTTCAATATAATCTACATACTGAAATTATTGGAAAGAAAGTATACTCAGTATGAAGTATCGATTAGCTGTTTTTGTAACGAAAGTTATATATATATATCAATACATATAGCTATTATGAACTAAAAATCAGCATAGACCTTAACTTGAATACCCGAAGTTCTGTAATCAAATCCTACTCAGTTGGTAACTTGTCTAGAAGCGATTATTTTTCTTCTTCTGTAATGCCTTTTACCTCGTTGCTTCTTTCTAATCCGCATAATAAGTTTGTGTTCCAACTCTTCCATGATTCTTGCTAGCCATTTTGGAGTTCCGAGTTGAGATCATGAAATATATTATGGATAATCCAATACATATTCCACTTCCATAGCCCATAAGAGCAGCTTTCCAAAAATCATTCAGAAACTCCGAATTGCTTTCTTGTTCGTCTGGTGCAGATATGGTATAATTTGTTTCTGATACCTGATCATTACCACAACCTTTTGAAACTGGCAATCCATGCAATCCATCATTACCTTCATATGAATTTTTCTGAAATGTATTAAACTGAGGTCCTCGAGGAATGCATCCTTCAAGATGATTGTAGGAGAGATTTAACACTGCAAGAGTTGTTATCGAAGCAAGTTGTTCCGGTATCTCTCCAGAAAGGTGGTTGAATGAAAGGTCAAATGATTCTACTACCGCTAAATTTCCAAGTGATGGCGGTATATGACCTTGTAATCCATTGTTAGACAAATTCAACACCCGAAGTGCAATGAGATCTCCCATAATACTTGGAATAAGTCCTTCAAATTTGTTAGTTGAAAGATCCACACTTGTGTATAAATACAAGATTTTCACAACTTCAAACTTGCGTCCCTTCGTTACAACAACTACCGAGTCTTGGTAATAGTTTCCTCCTGTAAATGGATCTTTCCTTGTTTGATTAGTTGTCTTCATGGCTTTCAAATGTTGAAATAGACTTGTCGGCAAGTTTCCTGTGAAGGCGTTCTGAGAGAGATCTAATATTTGAAGAGCAGGAAACATGTTTCCAATCCTTGAAGTTCTAATGGGTCCATGAAATTTATTTGATCTCAGACTTAAAACCTGCAACATCGATAGAGTTCCCAACCACACGGGGAATGTATCATTGAGGTGATTATCACTTAAATCAAGAACAAGCAACTCTTTACAATTGGCTAAAGATCGAGGGATTTTCCCTTGTAGTTCATTTCCATGAAGGTTGAAGGTTCTAAGTGAACATCCAATATCAAAACTTGTTGGAAGAATCTCAGAAAGACTGATATTACCCAGACTGCGGAGATTAGAAATGCTTTCAGGCAGCTCACCACTAAGCCGGTTGGTGTTGAGGTCAAGGGTTTGAAGAGATGTCAATTTGCCAATCTCAGAAGGAATGGTTCCACTGATGTTGTTCCGAAAAAGAAGCAACATCTTTAGATTGGTCAGGTTTCCAATGGTTGGAGGTATTGTGCCTGAAAGCTGGTTGTCAGAGACATCTAGCTCCAGCAAGTTTTGCAACTTACCAATCTGATAGGGAATGGAACCTGTGAAATTGTTACGAAAGAGGTAAAGATATATGAGGTTTTTCAACTGGCTGATTTCAGGTGGAATTTTCCCTGAAAATGAATTGTTGTGAAGAAGCAAAGATGTCAGCTCAGTCCAATTGGTAATGAGATATGATTGAACCTCACCAGAAAGAAAATTATCAGACAAGCGCAAGGAAATTAACTTGGTCACCGCGGACAAGGATGTAGGCAATGGTCCTTGCAGGGCATTCTCTGCTAGAGCCAAGTGAGTGAGGTTAGTACAAAGGCCTAGCTCAGAAGGAATGATTGAATTCAAACCATTATTTCGAAGATCAAGTTGTCGTAGATTTCTAAGTCTACCTATAGAAGATGGAATCTTTCCTTGAAGTGAATTATTGGAAAGTACGACAACTTCAAGACTACTGATCAGACCAATTTCATCAGGAATTATGCCAGAAAACATGTTGAAACCAAGCTGAAGTTCTTTTAACTTGGTCAACTTGGTAACATTTGGTGACAATGAACCTTGAAATGAATTATATGAAAGATTGAGTTGTTCAAGCTTGTCCAAGTTGGTGAATAGTGTTTCTGGGACTGAACCATTCAAATGGTTAAATGACAAATCGAGGTAAGTCAGATTATGGCAACGCAGTACAAATTCAGGGAATTCTAATTGAAGTTCATTGTAACCAAAGCTCAAATATGTCAACATAGGCATATTCCTCAATTTTGACCACTCAGGAGTTTCTAAGAAATTCAATCCAAGATCCAAGCGCCATACCTTCTGAAGATTGCTTATTTGGTAGGGAATAACACCAAAGATAAAGTTTTTATAGAAACTAAGATATTCAAGTTGTGTTAACTTCCCAATCTCTTCTGGTATGACATCCGCCAAGATATTGTTGCTCAGGTCCAAGAAAGTGAGCATAGAAGCATTGCCAATATTTGATGGTATCGATCCACTGAAGTTGTTTCCATTGAGAGAAAAACTTGTGAGACTCGGAAATGAAGTGAAATCAAGCTGATGAAGTGTGCCTGAGAGACCTGCATCAGAAAGATTGATCTCTGAAATTGTTCCACCAGCATTGCAGACAATAGACGTCCAATTGCACAAGTTTCCGTGATTGGAAATGGACCATGAATCCAAGAAAGAAGCAGAAGGTAAGTTCATCTTCCATTTGACAAGAGCTTGAGCTTCAGTTTTTGCTGCTGATGTGATTGTCAATGGAAGTGAAAAAAGAAGAAGCACTAGTAGAATGTAAAGGAAGGTACTGTAAAAAGTTTTCATGTCTAATAGGTGTAATACAACTTTTTTGAGATTTTACATTGCAAGGGTTCCCATATATAGATATAGAAATAGAGAGAGGTGGACCTTAATTTTTTCGTGGAAGAACCATACATATCGAAGATTCATGCATAATTTAGATTGGTATGAGTACCGCGTTAGAATTGGCCCTACCAGTACCAGAAGTGATAATAAAAGTGGGAATGTTGTTACTAGAACGAACGTTAAGGATTGAAAGGAGGCTGCACAGTGGAATTTCAATGGTGAGGTCAGTCTTGGAATAGACATCTCCTTTAGTTGTGAAACATTAGAAAGTTGTGGTCACTGGTTAAACTTTGAAATATTGGCCCAACTCACATGTCCTTTTCTTTAGCACTAATATGGTACCACCATGAATCAAATTGGCAGCATATTTATCATTCAAAGTCGAGTCCTTTCTTTGACTCTGCACTAAAAATCAAGGAAAACTACACACAAACTTCCCACAAGGTAAGTACTCATCTAGCTACAAAATATTTACTCAACTGCTCATGCTTTGTGTGACATTAGCGTGGCGTCATGCTGGCATACAATGGAAGATCACCGTCCATCGTCTCCCAACATGCACTTAACCATTACATCATGACGAAAACATTAAGATAGAGACCATAGGCAGATGTTAAACTCGACGTAATGACCAAACTATGATCATATTCATGTCATCTTCAGAAAATTAAAAATGAAGAACATAATGACTTTCAAAAAGTAATATTAGCGATTAAGTTCAATATGAAGTAAGCAAAACATGATCCCATTCATCAGAGTCTAAAGGTCCTAAAGCTGCACACAACCAGCATTTCACTAAGTTCAATACCATCTTGAAACACAAAGTCTTGCATCCACAGAAACAAAAGAAAAGGAGACTCAAATAGTTGTGCCTCCGGTTTGATGCAACATCGCATCAATTTCATCACCATCTTCCATCTCCAGCTGCAAAAAGGAGGAAATTTGTAAGAAGGAAATAAATTAATCACAATTGTTATGGATAACATCAAGCAGATGCACAACCCTCTTCTGGTACTCTTTTTGTGTGTGCACATTTAGAGAGAGAGAGAGAGAGAGAGAGAGAGGGAGGGACCTCATCTGGAGTCTGTTCTGCTCTAAGACGACGGCCATCAAACAAGAAGGCAATTGAATTAAAATCCACAGACTGTCGGTCACAATAAGCATTCATCAATTTCTTCAGCTGAGTGCTTCTTTTAATCCTAAAGAAGACTTCATTCCCGTCCTGCAACCAGAAAACTAGTCAAATACATAGTTCTCTCGTCATTTCCTCCATATCATTGATACATGAGAAGGCTATTTTCCAGAAAATTTTAGTGAGCTGCCCACCTTCATAATAACAGTAAGGGATGGAAATAAAAGATAGGACGAAGAAAGAAAAAGGTCCGCCAGTAACTTTTTCATCAACTACATAACAAAATCAACAAAATTGCGTATGATATCAAGTTATATAGCCAGAATGAACTGTGTATAGTCAAAAAGAAACATTGGTGATCTTGCAATAGAAAGTGAATTTCAAAAAGCTCAAGAAGTGGGTATATCACAGGTTATTGGCGTATCATGAAGACAAAGGCAGATCACAACTTGGTAACAACCTCAACTAAGGGCAGATAATTAAAACAGGCATTACCAAAGTTTACCGTTGATGACTGAGAAACTAAGCCAGTAATTGTCATAATCTTTTGCAGTATTTTGTTGAGCTAGACCAAGATAATCTTGGTTTAGCATTGACGGAAAATAACAGTGTGAATCTCGAGAAAAGATAATATACCTTGACCCAACATGACAATTTATAGGGGCTCTCTCTGAACTTAGAAAACTGTAATGAGACAATAGACTAAAATCTAAATATGTACAACTAATATTTTTCTAGCTGGCAGCTTGTAAAGCATTAGTACAAAGTCGAAAAACCTCAGTATTCCCAATTTGGGATTACTTGTTGGTATGTTTTTACTCTATCTTCCGATCTATTTTCTGTTTCTAAGGATCCTTTTTTATTATATTTTTTAACTTTTTTAACCATATTGTAAAATCAAAACAAATTAAGTGTAAATAAGCATAATCATTCATTCATTCAAATTAATAAATCAATCCAACACTACCTCCAAGGTGAAGGTAAGATCTGCATACACTTTACCCACCCCAAACCACACTTAATGAGTAAAAAGAAGGATTCTTTCCATTAACCAAGGAAAGAAGTAGCAAAGGAATATCGCTAACCTTAAAGCAGTGTAAATACGCATAATCAAGCATTCATTCGAATCAATCAATCAATCAACACTATCTCCAAGGTAAAGGTAAGGTCTTCATACACTTTACTCTCCCAAGACCACACTTTATGGGTAAAAAGAATTTTTTTTTCCATTAAAGGAAGGAAGTAGCAAAGGAATATACCTGACCTTAATACAGTGAAAATAAGCACAATCAACCATTCAATCACACTACCTCCAAGGGTAAAGGTGAGGTCTTCATACACTTTACCCTCCCAAGACCACACTTTATGGGTAAAACGAAGATTTTTTTTTTCCATTAGCCAAGGAATGAAGTAGCGAAGGAATATAGCTGACCCTAATACAGTGAAAATAAGCATAATCAACCATTCAATAGCACAACCTCCAAGGTAAAGGTAAGGTCTTCATACACTACTTTACCCTTCCCAGACCACACTTTGCGGGTAAAAGAAGGATCTTTTTTCCATTAGCCAAGGAAAGAAGTAGCAAAGGAATATCACTAACCAAAATACAGTGTAAATAAGCATAATCAACCATCATTCATTCAAATCAATCAATCAACACTACCTCCAAGGTAAAGGTAACATCTTTCATACACTTTAACGTCCCCAAACCCTCAATTTGTAGGATTACACTGTTGTTGTTGTTAATCAACAACCCCACAACCCAAAAACTAATCAACTCAATTATATACATCTACCCCTCTCTATTTAACCCAATTTTTTTTCAAAATTGAAAAGATTCATATAATTATTCTTATGCTACTCTATAAAACCTACTCCAACCCTCATTTTCTTCATCGACAAAACCCTAATTAAATTATACACGATAGAAAACAAACCCTAATAAGATGATTAAAAAAAAAACCTGGCTTTTGACTTTGAGATTGATGTGACCAGACTGATCGCCGGCGGGCTTCTTGTCTTCCTCCCCTCCTGCTACTCCCGACATTTTTTCCCTCTTTTTTTCTTCTTCTTCTCTCTCTCTCTGTTAATGGAGAATAATGAAATTAATGTAAATTGATGGTCTGGTTCAATCGTTATATAGTAGAAAAAAAGTTCAAAATGGTCCATCAAGTTTAAAGTTTGTCATAGAAAGACGCGCTAATTCTTGACGTGCATACGTAGACACCTTAATTCGTTATTTACATCGTCTAGTAGGTACTCGACGCTGATGTGACATATAAATTTTGAAAATGTCTAGGTGATCCATGAAGAATAACAAAAGTGAAACATTTATTTGTAGTTGATATCAAGTTTAAGGATCTACTGATGCGTTATATTTTAAAGTTTTTTTACTAAAGTTAATGGTGAAGTGAGTATTGCGCCTATATTTTTAGTTAAAGATCTTGATTTCAAACAACACGTGAGGAACTTCGAAAAAGAAAAAGAAAGAAAAGTAGGAAAATTTTAAATTTTGTCTATAAATTATTACTTGTTTTTTTTATTTTGGTCATTGTATATTAACCTAATGTTTGAATTAAATCATATCAGAGTTACTTGTCCTTTGGTTCACATGCTAGTTATACAAGATATCATTATACCTAAATACTAACTTTACAACAATATTTTGCCCTTAAATAGTTTTATTTCTCACTTAGCTATAACACATTCTTATTTTAAATTGAAATGAAATCTTTAGGATAAATCAATTTGCGTAATTTAGGAGGAATCAATGAGAGGACATCAATTCAAATACTAAGTTCTCGAATCGGTAAACGATATCGAGATCAAGAATTCTCGCCATTTCGTAGATTCATCGGACAAACTCAATCGAAAAATCATGCAATTAAAGGAAGAAAAGGGAGGTAAATTAACACAAAATCAATTTTGTATAACATAACAAGATTTTTTTTATTTAACACACGTATATAAATCAAGCCCTATGTTTAGCTATGATTTTGTTTTGGTTCTGCAACCATAATTGTTGTTCTTGCATCAAATTCTGCTCATTCTTGATGCCATTAAACATCTGATCACTACTAGAAAATGTCGCGAACGGATCGTCCATATTAGTACCCTGCATTGGCCCTGTAGTGTGATTCTGAGCACTAAAAGTTGGAGTTGCTTGAAATGTAGGTGCTGGTGCTGATGATGTGAACATGTCAGTAGACGTTGGAAATGAAAACGAAGAATTCGTGGTCAGAGTTGGGTACGGGGCAGGTGCACTCGTGACCGGTACCATAGCCAACTCCATTGATGTGTCTTGAAGAAATGGATTGTAGTGTTGAGGTGCTGGAGTTTGATCATACAGAAAGTTGTTTGTACTATGGTTGAAATGTGAGTTTTGGCTATTATTCGGATAAAATGGCGTTTGATTCTGATTGTACAAGTCATCCAAAGTGGCGAAACTGAAGCTGTTAACGTTGTTGTTGTTCGTTGTACTAGGGACAACGGGTTGTGTTGATTGTGCTTGTGGAATGTTTTCGAATAGTACGAGTTCCCATCCATTGCTTGAAGAAACCTCTTCTTCGTTTGTAGGTACATTCACTTGTCCTTGTTCAGGGAACGCGTTGAATGATGCTGATGGTGTTATTACCCCTCTCGTTTCGTTTCTTGACAAATGATCTGGTTTTGGTTGCTCAGGGAACGCGTTGAAGGACGTTGATGGGATCGCCTCAGTTAACACGAGTTCCCATCCTTTAGCTGAACTAATAGAATCTAATGATGGATTCTGTTTGTGGTGTTGTTCAAGTTGAGCTTCTTGTTTTTTCTCGTCGTCTTCATCATATTCATGCAGATCTGGTAAGGATACAAGATCAGCCATGGAGTTTGACACAGGCAACGAATGAGTAGACCCCGACTCATCCTTTTCATGCAACTGCTTCTCAAATTGAATATCTGAATACGCCTCCAAATCAATCGAAATATTAGCAGGACTCTTCCATGTTTCTGTTGCACTTATTAGATCTTCTAATGATGTGCAACGCGAATCACCACAGGTATTGGCACTCTTCTCCGAGTATGGCTCAGTCGTTCCTGTGGTCATAGAAAAGTCTGATTGACAACCATAACTATCACGTTTACTGCTCGTGGTCCTTGTGGAACCACCACCGGTGCCTGGAAGAAGCAAATGTGGTTTGCTTTGCGTATGAGCTGGAAACGAAGATTGATCCTTGAGAAACTCTTGCAGCGTTTCGATCAATTCCTCTGATATTGTTTGCACACTTGGATATTCGGATGTCCTGCCAACGCCTATGGTTTTACAGACAGAGTAAAATACACTGATCTCCTCGAATTGTTTAGCAGCTTTGACACAAGTTTGGAAGGCGTTTACGCATGATTGATATGGTAAATGAAAGAAACTATCAAGAACAAGTGCAAGACCATCAGAGATATCTTTGTACAGATCAAAGCTCTCTGTTACAACAGCATACAACGCGATTTGGACAAGACGATTTGTCTTAGCAGCTCCTGTTGGTCTTGTAGCTATTGCTCTTTCAATCAATCGTTGCCAATACGATATCTTGTCAAGCAGCATTACTGGTTTCATGTCACGAACAGGTTCATCACCTCTTCTTCGACTACTACCAGTAGACCTATAATTATGGATACTTGAATTCTCTCGATCACGATTATTATACCTTCTTTGAAGCTTTCCAGTAAGGAAACAATCTAGACGTTCATCAAGATATAGAGCAAATGTACGAACAAATGCTGTGAAATCCCAAGGGCTAGAATTTGAATCATCGCGAAAACTAGAAAGATTGAGGATCTTTGCTCCGCGTTTCATAGCATGAAGGATCTCTCGAGGGAAGTAAGGATCACCATCTTGGAAGATTCTTAAGACAAGCATCAATGATTTGAGGGCAACGATCCAATTCCTCGTTCTACCTATGCGTTTGCCAATGGCACGAGCACAGGCAGCCGCGTAGGCCTTGTTAGATGACACAAGTTTGATGACTTCTTGAACGTATCGATCATCGATAGGTACATCATCATGTGTTGTAGCTTTTAAGACAGCAACTTCAAGAGTTGATGAAGTATTGCTTGAAACTTTTGCAAGGCTAATGCTTGTTTGATCTTTTACTGCACCAATTGCCTTCTTCAACTTGCTTGGCATTATTTACCTTCTCTTTTTATCGATTCAACGTACGGTTTTCTTGATTCAAACACCGAAATGATCACATTCGCGACTTTAAAAAAAATACGCGATTATGATCAACAAACAGAACAAAACACAAGATTTGGAGGCACTAGGATTGTTATAACTTGTTGAAATCTTGAAAAAGAAATTGTAAAAATGTAATTTTTTTGGATTCAATATTGATGAGAAGTTTTTGGTTGAAGAGTGAAAGAGAGAAAAAAGTTAGTTGAAAAAATTAGTTGGAAAATTTTTTCTTTTTTTTTTCTCTGAATTAAATTTTTGTTATTGGAGTTCAATTTGTGCTGTGAAGAATGAGAGGGACTCCTTGTATTCCTCTCAACCTAACAATTTTTTTTTAAAAAAAAATTACAATATACAAACGTGACCAACACTAAGGTATTAGCCACTCACATCCATACGCGAGTCAGCGACAAATCTAAAATTTCGATTAAAAGGGTTAGACAAATAAAAATAAAGCGTTTGAGATTTGAATTTGGACGTCTCAACTAATGAGTCAACAAGGTATTTCAAATCTATATATAGAGAAATTTTTAAAATACTTTATAAAGACAATATTCATCGTTGAACTACCCCAGTTAGGGGCGGAGCCACTTTATACTATTCGAACCCCCTTCGACGGAATATTATATCATTTATGTATGACTAAAATATTTTTTTATGTATATGTAGATGTCAAACCCTCTTTGGCTACTTTAGATGTCTATTTCTATAAATTCGAATCCACTTATTGAATATTCTAGATCCGTCAATGACCCCGATACATGAGATAATAATACCAAAGAAAGGGAAAAAAAAGAAAAAAAGGAATGAAATGAGAACGTGCTGAGCATTTATGTGAATCTTCTAATTATATGATATGAAAATTAAACTAATTTATAACCAGCTAATCATTGTAGATTATCTATCCATGACTAATAGACAGTCCATGAAGTCAAAAATATTTATTTTAAAAGATTGGGTTCGATAGAATTCATTAGCTCTGGCTAAGTTTTTGCGTTTGTGTTAAATTATTTGATATATGTAATAATCTATCTGGAAATAAGCAAAAAAGATCATGATTCAGAATCCATAAGTTAAAGAATCTAGAATTTGACGTTGTTTGAATAGAAGTAAAAGTTGTTTTTCGTGAGACGTTGATCAAAAACACAAATAGTTGTGTTCTATAATATTAAAAAAAATATTTCAAGTTTATTAGTTAAATACGAATTAGTACTCTTTTAAAAGTACATTTTGAAACTAAAATATTAAGTACTTAGTATTATCTTATGATAATCTTTTATACTAAAATCATTAGTATATTTACACCTTATATTATAACATGCTATAAATACCTAAAAACCATTCAAAATTTGCAACAAATGAAAGTGTATAAGTTAATGTCTAAGGTACTAAAAGGGATATTAAATGAGCCACTACATAATTGTTTAGATATAAATATTGTTCAAATAAAGGAACACTCGTTTCATTCCCACTATCCAAACTCGGAACTTTTAGTCAAGAGTCGAGAAAAGAATTTTATTCATTCCATCACAATCCGTAAGTAACACTTACTTGTTTCATTAGTGTTGAAACTTTGAAAAGTTGTTTTGATCTTTTGTGGATGAATGTCATGTGTGTGGTTCTCCTAACTTGTGCTTTTTCTTGTTGATACTCATCCTATGCATACTCCACACTGAATGGTAGAATTTTCCTTTGAGAAAATATGGGGTCCTCAATAAAGCAATTACTTTGTTATAGTTGCCTACTATGTGATTATAAACATAGATGCCATATACCATATTCTTTTTAGCAACATGGAGAGAAAAAAAAATTCCAAGACATAAATGATACAGGTCCATTCGAACTCAATAATTTTTAGTTCATATCCTAATTCCTATGTCTGTAAAATTTTACTAAAAAGATACAATTTAAAAGATAAATCTTTGAAGTTTAAATCTTGATAGTTGTCTCATAACTCAATTAGTCATGCATGTATCTCTAGGAACATAATGCCCTTATATCTATTGAAGATCATCACTGAACCTTAGTGTCATTAGCTTCTTTTTATCGTATTTGAGTCACCTTGCGTGCATCTTGATCAATTTTATGAAATACTACTACTTACCACCAACACAAGTTCCGAATGACATCTAACCACACAATTAACAGTTTATGGTGTTGTTGCTGGTACTAGTGAGATATCGTTATGTGGAATTCACCGTTATATTTATGGGGTAAATTGTTAAGTTTAGAGTAAAAGATTGAATTGAACACATTTTTTCCATACATGAAGGACTATTTTCAATCACCTAAAATATATTAAGAACCAAAATAAAACAACCTCAATACATTAAGGACCATATTGATCATTTTCTCTAAGAGATCAACTGAAAACATTCCTTAGTATTTCATATATATTGGGCAATAATTACTTGGATTTCCTGGACAAATCCATTTTGATGGCACCCTAAGATATGAGCATGTCAAACTCTACAACTAGTTGATTTATAAGTACTTTCTCACACTTCACATCCAACCTTCTGAAAAACGAGGTAGATTGGCATCAGCGACTCACATAACCTTGAAATACTTGTTGAAGTTGAGGATTTTTCACAAGTCCATGGCAATGTCGCTACCATTTGGATTTGGATTAGCATTCAAAGGGGTTTCAGAGCCAGCATGTTGATTATGAGAAGCTCCAAAAGTGAATCCCTGTGGAGGAACTTCAAAAGCAGGAGGGGAGAAAACAGAAGGAGCACTAGTATTGTTGAAGGCTGGAGCAGGAATATGATCACCGGTCTTTGGGAAGCCAAAGTTGAAGGATGTCATGGGAGAAGAGAAGGCTAGCATGACGGGGCTGGGCTTGCTCTGAAGTGACATAAAGATCTTCTGCTCGTAGTCCTGTAGCTGCTGGTAGACCTCTGCAAATATAAACAAAAAGAAGTCTCATACAGACGCAAAGCCACAGGTAAAAATCCAAATGAGGCGAGACAGGCTGTGTGACTCAATGTTAACAGAGTTCTGGTAATCAGAACAACTAAAAATCCAACTGAAATTACTAAGTAACTAATGTATGCCAAACTTGCAACTCACTCACACAAAGGTTAACTAGTTCTGAGCTATTAAATCTAGAAGTCACTATGCTTGTACTCAGAATGAGTGATCTCTATTAGCATAGTCACAGTTTGTTCTGCCAATGATGCAGCAATTTTGAGCAGTTTTTTCCCATCCCTATTTTTTTATATGATAGAAGTATCCAAAATCAAGATTAACTAAGCGACCTCTTCAACTATACACATACTACCAGGGTTGGTCATCTCAAATATTAGCATTTCTCTGAGATGTAGAATTACAAGCTTAATATTATAGATTTTCAACTGAAGAAAGTAGGAGAAGAAATTCTTATAAAGATAGCAGTGTGACCTTGATTTAGGTCAACAGAGGGTCTTCGCTCTTTCGTCCACTGAAGGCTCTGTGCAAGGTTCCACCCTTTACTTTTCATCAAATAAGCAATTACAATTGCTGCCGACCTATCAAAAAGCACGTGTATGAGTTCTACACATAAAAACCTTAAGTGGACTAAAATGTTGGTTTCTGCAAGTACAATCAGTTGAAAGGCAGTCCAAAAAATATCGAGTAGCAGCACTAAATGTTACGAAGTTCCTGAAAGGAAGCTGAAGAAAAGAACACAAGTTTCACATTTACACCTTATTTCGGGAAAACTGCTTGTGGAAGAACAAAGAGAATGGAGGAGAGCAGGATAAAGCACAAACACGAAAGAAAGAATAGTTAAGGGAAACTGTAAAAAGGTTTAGCTGCAAAATTGATAATCAACTCCTACCTGTTTTTACCTAACATGCAGTGCACAAGAACACGAGCCCTATCCTTTTCACATTGTTCTGCACAAAAGAAATATTCTAAGATTAGTCAGCATTCATAGAACATGAGAAATCACTGACAACAAGCTTGAGGTCATAAGCATGATTTTCAACTGTAGCAATCAATGACCATGCCCGATGGTATCCTCTTTAGTAATGACTTTCCTTCGCAACAGCAAGAGACATGTAAACGGAGTGTTGACTTGAAAGATATGAAATGCATGTACCAATACATGTATAAAGTAAAACTTACTATATTGTTCTTCCATTTTATTTTAAAAAAAAAAGATTGTCTTTCCAGGCGAACCTGAGGGGAACAAATCTGTAATAATCATCTACTAGATGGCTTAAAAGTCGACTAAAAATAGCTACCATTGAATCTCCAAATAAAGAATGACAACAGTCTAGGTAGTTAACTACACCTAGTATATACATGTTTTACTCGCTACAGTATTTGTGATAAGGTTGTGCGGTAATCTAATCTAAAAGCTCAAGTTCTTAGAGAGCACGCTTCTCAACGTGTCTCCTTACGTCCGAACTCGATTCTTTTTCATGGGACAAACACTTAGAAATTCCGTTATATAATGGGTGATGGTGAGACTCAAACTCAGTACCTTTGCCTGCTCGGACACCACGTTTAAGTTGTGCGACTATCTCATGTAAAAGCCTAAGCTGCTAGAGAGAAAACACTTTTAATTACTCAATAATATCTTCAACAATTTGTACATTCAGAGGCAGATGGAAGGTGAACGAAAGAGGCAAAGCAGTGGATGAAAACATAAAATGACCACCACTTGTTTGGTATTGACGCATAGTTGATCTATATATTATTAGTCTATTCATATAATTCAATATTCATTCTATATTGGTCAATCAACTAGGTACCTTTAAAGCATTGTAGCAGCAAATAGTTGACCGTAGTAAAGAACAATGCAAAGAGAAAGGTTTCATGGATCTCTTAATCAAGCTTAGAGGTATTAGGTAAAACAAAGTAAAGAGAATGTTACTCACCTAGAAATTGGATAGCATCATCAAAAGCCAAATTTTGCTCATCTTGCAGGCAGTGATAAGTAAAGGAATTTTTATAAAGATTCTGACAAGCAGGTACTATCTGCACATAGAAAAAATATATAAGTGAATACCCAGTTATCAACAATCAAGAACATGGGCCACATAGAACACATTGAAGTGTCATTCAAAAATTTCTGAAGCACCAGAAAGTAAAAATAAAACCATCCAACATGATGCAACAGAAAAATATGTTGTGTCCACTGTCCACTATGGTTATATGTAGCCAAAAGTACATATATGTAGTTTGTTTATCCAAGTTCATACGAAGGAGGCAAAATACCATACAAATGGATATGGAAAGAAAAGAAATGAATGTTGTTACTGGGACCACTCTCACTTACCTTGAAAAACTTAAATGCTCTTATTGCATAGCTCTATCCCTCTACCGTGTTACTTCTTGTGTTACTAATTACTATTCTTTGTTCCTTCCATCTTATACAGTATCAATAATCTAGAAGAATTTTGTTTGACAAGGTAAAGATTAGATCAAAGTTATAGGAGCAAAGCCCCCACTGTACATGCTTTCCACAAAAGTAGAGACTAGAGTATCATCTAGCTGAATATCTGAAACCCATCCCCTAATCACTCAGGTTCATCCTGAAGAATAACAAGAGTTTGGCAGCAGAAAGCCCATTTCAGGTCAGTTATTATCGACATTCTACATAATTGTCTCTCCTACTATTTCATCCATTTGAAGAGCCAACCCATGTTTCCAACTAAACAAACTTTAAGACCAACTACAAGTGAACATTAAAATCAAGAGAAGAACTGAATTTCAGTTTGTTCTAGATCGTAAATATCTTCTTACAATTATACATCTTTCAGTTACATCTAAGGATATAATCTTAAAGAACAATGCATTGCTTTGTATAGCTAATGGATCATAGTTCAACTCAGTTGAGAATATAAACAATCCTGATTAGATCCTACTTGTTATAGGATACAATTAGTCCACTGCTAAGTTTCCCCTAAAGATTTGTGAACTTTGTACCCAGGGTGTGAACAGGTTTGGATTCAGCAGAGGGAAAAAGCTAATTGATTCCTTCGTATATGCTAAACGTTAGTGGGACAATTACCTGGTATTTTGACTGGAGGGAGAACGCAGGTACTTGGTTGAATAATCGAGGTACGACCCGGAACACCCATCACATGTAAAAAAAAGATGGAACTACAAGTGTCACCATCTCCTTTATTAACTTGTAGTGCTTGATAGATAATCAACACCCCCAATCAATAATGACAATGGAGAGACTGCCAAGTGATAAGGGCCCTCCAACCACGATATAGGGGTTCGAGTCACTAAAAAATGAAGTGAAGAAAAGCCATATTGGGTTCCTAGTGTGGAAATTGGTGTTCGGCTTATCATTTCAAATAAATAGGGGAAATACATGAAGTTGAATTCCAAATACCAATCACTTGACCAAGATATCAAATTCAATGTAGCCATAAGCTGGTTGATTCCTTCATTTCTTGTTTTTCTTTTTCTGGATAAGTATCACAAGTTGCTTCCATGTCACTCTCACATTTCCATCCTTCCTTTTCTGGCTAAGAGTCAAATATTATATGTTTCTTTTTAAAAAAAGTGAAAACAATATAAGATGGCAAAGAGAAATATCCGTCTTTCCTTTCCTAGTATCCAAAATGTATCTATGCTTACTAACAGATAAATGATTGGTTATTTTCTGCAATTTTAGCATTTTCTTCAATAGGTAACTGTGTCTGATATCTGAGTCAGTAGATCAGGGACAAATTTTATTGTCACTAAAAACTAGTTGGTATTTCATTTAAGGATGAGTGTACATTAGCATTAATGTTACCCTTTGGGTGCGCACAGGGTAAAATCCCTTTTGGTATGCAATAGATCGCAAACCACACATGAAACTGATTTCTATAGGCTGCTAGATGCTGGTATAAGTAATAATAGTGGATTTTGGAGGGGTAACCAATAAGTATTACTCGATGGATATAAATAGAAACTTTGAACTATATGTTAATCGATTTAGGTTATCCGTACCTTTCATTTCATTAATTATGGACCAAAAGAGGAATCTTAGTATCTCAATTGGTCGCTACCTACATTTCCATCTTATTGGTGAGGTTCAATTCCCCACCTTGTAATCCCCTTACACATTTCTCCTTCCCTTACTCCCAATTTTTTTTAAAAAAAAGTTATGGACCAAAAAACCATATACTTTAACATGCGACAAAGCAGAGATAAATTCTTGTGACAAGAGGGAGTTGCTCGGATAGTGAGCACTCCTCACTTTCAACTTTAAAGTTGTGAGTTCGAGTTACCAAGGGATCATTTGAATCAAGAATAAATAATTTGTCTAAAAGCTCAATTTTTTTTTAGAATCCACAACCCATAAACTGAAAATCCTAGCTCCATCTCCACTCAAACCACAAATAACTTAGGCTTTTTATATGAACCTTCTTCATTCATTCAGCTCAATATTAGTTCCATTTCACTCCAAAAGCAACTCAATCAATTCCGAGTCAAATCAAAACAGGACAAACAGATTGAAATGAAACAAGTAATAATAAACAAACAAATAAAATTAGAGGGAAAAGGTTACAAACATTGAGAATCCGAGAAATTCCGATGGTTTTGAGAAGCTCAGCTCGAGAAGCATTATCATAACTCCCTAGAAAAAGAAACTCCGGCAAGATCTCAGAAGGAAACGCACTGACATGAACTGAAGAACCCTTTTCAGATACATCAGGCATTCGATGTCCACAGATCCCACAAACTTCACCTTCTTCATATTTGTGATAATGCCCACAAACACCACATGGATTTTCCCTCTCCCTCTTCCTCATAATTTGATCAAATCACAGAATCAACAACTACCCAGATGAGTAAAATTCAAGATTTAAACTGGGCTTTTTCTGGATTTTGTCCAGTGTGTTTGTGAGTGAAGCATCGCAATAGAATTTAGGCTAAATTTGGGGGTGAAATTGATTGCTATGGATTGATATTTATAGATACCGGTAGATGTAATAATTGTGGATCTTTGAAAAGGGTACACAATAGATATCACTATTACTAATGGATCTAACATAAAAAAAAAAAAATCAAATATTTATCTGTTAATATTTTTGAAATGCTCGAGCAACATAGCTTATCATTTACGTTCATCAAAAATTTTGATGGTCTTCTATAATTTATTTCTTCTCACTCGGTGTAAAATATTTTATTTGATTGAGATTAAAACTTAGTAATAAATCACTCTCTGACTAACTCGGTGAATAATACGAAACACACAAATAAGAATAATCTTTTGGGATAATGCTCAAGTACCTCCTCAACCTACACTTATACTATACTAAGGTCCTATTAATCCCTGAACTTATTTTATTAATAATTTTTTACCCCTTTTCGACCTACATTAAATAAGAATAATCTTTTGGGATAATGTTCAAGTACCTCCTCAACCTATGACTGAAATCTCAGAGACACACTTATATTATACTAAGGTCCTATTAACCCCCTGAACTTATTTAATTAATAATTTTTTACCCCTTTTCGACATACATGACACTATCTTGTGGGCCCAACGATGATTGATTTTTTTTGTAAAACTAATACCACGTAGGCTAAAAGGGTAGAAAATTACTTATAAAATAAATTCAGGGTTATAGGACCTTAGTATAGTATAAGTGTGTTTTTGAAATTTCGAACATAAATTAAGGGGTACTTGTGCATTTTCCCTAATCTTTTACTAGAAATGAAATTATATTCGTGATGTAGAAAAAAAAATTGATATATTTATTGAATTCATCAAGATTAACGGGGTCGAACCCGCAATTTCACTCACCCAATTGGTCAGCCGTAACTTCTAGATCTTTCGCGCGTGAATTTACGCCAGCACTTACGTACCAAAAGGAACGCACACCGCTCATGTTAAAATCCATCCTGCATAAATTTCTAAATTGCACCGCTCCCTTGTTCTTCACATCTTCAATTTCTTCCCCAAATTTGAAAAAAAAAATCTCATTTTTGCGATTGATTATTCTCATAGATCATCGATCATCATCAATCTCTCGAATCAGAAAAGGTAAGAATTTTCAATCTTCTCATTTTTTTTAATGTAATTTTGCAGCTAGTAATTTTTAGGAACAAATTTGCTCTGAGTTTCGAACTTTCGAGGTTTATTTCGATTGATTGCGTGTTGTTTGGATGCGAAATACTTAGTTATCGGCTTTAATTGAGCTACAAGTAGCCGGAGAATCACGAGGTCTCAGGTTCAAATTTAAGCGTATAGTCAAAAATATTTGATGATTTGTTTTTCATCTGTTTAAGCTTTGTAGATAGAGATAAAGTTAGTAGGTAGCTATGATTAGTCGAGGTGTGCAAGGTATAGACCAAATACAACTTTTGTGAAAAATGAAAATTGGTCCAAGCTTGATAGAGGAGGAGAATTTGGTTAGTTTGATGAGGAATATGAAAAAAAATTAAATTTTGATGAATAATACTTATGTATACTGAAAATAAAGTGGAATAGTAAGGATTCATATAGTCGATTCAAGTATCAAGTCGTACTAGTTTTGAGGTTGCGCTGTAGTTGATGGTGATTGATAACTACAATGTTATCTATTAGGTGTTTTTTCAGTTTAGTATTTGATATTTTAGCTTAGAAATGGTTGCTGCCAAAAAAAGTAATTTTTTTAGGTGTTTGCAACAGATAGTAGCGTGTGGATGTTTAAAGGATTGAAGGTGATAACTTGTTTAACAAGACGGAAATTTTATTTGAGTATTACAGATTTATTAAGGGAGGGATAAAAGTGACTTCTTCATACTGCCAATTTACATGAATAGGATTACCCACGTTCACTGGAGAAATCTATCAATCAGCTATGCTTTGACCCTATATCTGGATGGTATCGGCTATACGAATCCTCTTAATACTTCTCTCCTAAACCAAATTAGGGGTTCCGTAATTCTAGGTGATCTGAGTCTCACCTTTAACGCAACACTATCTTATAACTTTTTTCCATCCGGAGATCAAAGAAATGTGTGCTGAAATTTCTTGATGTAGAAAACTGAATTTTCACTTGACCATATTGTTAGGAAGGCTCCTTTTTCCATTGAGCCGTTGATTTTCAGTTTTTCCCGACAGAAGTTGTTATAGCAGTACTCTAGGTAGGATGGATCGGTATTTGGATTTTCTTTACCTTTTAGGGGACATGTAGTATTACTGGTGGGAATGTTGTAGTATTGTATTGTATTGTATTGTATTTTCTTCTGTACCAGCTTGGCACAAGTTTAATAGGAACGTTTACTTATCAATTAAAAAAAAAGCTCAGCGGATAACTTTAACTAAGGTCATTATGGAACCTGGATTTTGGTGTTCTGAAGCATTATTAAGAGAGGTTTCTAAAAATGCATTTTGTTGAACTACCTTCATTCCTCATGATTATCTTTAGCTGACTAGATTTTAGTTTACATGCCAAAAAAAACACAGCCTTCATCGAGCTTCTATACATAGAATTCTAAATACTGTTTGTGGCTCAGAATGCAATTCATCAAAAGAGAAATAGTTTAAAAGAAAAACTAATTGGTTGATACTTGTGGTTCTCTTATTTAATACTAGCTAAATTTTTTGTGTTTGATGATGGCTTACTTGTATGCTATTATTAGATAAAGAAATCCATGCAGCAACAGGAGACATGTCGATTATCTGTTTTATGGAGAGGAACGAAGTTTAGTCTGGATATGGATCCATCTGCTACTCTCAAATCACTGGGGGATGAATTGCTGAATCTCACCAACGTTAGAGAAGATACGATGCGCCTCATTGTGCCTACTAATAAAAGTTCAAGACTCTTGTATCCTTTCTCTGAAGAGCACTCCTACCTGAAATTGGAGGCAGCATCCATTCTTGAGGTTTTTATTTATCAGTTTATGCTCTAGTTCGTGAATTAACTTAACTAACTGTTGGACTTGCTATCTGCTTGAATTCTGGACAGGGCTTATGAACTTTTGCTCTTTTAGTCTTTGTTTTGATGGATTTGTTTGTCCTTTTGTTTTTATACACTATTGCTGATTGTTCTGCTAAAACATTCCAACATGACGCTTTATTTTTAGGGAGTTAGCTTGATAAATATCGTAAAAATCATGTAATAATTCCCACCCTTGGAATTAGGATTCGGCTTCAGAAACTGAATTGAAGGAGTTGTAGCCCCTAAGTTAGTTTTGCCAAAGGCACGTCGTGAAAAATACATTTTAGCAGTTTAGAAGGTTTGAGTGCACTTGCATTCTGAAATATATCTTCTACTTCTTTGTTAACATTATATATACAGCTGAATAAATATTTTCTGTTTCAGGGTAAGTCTATTAGGATGTTGGGAGTGCCCAACGATGAAGTAGATGACATTTTACAGAGTGCAAAGGCAGACCTCAGGATTGTGGGTTTTGATGAAGAGGAAAAGAGATTGAGACGAAGAATCTCAAATGGGCTTCAGAGTTCACTAAAACTTCCACAAGGGCCTTATGTCTTTGGTGATTTTCGGACACTCCATCTTCCTGGTATAGAGGTATAGCCAACTCTGGGAATATGTAACCACTATCATTCTCTATAGTTAAAGCTTAAAAATGCAGCCGGACGAATGAGTAAACTAATGTTTCTAATCTTTATGGATTACATGCAAAAATATATTGACATATCCCCTCTAAATAAAAGGAATAGAATAATAAAATGGATTTATTTTTAAAAAATCAAAAAAAAATTGCAAATCTGCCATTTTATTCACTAACAAATTTCATTCAATGAAGTCGTTGGACTACAAACTTTGGATTTAATGGGTATAATTTTTTACTTTTTATAATATAGTTTAGCATATACAAGCCAATAGTAGCAATAGTATGCTTCATTTTATCCTCCGTAAATAAAATTATGACTCGTATTTTCTTTCCTCGTGAATTTTATTTTAAATCGTTGAGGTTAAGGTTCTTCGCATAAGGTTAATTTGAATAAAAATTTGCTTTTTTTGATGCATGAATTCCGTTAATATGAACCTAAGTTATTTGTATTTAAATAATGGACAAAGAACAAACTTGACAAGTTTTTGAATACTTAAAGGACTAAAATCGGTAAGTTTATAGTTAAGGGACTAAAAACCGGTAAGTGTATAGTAAAGAGACCAAAATTGATAAGTTTTTGAATAGTTAAAGGACTAAATCCTTTAAGTCTATAGTTAAGGGATCATTTTAGACCTACTCACATTGTTAAGGGACTATCTATGTCATTTTCTCTTTTATTTGACGGCCAATTTATGTAGTCTTCACTTTGATTTCAGTTGAATCCTCCTGCTTCAAAAGCTTTAAAACTAATGCACAAGCTTGCTGCTGATCCAGGAATTGTTGCAATCATGAATAAGGTAAGCCTAGCAAGATTTTTCATATATCAGCTTAATTATATATAGATTACTTTGTTGATATCGGCTATCAGTTGTGGTGAACTATCGTTCATTGGACTTCTTGAAGCATCGCTGGCACGTAGGAATCATGACAGAGATGGCACCAGAAGGCTATGTTGGTGTTAGTCCTGAATGCATTCTTGGCTTCAATAAGGTGAGCAAACCCTTTCTTTCTCCGTCTCATTTTATGTGACATCCTTGGACTAGGCACGGCGTTCAAGAAAAATTTAAGACTTCTGAGATTTGTGGTCTAAAAAAAATTCTTAGATATTTGTATGGTTGAGATTCATTTCATTAAGGGTAAAAGGGAAACTTTAAAGTTAAATTGTTTCTAATTACAGTAAGGGGACATTCTTTTGGGATGGACTAAAAAGGAAAGGGTGTCACATAAAATGGGACAGAGGAAGTATTACTTTTTGATTTTCTGAGATGATAATTTTTTCAGGTTACCATTTAAAATTATCTTGATAATTTTCTGTTGTTCATATTCAGAATCACGGCGAGGAGATATCACTACGTCTTCGTACAGATGACCTCAAGGGTTTTAGGAAGTATGATAGCATCAAGAAGACACTCTTGCATGAACTTGTGGGTGGTCCTGTCTAACTCTTTGTTGTCCAACTTAAAGATATTTGAAAATCTAAGTTCGTGCTTTTGAGTTTCATGATGAATTCTGATGTGCCTCTAACTTATATTGTTTCCTTTTTCAGTCACACATGGTACATTCTGAACATGACATGAACTTCTATGCTCTGCTTAAGCAGGTAAAAGGTTATTAGTCTCTTTTTCTGTCCGTTGCTTCCTTATTCAACAGATGTTTAATCTAAAGACTGGGACGGTCCTTTTTGAGCCGCTAAACTTGATTAGTTCTGTTCATCTTTGCAATATTCTTGTTAAATGTGCAGAGTTATTAAGAATAGATCTCTCTTGCAGCTTAATGAAGAAGCTGATAAGTTGGACTGGACTAAATCAAGAGGTCATAGTTTGAGTGGTCACAGTTTGCAACACTATGAAGAAGATGAGGACAGCGATAATATAATTGGGTTATCACATAAACTTGGAGGACAAACTTCAGTTTTCAATGCTCGAGCATCTTCAGTGGTTGCTGCCTACAGCCGTTTAGCACAGGCATCCACCAACCCCTCAGAAGCAACTGTAATGTGTCAGGCCTCTAATGCTGGTGACTCAGTGCAATCCAATCATGTAGATGTTCTAGTGGAAAACCAACTGAATGGTGTGAAGGTAGCTAGTGTTGATGTCCCATCTGATGATCAAAGAAAATCAGAACCTGATCCTGATGATTGCGAGACTGGCTCTCCTGTGAAAGATGAGCCTCGTATGGACCTTGATTCTGATGATAATAAGATGAGAAGTCTTCCGCCTCCTATGGAAGCTAAATTAAGTGAAGAACCTGACCCGGATGATTGCTCTGCAGAAAAACACAATACAGCAACTCCTACTTCTTTGGAACCTGATCCTGATGAGTGGACTATGGGGATCGAAAAGAAAGTAACAGATGGTCAAAATAGCCATGTTTCTTTGGGGCACCATGTTAATGAGGAAGAGAGAGGATCTTTTACACACACCAACCAAGATGATTTTCCTGAAGGTACTAATATGATAGAGCCATGTACTAATGATAAGGATATAATACCAGATGGGGTCTCTAGTATAGTGATTGATGAGCCTGATCCAGATGACCAGGAATTGCAGAGGATACAAGATCCTGTTGCCATCATTTGCAGTCGACTGCAGAAAGCAATAGGTGCATTGAGATCTCAAGCTACTCCCTTCGAGGTCTCTAGGGTAGTGCAAACTATATTGAAAATCATAAGGTATGTCGAACATGAATCTGCCATTTAGATTTGGAATTTTTGTCATTCATGAGCTTTGGATTTAAGTTAGCAACGGTACTGTTTCGTAGGAATGCAATTGAACATCAAAATGAAGTGAAATTCAGAAAGCTGCGGAAGGTGAATTTATTATGATGGTCTTGATTTAGTTTTGTCTAGATTTCTCTTAATTTGTTCATCACAATTAATTGGTGGATGTTGCAGGCTAATCCTCTAATCCAAAGGGATGTGGTGAATTATTCAGGTACATGTTCTTCTACTCTATCTATTGCAACTTATTTCCCTTATGCGAGATTCCTTACCCGACAGTTCTCCTTCCCATCCCCTACTTTCATGTTACCTTCAGAGATCTTTCAGCACTGTTACTAATCCAACATAGATACATTTTCTCTGCATTGAGAAACCCTTTGTCCACCTTTGAATCGATACTCTGTGATCTCCCATCTTAAATCAAGCTAGTTTAACTGACCAAGGCTAGGTTTGGTATCATTTTGATATCTATTTAGATGAAGTATTTGCATGGTGGTACTCGTTATAGATGTTATTTGCAGAGGTTCAAAATGTATTTGGTGATCCCATGAAACATGCAACACAAAGGAAATGTATCAACATCATTATCAGACATCGTTTATCTTTTGACGTGAACTTTACTAGTACTAGTCGAAGTTATATGCTTCTCGATCATTGAGTGCTTCTTCTCCTTACCTTTGCATGCTTGTTGAGCATCTTTAGCTGTAAATACTCAACAACCTTTGTCCTCCTCTGTGGTTGCAGCTGCAATGGAGATCCTGTCTGTGATTGGATTCAATGAAGACGCTATTATCGACGAAACTGGTAGAACAGAAGCTTATTTAGTCCTCAAAAGGAATGATCCAGGATTATTGTGGCTTGCCAAGTCTTCCCTTGAAGCCTCCATTGCCTAGAGGACTTTGTACTATATGTAAAATTGATGCATTTGTTTGTGAAAAGTCTAATAAAGGATGAAGACAGTTCTTTATGTGGTATTTGAACATTTTCCTGTGTTGTAAATCACATTTTGAAATTGACCATTTCCTTGTACATATACATACATCCTTATAAGAAACTGAAACAATTGTACTTCTATTTATATAATTGTCTAGTTTACTTCAATTTGAATAAATTATATTTTAATATTGCTTTATAAGATTGTCTTCAATTCTTTTGAGATGTTTTTAAATATTTCAATCTCAAACGGAAATAATTAAATTTTAAAAATATTGATTAACTATGAATGTCTTCTAATCACTATAATATTAGTTTTTGTAGTTAAAAGTATTATGAAATATTATATAAATAAAGAGAATAGTACTCTAATTAGCATATTCCATTTAGTAGAATTTTAATTTTATTTTTATACAATTTTAGAATAATGTGGATTATTTATACAACAATTGTTTTATGGAAAAAGTTCATAAAACTATAATCAATAAAAGAGAATTCAACAATTATGTTATTACGTAATCTACAACAAATTATATATATATATATATATATATTCCTATCTTACAAAATATTACAAGAAAATGTTATATTGTCAATTGAGTAAGAAAATTTAATTATTAGCAAATTATATTTAATTAGAGTATTTAAAAAAAATATGAGAAAAAAAATAATATATATATATATAGGATAGATAAATGTAACTCTCTTTTCTAAATTTTGGTTTTAGATTTGATTTTAAGCCATACATTTGATTGAATTTTCGTTTTAAATTTAGATTTTAAGTCATACATTCTATTGAGTAGTCAATATGTGTAACTATATTAACAACACAAAAATCTGTACTTCTTCTTATTTTCGAATACATCACTCTTAGAGAATGTATCGAGATGCGTTGTATCGGTCGTTGAGTGATATATCTAAAATCGAAACGTGACATTTCAAAATGATGAATGATGTATTCGAAATCACGATATGATTGAAACGTTGAATAATATATCCGAAATTCTTAAATTTTAAGGAATTTTTATAATTTGAAAAAGAGTAGGACTCTTTAACACTATAAAATTTGTGAAAAATTTACATTTTCATGGATTTGATTTTCATCGATCTTTTCTTTTGTTGAATTTTTTTTTAGTACGTGACATACACTATCAAGAACAGTTACCTTTTTTTCCTATTCATATTTTATATTCTCTACAACAATCATTGGGATGAAATCTCGTTAAAAATAAAAATACTTTATCAATAATGTTCTGGCATAAACTACCAAATCAATTACTCTTTAAAAAAAGAAACATTATATATATATATATATATATATATATATATATAAAATCAAAGTCTTATATATAGCTTCAACTAGAAAATTATATGCATTATTCAAGTTTAACTATTTCAAGGAGCTTCATAAAACTTCTTCCAATATTTTTTTTATATAAAAGAAAATTACTGAAGCTCGAACACAAAATTTCTAATAAACGGATGACGAAGTCCAATTTTTATTTATAATAAATTTTTAAGTTAATTTTTCTTTTATAAATATTGAGCATAAAAGATAATACTCTCCACTAAATTGATTTTAGGCCATTAGTTTTATTGCGCCGCATCTGAATTGAACATTCATTATCAGACAATAATATTGTATACATAAAGAAAAACACTGCTCGAGATTTATTTTATTATAAATATATATATATATATATATATATATATATATATATAAACTCAGATATTCTTAACGAAATTGATGATTTCGCCATTTAATTAATGACCAGCAACAAATTCTGTAGAAAATTGTTCAGTCTCATAGAAATCTTTAAGAGCATCAACCCCAACATCATCATTTTCATGGTTTACTTCTACTTCTTCTTGTGTGGGCCTTGATTCTACATGGGCTTTTGTTGGACTTGGGCCTGCCACCTTAAAATTGGGCTTTTGTGTTTGGGCCTGAACAAGAATAGAAGAACAAACCAAGAATATTAGGACAGAAAATACAAGAATTGATCTTCTTGTTCTGTCCATTTTATGTTTATTTTTTATTAAAAAAATAAAAAATAAAATGGGTGGGGAGGGAGTTTGATTGATTTTCTTTGTTAATTTGGTGATTAAAAAAAGTTGGAAAATGTGAATTTAAAAGGAGGAAATTGTAACTGTTTTTTGAGGAAATTAAGGAAATGTTTCATTGGTCTTTAAGTGCTTAAACTAATGCCATTAATTTATCTAATAATACCAAACCAAAAAAAAAAAAGTAATGGAACGGTAAAGGTTACTTTCATTCTTAACCAGAGATTTAAGTACGAATTTAGGAAATAGAATTTTCTTTTGATAAAGAGCACTAAAACCTCTTTGAAAGTAAAGTTGAATTGATCGAAATAGTGAATTTCAAACACCAGATATTTGAAGCAACAAAAATAAAAGTTTTCTTATACTAAAGAAGCATAATACATAAACATGACTCTTAACTTGACATCAACTGAAAATTATAATATTTTACTTTGGGTGTGAACAAATAGATACTTAAACTTGTATAAAATTAAACAATAGACGCATTCGTCCCACATGACAATTTTGTATCTTATGCGTATTATAACATTTACGATACATGTGTATACTTATTCAATTTTATATAAGTCTAGATGTCTACTTTGTACAAACTCAAAAGTTGAGGGCATAAATATCGGCTAAAGTTAAGTTAAAAGATATATTAATATATTATACATACTAAATGTTAGAGTTTGTATTACATAGTCAATATTCTGTTCGAACAGAACAAATTATTTTTTTTTTGTATGATACTATTTTTATTTTATTCTGTTATAAAAAAAATTGACATTGTTCTATATTAGCAAAGAATTTTATATAATATGTAATTTTGTGATTCAAATCTGATATACACCTCGTTAAAAAAACTTTCACATATACCCCTATCATTGATAATAAATTTGACCATTTTGCCCTTGTCTTTTTTTAAAAAAAGAATATAATAATTTAGTGGTCAATGAAACTCCTACCAAAAATTAAAGTCACAATAATGTATTTTTCTTGATCATGACTTGTCAAATGAAGCATTGAAGGGTCTATCTTGCTGCTTTTTTTGCCTCCTCCTTTTTTCTTTATCAAGAAATTAAATCATTGCTATCAGGTAAACTTTTCTTATAAATTTTGCTAATATTTTTCAATATTTTCACTTTATTTAATAGTACTACTTATTAGAAGTAATTTAGATGTGTACTATCTTTAAGATTGTTGAAAATCATTTGATAAAGTAAAAGGATTACTACCTGCAGGGGAAGATCCATTATTTGAACTTTATGGGTTCGGAATTGAGATCTAAACATGTTATTTGTAGTTCTATAGTTTTTTTTTATTATTAAAACGACCGTGGTGTCTGAGACAGCTTGCGTGTATCTGTACTAATTCCATAGTAGAGAAAGAGCTAATATTTTAACTTTGGGTTCTACATTTTGGAATTGATGACTTCAAGTGATAATTGTTGGTTATAAATCTAATATGTGTCCATATTCAATGAAATTTTCAACACGAATACAATGTTTAAGCAAAACCTAGTGAGTTTCGTGCTTCTAGCTACGCTATTGTTCCACAGGATATCTGTCACTTCCCACCAGTAACATTATGGACAAAGGATAGGATAGATGGAAAGAAATGACGTTAGTGTTTTTATCTGTATTGGGATTTGAACTCGAGATCTCGTAGTTCTCAAACCACTTCGTTGACTAGTAAGTCGACTTTTTGTTGTATATAAATATGTATAGAGTCTAAGCAAGCCAAAGATATTGAGCTCGGATGAGCTTAAGATAGACATTAGTCATGACTTGTGAGCGTGTTTTCATTGTCGGTGTATATAAGTTAAAAAACTCGTTCTTCTTTTCCAAACACCTCAGAATTGTTCATTTCTTGGATTTTAACTCATACAACTGTTAATATGTATGTTGTTGTTTACTTTGTTTCGTAGTTAGCGGGTTAAGATTACTATAGACTGTGTTACCTGTTATTACGACTGCATAATACATCTGTGTGTTGTCCCTAGAAATAACTAAAGGAAAGCTGCTCCGACGTCTAGTTTGATCATAGTTTGTTTAATGTAATTTCTAAGGAAGAAGAAATGGCTTATGCTGCTTTAACCTCTGCTGTATGCTCGCTCGAGTTGTTCATGCAATGCAATCATCCATTACTGAATAATCTTAAGAGGAAAGAACAAATTTTGTCACTAAGCAAAAGAATTATTGCTTTTCAAGAGTTTTTGACGGATTCTGAAACGATAAAGCATAGGCATGAAAGGCTGAAAATGTTGGAAGGAAAGATCAAAGAGAAAACATATCAAGTTGAAGATATTGTTGACTCGAAGCTGAGAAAATATTTTGTGGCAAAAAATGCAAATTACCGAAGAAAGGCTTTCGAAGTCCTATGTAGGAGGTTGCAGGTAGCAATTGAAGAAATGGAATTCATCAAAAAAGAAGTGACGAAAATTAAGGGTGACAAGATTAGCACTTTGAAGTTTCATAAACAGGTTTTACCGGCTAGGCATATATCGACAAGTAGTCCAGATGTGCAACAAAAACCTGTTGGTTTCCAGGAAGACTTGGAGAAAATAATTGATAGGCTCAGAGGTGGGCCTTCTGAACTAGATATCATTTGTATAGTCGGAATGGCTGGTATTGGTAAAACAACTCTTGCGAAGAGAGCATATAATGATATTTCTGTTGTTAATCGGTTTGATGTTCGTGCTTGGGTAACTGTTTCTCAAGAGTATAGAGAAAGAGACATTTTATTTGATCTCTTTTATTCTGTTGTTCCTCCAACCGATGAAATCAATCAAGAGAGTGACAAACAAAATGCTGATCAACTAATGACTCGTTCTTCGAAAGAAATATATGAAAGAAGAGATCAAGAAACTGCGGATCGAGTGAGAAAAAGTTTAATATGCAAGAGATTTCTTATTGTTGTCGATGACATGTGGAGCACTGATGCTTGGGACAATTTGAGCAGGTTGTTTCCTGATGATGATAATGGAAGTCGTATCATTCTAACGAGTAGGCTCATTGATCTAGCAACTTATGTTAATCCTGATCGGCAACCTCACCGACTGGATTTTCTAGACAATGATGAAGGTTGGGAGCTACTCCGTCGGAAAATTTTTGGGAAAAGAGGATGTCCATTTGAATTGGAAGAGATTGGAAGAAGTATTGCAGAAAAATGCCAAGGACTACCTCTAGCAATTGTTGTGGTTGCAGGGCATCTCTCGAAAATGAGCAAGACTACTGATTGCTGGAACAATGTTGCAGAAAGTGTGGATTCCGTTGTGAATCGTGAGCCAGGGCAGTGTTTAGACATACTTGCTCTAAGTTACAGCCACTTGCCTCAACATCTAAAAGCTTGCTTCTTGTACATGGGAGCATTTCCCGAAGATTTTGAGATTCATGTGTGGAAGCTGATCAGGTTGTGGGTTGCTGAGGGCTTTCTTAATGCAACAGGTGTTACAACCGTGGAAGAGATAGCTGAGGAGTGCTTGGAGGATCTTATTGATAGAAGTTTGGTTTTAGCTGTAAAGCGGTCTAACGGAAAACTCAAAACATGTAAACTCCATGATATCATGCGAGACTTTTGCTTAGAAGAAGCTAAAAGACAAAACTTTCTACATTTCTTGAAGAAGCAATCCCTTGATGTTCTATCAGAGGGCATAACAGCTCTGCGTCGAGTTAGTTTCAATTGTAGCACCATCTTCTCAAGTTACTCATTTCACCCCACTGATCCTACTGTTTCATTTTCTCGTTCCCTCTTGGGATTCAATGTTTCTCAAAGTCCAATATTTTCATTTCCTCAAAGTCCAATATTTTCATTTATGGACTTCAAATTGCTCAGAGTTCTTGATATTCTTGATATCAATTTCCAACATTTCCCTCAGTTTCCTAGTGAGATAATGCAACTTGTTAATTTGCGTTACCTTGCATTGGCCACTAGTAGTGAATTCCCTCCAACGGTATCACAATTTTGGAGTTTGCAGACTTTAATTCTTCATGTGTATTCAAGAAACTCGACTTTGCCTCGGGAGATTTGGAAGATGCCAAACCTCAGACATCTTCATATTAAACCAAGCATCTGTTTGCCAAGCCAAACCAATGAAGAACGTAACGGATACAATTCATTGGTCTTGAATAACCTACAAACACTTACCAACATTACCCTTGCAGATTGTACAACAGATGTCTTCTCAAGCACTCCTAAGTTGAAGAAATTGGGAATATGTGAAACGGTCGAGTATACTTATCCAGTCCAGATTCCGTGGAGTGATTTTCTTTACACGTCTGAAAATCTGTGGCCTTATTGTAGTGATACAATATCAGACTTGTGGTCAGATTGCCTTAGAAATCTCGCTCTCCTACCTCAACTCGAAGCATTAAAGATTGTTGGGTTGAGAGCACCTGTACAAGTACCGAAATTAGCATTTCATCTCGATGCACTTCCAGAGAATCTCAAGAAGTTAACTTTGAGCTTCACCTACTTGCCATGGGAGAGTATGACCTCTCTTTGTAGATTACCGAATCTTGAGGTACTCAAACTAAAACCTTATGCCTTCACAGGAACAAAGTGGGAACAAGTTGAAGAGGGATTCTGTTCTTTAAAACTGTTGCAGATCGAGATGTTTGATTTAGAGCACTGGAGTGCCTCAAATGATCATTTTCCTGTCCTGGAACATCTAGTTCTTAAGTGTTGTCTTCACTTAGACAGCATCCCTCACGATCTGGGAGATATTCCGACTTTGCAGATAATAGAGCTGGAAAATTCAAGCCAATCTGCAGTGCTTTCAGCGAAAGAGATCCAAGAGGAGCAGCAAAATATTGGTAACGAAACTCTAGAAGTGCAACTGGAGAGAAATTTCGGGAGAATAAATGCTGTTGCAACTTCTTAGTCCACCAGGCAAGTAGAGAAATGAATTTATTACAAGTTTTGCATGTTGATTTCAGTGAAAGGATGAAAATGTTATTTATGTACTACTTTAACCCAATAAATCTATGTTATTCAAACTCTTCAAAAATGTTGTCATGTGCTTGTTGAATCCTTCGAAAGTAGTGTAGTTTTAGTGGATCTGATAAGTGCGGGACAACATTTTTGGAGAGTCTGAGCAACATAGCAGAAAATCAGGTTTTAACTTATTTGCTTGTTTGGCTTCATATCTTGATGCTTGCTCGGATAGCTTATTCTTGCCATTGTTTCACTGATCCAAAAGCAGGATGAATAAACCAAGATGACAGGCAACTCATGTCGAAAGTAGACAGTTTCTCAGTGTAGAAGTCGGAGTACCATACCTGAAATCTAGTCTTTGCAGACTGCTTATGCATTATATCAGTCTAAGTTGCGATCAGATCAAGAAGTTTCATTGTGGATTAGACATTGTATTCACATCAATTCATCCAGAAGTTTATGTATATCGTTGAGACAACGATTTGCATTTTATTGTTATAACAATGTGTTGAGTAGAAATAGCTCATCTCTTATATGTCGATGATACGATTGTGACATGTGATGCTGAGTGAAGCAGTTAAGACATTTTGAGATTGATTCTCACTGTTTTTGATTTGTATATTAACAGGAGAAAAGGTCTATATTTGTCTTACCAGTAGTTTTGGGGCGTGTGTGTAGCCTAGTAGTCAATAAAGTGGTTAAGAATGATAAAGTCTCAGGTATCAGTTTCAATATAGATAAAAACACTAGGTGATTTTTTCCCGATAGGTTCTAACCTTGGTGGATAGAGTTAACTGGAGAAATCTAAAAGACAAATGCCCCATACAAAGTGGTGAGCGACACACGAAAATCTATGAAGTTTAGGGTTTAATTGTGGTCTAAGTGTTGCCTTTGTGAAGTTTCAAGTGTCTTGAGAATGTCAAAATCACTTATTGCTGGTGGGTGACATAAGATTCGTACGTTCATTTGGTGGACAATATGGAGAGTAAGATGGAAGGGACTTACATTTAGATTCAACGTGATCTTTGACAACAATATGTTGACTCATAAATCTCATCGTGTCAAGTCAAACCTCACACTTAGACAACTTCATGTACAACTTGGCCTTCCTTTTATGTATGTAGGACCCCTCCTCAAAAGAGTCAACTTACCCTCACCAAGATCACGAAGCTTCTTTAATTTTAGATGATGCGAATCCAATCTCATCTCGTGAACTATACCTATAACTTGCATAAAAAAAAGAATCATCTTCAGTTCGAGCCTTGTTATTCTTAAGGTTAACACAAGTTTTCCTACTTTATTGAATTTTTTTTTTAATGACTATACCAATAAAAGAAAAGATTCAATTTAACTCTATTCTGATCTTGATAGACATGTTAACTGAGACACATTGCTATTGAGAGATTATAAATATCCCACACAATCCGTCGAGGTAAAAGAAAATATTCAATTAACCCTGTCTTAACCTTGGCGGACACGGTTACTTAGTACATGTTGCTCCATGGACGATAGATATCAGATATTGGTGAAAGTCCGAAAGCTCGTCCGAACGCAACGGTAAAAGTTAAATATAGTTAATTTTTATTTTTATTGAATTCAAATAATTGGTGATTGGAAAATTTGAAAGTTGTTGATTGATTGGTAGATACTATTCATAAATCTCTATCCACCAAATAAAGCAAAGCATATCCCAAAAAAAAATTAAAAATAACCAATAAATAAATAAATAAATAAAATTATATCACAAGATGAACTCTTTTCCCTTTTCTTCTCCATTGCGTATTTTTACGCTTATCAACTTCATCTCTATGGAAAATAATCATAAAAAACATTAATTTACACAATTCCGATCAATTTAGTGGCCGCCGGCGACAATTTCCGACAACCCCATCTCCTATTTTAAATTACCGGCCATGCCCCGTCGGAAAAATCCGGAGATAAATGGATCAAGATCCGTTGTTTTCCAACAGTCGGTGATTGAGCCACCTCGTTATAGGGGTGTACGTAAACGGCCATGGGGTCGATTTTCTGCTGAGATAAGGGATCCGGTGAAAAAAGCTCGTAAATGGCTGGGAACGTTTGATACAGCGGAGGGTGCTGCACGAGCTTATGATACTGCTGCAAGGTCTTTTCATGGAGCTAAAGCAAAAACTAACTTCCCAGTATTGCCTCCTTATGGGGAGAATCAATTTGAAAATCTTCAACAATCAAGGCCGGCGTCGAGTAGTATGAGTAGCACGGTGGAATCATCGAGTGATGCGCGTGCATTGTGTAAAACGATGCAACCGCGGATTGAAATTCCCCGCCGGATTCCGATGGGGGAAGGTCATAGTGATTGTGATTCGTCGTCTTCTGTGGTGGATGGTAATTGCATTGGCGGCGGCGGTGGCGATGATGATCAGACGTCGTCGTTTTGTAAAGATCCTCTGCCGTTTGATTTAAACTTTCCACCTCCCTCTGATGATTTTCAAATCATCACCCCTTTGTGTTTCTAGTTAATTTTGATGATTATGATTGAAAAAAAAATAACTTTTTTTCTCTATGTTTTCGTTTAATTCTGAATTTTTTTTCTTGTTTAAAATGTATCGATTTGCTGAATGATGATAACCAAATGTGTTTTTAAGTTATGCATAGCTTTTTGTAGTTTTTTCGTTGAGCTGAAGGTCTATCGGAAACAGCGATAGGGGTATGGTCTGTGATACTTTACCCTCATCAGACCTTACATTCGGTATTCGTTGTTGTTCTTGTTGTTGCATAGATTAGTGTACTGAGTCATGATGTAATCTGTATTAGAAAAGATTGTATCTTTACTATTGAACACGGGATCTGATTATCGAATTTGTATCTGTCTTTTGATCTGCTACTGCTTGATGCAAACAGAAAAATGAACACTTAACATTCATAAGTGAATTATCACATAGGAGATATTCTTTTTTTGTTCAATCTCTGCATTTTCTTTGAGTATTTAAGCATTGAAGCAGTGTTTCACCTTGCTTAATGGGATCTTCAGCGTCGTCATCAAGGCTCTTAAGCCATATTTTCCCTTGCCAATGAGTATAATTCTCAAGGGGCGACACTAAACAGTTAGCGTTTCACTTTATGGTATTTTTTTTTTCAGTTTATTTATCCATATATATTCGTTGTTCATGCTTATAACTATAAGTTTTAGACTACACATATATATTTGTAAATTTTCTTCATTAAAGTCCATTCTTATTTGCGGTTTCCGCTTAAAGCCCCAATGGACCTTGGTGCTTTTGTGTGTTTCTCCTTTGGCAATACTGATTTGAATGTGGAGGATATGTACTGGCACGGAAGAAGATGGAGTAGAGGCTTCCAAAAGATTTCGCAGCCAAGAGAAAGTAAGACCATTAAACCTTTACATCTTATTCTTACATATGGGTATTATGAATAGACAAACTCAATCATAGCTGATTATCCTCCTATCGAAACTTGGAATTTAGGGAGGCAACATATGTTGTTGTTAAGAAACAAAATGTCATGAATGAACTTTGAGATTGTAGTAAGGTGAACAATTTGAAGGATAATAAGGTAAAGAACAACCTTTCTCCAACAACAGTAACATACCCAATGTGAAGGTAGGGTGGGGTGAGGTGTACCACGACCTTACTCCTACCTTGTGAAGGTAGACACTAGACAGGTTGTTAACGACCTTCCTCTCCCCAACTCCCTAAAGAAGCAGAAAAGTGATGGAAATACAAGTGAATGGAAAAGATAATCTGTAGCTGAGAATTAGTTGTAGAATTGTTCAAAATGTTGTAGAGGTGTAAGGTTTTATATTTATCAAACCCCTTCCATGCTCCGGTCTAATCAACCACCAAGGACAAGATGATGAAGCTTAGCTCTACAACTTTGACGTTTGCAGACTTGGTAAGTTTATTTAGCTATGGACTGGCAACTGTCTTGTGACTGAATGACTCGCCACAGCTGAATGATAGTAAAAATTGGCTCCTTTTCATTCTTAACCTCAGCTTGTTCTCAGATTCTAAAAGTGGCAAGTGATGATCCATCCCAGCATTTGCAAGACGGTTTGCTCCATTTTTGAATTCAGGAAGGGCATGGAACACGTCGATTCTGAAAACGAATCTCTTTCCCAAATGATATTAGGAAATGCTGATGGTTCCTTTGCACGTTTAAATTTGTTAGAGGTCGATGAAGTCCTTGGTTGGGCGAAACATGATTTAGACGCTTCAATTCATCTTTATTTCATGTCTGCTTTTGTGTATGCTGGTTGTATATGGGAGATTTTCCCATTTACAATTGAAATCATTTGCCTTATCAAAAAGTTCATCTCTCTTCTGGTGCGCGTTTCTGGTTTCTTGATATTCAACTTCATTAACAACTTCATTTTCTTATGTTATACCAGGAACACTTTGCTATTCAATACAACTTTTTGACGATGAAAGTGAAATCATCCTCGTTACTACTGATCCTGGCCTTATCCCACGCAACTTTTTGACGATGAAAGAGAAATCATCCTCGTCACTGCTGATCCTGGCCTTATCCCACTGTTGGAAAAAACCTTGCGATTCTGATTCAACATAGCCAGTTACTTGAACGTTGTGATACGTTCAGATATGGTCCGATCCATTGTCTAGTTCGTCTGCCAGCAGGATGTTGTTTGTTCTCTGTGATTGCTAGTCATATGTGAGTAGTTGTAACAACAATATTGAGTTTGCTTCCAACTTAATGAACTCATGAAAATGTGTAGAATCACAATACCAAAACTAAGCAAGGTTGTCCCAAAAGGTTGTTGCTGGGTGATAAAGTACTGATTCATTCATTCTTAATCAGAGGTTCCAAGTTCCAGTCTTGGAAATGGAGACACCTCTGTGTAGAACTTCCCATTGTGAATCAAAATTAGTCGAGTTCCAAAACATCTCAAGATGCGAATAGTATATGTCTGATCAATTAGAATGCAATGTTTTCTTGACAATACATGAATGTGTCTCAGCTGTTTTGGTGTATACAAATAGATATTTAAACTTGTATAAAATTGAACAACGCATGCATATTTTATGTAATATATTACACACGTAGGATGTGAATTGTCACATTTTGCTAACGCAAATGAAAAAAATAAAAAAATATATTCCAACTGTGTTCCATGTGAAACAATATCTAATGAAAGACATATCTTTAACCGACATTATTTATATCTTTAACCGACATTATTTAATATCTATCTCTATAATTTTCAATGAATATAAATATTATTAACCTAAATCATTAGAAAATTGAACAATTATATACGCATATTTTATACAACATATCACATGTGATTCATTATATTAAATATATTTTTTACTTTTATTTGTTCACTTCTTTTTAGAAGGTTTGAATATTACTTATCATAACATAACTACAAATTATCCAATCATTTCATATTCTTTTAAAAACGTAAGTCATGATACAGAATGTATTTATATAAAATAGATCAATATACAAAATATATGATTAACTTTATATATAAAGAAATTAGTGGTTTGTAAGTTGCACACAAAGCTACTTATAAGCTGTTTGTAAAAAATTTAAAAAAATATATAAATAGATATTTATAACTTAATGCATACATCAAGTTATTTCTATCTGGATTTTCTGGTAAGAATTCGATTTAATCGGGCTTTAATATAAATATCACACATAGAAGAAAAACTAAAAATAAATAAATAAAAAGTTTGCATTTACAATATCTTTTTTTTTTCATTTTAAAAGTGATATTTTCCATAATAATATTAATAAAAAATTTATTTTACTCTTAATACAATTATGCACAATCATATAAATTCTCATTTTCTTTTATAAATTTTAAATTCAATCAAACATCTCAATTATAATTTCGCAACAAAATGAGCACAATAATATTTATTTAATGAAATTTATTATTACGTAATAGATATTTGTGATTCGATTCTTTTGGCAAAGCAATAACGGGGGCTAGTGCAGTACCGGGGGCTGCTTACGATGTGAAGATAGGAGAAAACGTGGGTACTTCAGGTTCCACATCTTCTCCAAAAATCTTCCCTTTTCGTGGGGTCTGTAGCTTTGTTCCTCCTCCACCACAAATCCCTTCTCCTCCCCAAAAATAGTAATAAAGTTATAAAGCAAAAAAGGGTAGAAAAGCCCCATTTCATTTCTTCAAGTTGACGCTTGATTCACTGATGAACAGTCAAGAACTTGTTTGGGGTTGAAGTATAGTTGATTCTTGAAAATACCCAATTTGCAAAAACTTGTTTTGGGTTGAGGGGTAGTTGATTCTTGAAAAATACCCAATTTGCTAAGAACTTGTTTGGGGTTGAGGGGTAGTTGATTATTGAAAAATACCCAATTTTGCTAAAAAGTTGTTTGGGGTTGAGGGGTAGTTGATTATTGAAAAATACCCAATTTGCAGTTGGGGGTATAGAGGGAGATGGTGGAAAGTTCAGTTGGAGGGGTGGTGCCAGCAGTGAAGGGGGAGGTGATGAGGAGGATGGGGGACAAAGAGGAGGGGGGTAGTGTAACTCTAAGGGATGAAGAAGTTGGGACAGTGACAGAATGGGAATTGGACAGGGAATTGTTGTGTCCTATATGTATGCAGATCATAAAGGATGCATTTTTAACAGCTTGTGGGCACAGTTTTTGCTATATGTGCATAGTTACTCATCTTCACAACAAGAGTGATTGCCCCTGTTGTTCTCATTATCTCACTACCAGTCAACTCTATCCCAATTTCCTACTTGACAAGGTTTGTTCAGTTTAATGTTGTTTCTTACTAGCAATTATTCATGTATTTTTTGTAGTACTTATTGAAAATGTGCCCAGTGAAGTTGAATGAACAGCTAACATAGTATAGTGATTGTTGTTTAGTATAGTGTTCATATTGACTGTTGAGCACTGAATTATAAATAGCTGAGCTGCCTTAAGTACATTGTGTTGAAGGGCATACTGCATAGTACAATCACAATTTTGTAGTATTGGCTGAAAATGTGCTCAGTGAAGTGGAGCAAATATTAGTTATTCATGTAGCCAATGTTTTATGTGAAAATGTTTGGGTGAAGAGGTGGACAACCTCCTCCGTCAATGTCCAGTGACAACTTGCTTTTGGTGTGAGATTTTGAGATAGTTCTGCCTACTATTGGTGATATTTAAGTACTATTCTTTTGTCCCTTATTTTCTTTTGGTGCAACCAAGATGTTCCTTTCTGTATTGAAGATATGGTATTTTTAGTAGAAAGCTATCACTCCCTTGGTCCCAATTTATGCTGCACACTTTCAGTTTTTGTTTGTTCTTATAAGAATTTCATCTTTCTATAATAAAAAACAATTTATCTTTAAGTTTTCATTTTACCCTTGAAATGATTTATAGCCATACAAATGTCTAAAGCTTTTTTTTTTCTTGATGAAGTAATTGGTTTAATCATAGAAGTCATCAAGAAGATGCAGAGGTATACAAATAGAGAGCAAGGTTACATTGTAGCTTCAAAAAGCAAATGTGAGACCTTATTAGCTACATTACAGGAGCACTATCTTAGGTACAGAGAGTTAACAATTGATTTGATGGGGGGCATATATGCCCAACTAAAGAAAGTAGACATTTTGCTTTAAGGGAGTGGCTGACAGTTGATTTTCCTTCAAAGCATCTACTGTTTCTTTCATTCCATAACCATTCTTCAAATTGATTTGATGGACGTGTCAACTTCCCAACTGCCCCAGGTTTCAAAAGCCTCATTGGTACTGTTTGGCATAACCCAACTAATTCCAAAAAGAGAACAGAACATGCTCGAAAAATTTGTTGCAACTAGACAGTACAGAAATCGGTGATTGTTGATCTCTTAACTCCCTGTGACACATATGGCATCTGTTGACCATCTGAATTTCATAAGGTTGTCCTGAGTCAAACATTTCTAATAGAGTACAGTCCATCTGAAACAGAATATTTTTTGGAGGTAATTTAGTTTTCCAGATCAACTTCCAAGGTTACAGATAAAGTTTGTTTTAGACCCTAAATTTCAAAAATCTTTCCTTTCTTTCATAAACTTTGTGTCAAGTCAAAACGGTGCCTTATAAATCGAGCAGAGGGAGTATATTTGTTACTTTTTGGTAGACCTCTTGTATAGAGGCACTTACTTTCCCACACATATGAAATTTATTAATTATAATAATGTATAGAAAATTGGTTATCGTTTGTTGAAAAAATTTACTATGACATATATTCTCTACTTTTTGGTACATTACTTGTATACAGGAGATTCTCCAGTATTTATTAAATTATTTACCTTATATAAAACATTGGAAGGATATCCAACAGGGACATAACAACATTTTAGTAGCTCTCTTATGATGTTACTCCCTCTGTCCCAATTGATGTGACACTTTTCATCTTTCGAGAGTAAAAGATTTTATGTTTGAATCTCGAAATCCGAGAAGTGACACATAAAATGGGACGGAGGGAGTATATGGGAATTATGTCTTTTCTTCTAATCGTACTGCACATTTTTCTCTATAGGTAGATAATCTTCTGCTGAAAAATTAAATTTTGATTTCAAAAATGTTATATTGGTTTCTTTAGAGTTTAGAGGACAAGTCTCTAACTCGATGCAAGTTTGACAATTTCAGTTTCTTTTTTCTAATTAAGAGTTAACTATTTATTATTTGAGGTAAATCCAAAATTGTTCGTATTGTGTAATCATCAATTAGGGGTCCATATTCCTTATATTTCTCATTCACTCTAACCTTTTGAAAATGGATTTGAGCTTCTAGGATCTCTTTTAAAGTGCCACAGATAAAAACGTTGAACTTATGTGAAGGTGGGTTCACCCATCTCACAAGCATACACTTATCTAGGGTAGTCCTTTGCCACTTATAATAAGTACATTAACTTACCATAATATATAATATATTTATCAAGGCTTCTTCCGCTTTTCTATCATCACTTTAATACAGAAAAGAAACATTTTAATGTGGTAAGGTTTTAATACTTCTCATAGAAAAAATGTGGTAAGCAATTAAGCAGTTAAATATGTTGTTAGCTCCCTTGGAAAACAAATGGTAAGCAAAGACGAAAGAAAGAAAAAAAAATGTGGTAAGCAATTAAGCCGTTAAATATGTTGTTTGTTCCCTAGGAAAACAAAAGTGGTCCTTCAGAGATGACTTGCACAATGCTCAAAATAAAGATTAGGATGATATCTTCCATCAGTTCAAAATGTTGGACTCATGAGACTTTAAACATATTTCAATTTTAGTTTATTGGTTTTTTCTGCATTTAAATCTCTCTGAGGATTGTTAGCAATCACTCTCATTTTATTTTCAAGTTTCTTTTCCATTTTGACTGGTAAGTTTTAAGTTTCATTCACTTTCAATTACCAGTATCTGAATGCCTTTACGATCTAATGAACTGTCGCTAAGAGATATTAATGTTGTATAATCATGAGATGGTTGCATCTTGAAATGATTTACTTCACGATGCAGCTTATTGTTAAAGGTTTCTCTGTACCACCTTTGTAGCTATTGAAGAAGACATCTGCCCGTCAGATTTCAAAAACTGCATCCCCTGTTGAACAGTTTCGTCATTCATTGGAACAGGTGAGTCTGTTTTCTCAATCTCTAGGTGAATTCATGATGGCGTTAGTCTCCGGAGTTTGCTTTTGTTTTGACACTACTAAATTTAAGATTGTTTTATGAAGGACTCCCTGTTCAAATTTGCTAATTTTTAAATGAAAATTCGGGTTATCTGGTCTATATGTTGTTTGAGTTATTGTACTCTAATCTAACTTTTAGCTATGCTTTAATTCTTGTTTAGTTGTGGCATCTCTTATTTTGGCTCCTATATTTTAAGAAAGAGCATATTAATTTTGTTATCCAAAATTATTTTAGGGTGTAACTATTTGTTTATTATATAGTTAGGTTTGTTTAAGTTGACTCAATTATTGAGCTGTTAAAAATTTGGATTTCTGAATTCTCACAAGGCCATCCTTGTAGTGTATTGGCTTGTGATTTATGAGTAGTTCTCACTTCTTCTTAGTGCTTAATGATGGATGGCATTTTAGTATTTATTCAATTGACAAACTAATCTTTAATTAGATGCCATTCTTTTGTGGAAACAGAGATGAGATTTATCTTTGAATTGAAGTAGAGTGATACTGTCAGTCTACATATAGGTATGATATAGTTAATTGTTGAAATCACCATGGTTCACCTGTTCATTTTATGAATTTTGAGAACTACAATTTCTTGGGTACAGAAGCAGCTGGAGCAGGAAAGTAGAATATACTCTATTATGGCTAATTTGACAGATTGGAGTCATAGACCTCTTTCTTGATAAAAAAAAAAAGAAGAGAAGAAAAATGGCTTTTGAAGACACAGATTTTTTCCCCTCTAGACTGGATCACTTATGACAGTCCTACTTGCATAGACAATTGGGTCAACTTTTTACAGAAGAGTTACTGAAAAAAATAGCTTCGTACAAAAGACAAGTTTTTGTACTCTATATACGGGGTTGTAGGAGTGGGGTGGGGTCCCGCTTTTTTACTCCTTTTATACAGAGGTGGAAGTAGGGTACAACTTTATAAATAAAAAAGAAAAAAGAGGTGGAAGTAGGGTTCAAGGAGTGTGCCAAAAAAAGAAGAAGAGGGGAAGTATAGGGAATCATCTTCGGACATTGTCAAATTGGACGTTAATGAAGTAACATATTGCCTGTTGGAATATTTGGGGTGTAGTAAGTACGGTGATACATGACTGGAGATGGGATGTGTTTGCCGAGGTGAAAATAGAATGGGACTAATGAGAAATTGCAATGGCACTTGAAGGAGATGTTGTCTGATTTGTTGTGTTCATAGTCTACGGAAATGACAACAGGCTCTCTTGTTATATAGACGAATGGGTGGAGTTTGTAGAGACCAGAGAATCATATCATTTTGTAAATTCTCTACTTTTTGGCATATATCTTGTATATAACCGTTGTGGCCGTGTTATGGTGAAAAGACATGTACTTAATTTAAAAAAAAGGTTTCTGCGAAAAGAAGGGTTATTTAGTGAATTGGTAAAAATTGGTTTAAACTATCTACAATTAAAAAACAGGAAAAAAGAAGGTAAACCATGTCTATTGTGGTTTTGAAGTTGTGAATCAAAATTTCATATGGTAATTTAGACATGTAAAAATAGTTTCTTCTGATATAGTTACATTTGTAGTTCTGATTCTTCTGCACGAGTCAAATGTGGATAGCTTGAGGATGCTTCACATTCAATCCGGTAGGAGTTAAAAACCCAATAAAGCCACATTCCTTTGTCCTCCTGTTTTACTTCCTAACTTAATAACCAAGGGTCCCTTTTCTCTTCATTTTACTTTTGCCCTCAATTTAACTATGAAAGCGATTGGTGAAACTGCTTGAAATATCAGATTATGGAGCTCTGCCTTATGTCACTGCACTTAGAACCCGACATAACATTTCTAAACGCTATTTTCGCAATTCTTTTTATTGGCATGTATGGAATAGATCACACCCCTATAAATATTCAACTGTCAGTATCAGTTTTGTGCAGAAGCTTGAGATGTGACACTTGTTATATGCTTAGACAGGGTTCTGAAGTGTCAATTAAGGAGCTGGACGCTCTATTGTTGATGTTGTCAGAGAAAAAGAGGAAATTGGAACAGGAGGAAGCAGAGCGAAATATGCAAATTCTGCTAGACTTCTTACAGATGTTAAGGAAGCAAAAAGTTGATGAACTCAATGAGGTATGTAATTGTTTTAATACCACCTAAAGAAAAAAAGTCAAGAAGGACAACAGAGATTTATCTTAAAGAAAAAATGTATTATGGTAGAAAAGGGTATGGCCATATGCTAGATTTTGGTTTTGCACTCTTATGTGAGTTGAGTGCCTTATGCTGGCTTTCCTACTTCTATTTTGTTAACCCTATTACTATTTGGTTCCTTCTCCCTAAATAACTTCAAGATACATTATATTATATACAAGTGGTTCTTCACTTGGGTCATTGTGTCTCCTCTTAAAGTCTTATATAGATAACAATCTGATAGCCAGTTTGTTGATTTTTGCATTTAATTAGGTGCAACATGATCTGCAATACATCAAAGAGGACTTAAATTCAGTAGAGAGACATAGAATAGACCTATACCGGGCTAGGGACCGGTATTCAATGAAGCTCCGAATGTTAGCAGATGATCCTATTGGGAAAAAACCTTGGTCTTCATCAACTGATAGGAACTTTGGTGGTCTTTTCTCCACTTCACGAAATGCACCTGGAGGATTACCGACTGGAAACTTGACATTCAAAAAGGTGGACAGCAAAGCTCAAATAAGCTCTCCTGGACCACAGAGAAAAGATACTTCAATCAGTGAACTGAACTCACAACATATGAGTCAATCAGGTCTGGCTGTGGTTAGGAAGAAGCGTGTCAATGCACAGGTTTGTGGTTGTGACATTATGTTACTCTACAAGTTCCGTAATTACTCCCTCTGTTTCATTTCACTTGACCCGTATACTAAAAATATATTTTTTGTTTTACTTGTCCCTTGTAACAAATCAAGAGAGATTTGTTATTTTCTTTCAATATTACCCTTCCCACTTGTTGGATCTCACAGGGTATGTTGTAATATTACTCCTATCATTAAGTAAATATATATAAAATAATAGTAGTCAAAGATTTCCAAAGCATAATCAATAAGGATAATTTAGTAAATAAACCCCTAATAAATACTTTCTTAAAAGGGAATGCCAAGTCAACAAATATCAAGTAAAATGAAACGAGGGGAGTCCCAGCTTACTTTTTCCTGTATTTTCATTGGTTATGAAATAGAATGATCTTTGTAATTGATCCAGTACTGGACTTGTGACTTATCGGGAAATTTGATGAGAAAGCAGACTATTCTATGACTACAGTTTGCTCAGACATTTCTTGATGCATGCTTGGTGATCAAACTATGATCTCATCGCATCCTAGGTTCTCATTAAACTGTTTTCAGCTACCCAACTTTTTCCTTTCATAATGGTGATATCACATTTGCTGATTTTGATGAAATCTATTGTGCACGAGTTTCTTGATACTTGATAAGCTATTTTCAAATCAGCTCTCAAGCTTTCTTGTTGAGAGATGTTAGCAGTACATATTCCTCTGTCAAGTTATAAGATATATGAACTGCCTTATGCCTATGTTGGTTATGGATGATCTTTCTGGCCTGCCTTTCTACTCTTTGTTATCTATTTGGTGAATGGTTTTTATGTTTGCTTACAGTTCAATGATCTCCAAGAATGTTACTTGCAAAAGAGACGTCAATTGGCAAACAAATCGCGAGTTAAGGAAGAAAAGGATGCAGATGTCGTACAAAGAGAAGGTTACAGTGAAGGACTAGCAGATTTTCAGTCTGTACTTAGCACTTTCACTCGTTATAGGTATAACTTTTTGTCTTTTATTCGCTGAACATGCTTGCTTTTAAATTATTGCACCTTTTGTCTGTTATTCGCTGAACATGCTTTTAAATTGTTACATTTGTTTCTGTTTTTAACAGTTTTAATTTTTATTCTTTAACAGTCGGTTAAGAGTCATTGCTGAACTTCGGCATGGGGATCTGTTTCACTCGGCCAATATTGTTTCAAGGCAAGTTTGGTCTTTGCATAAAATTGTTGAAAGCTTAAAGTTTTCCTTTTACTGGTTCCTGTGTTAGGTTTAAATATGGAAATTAGCTGTTAAAGAGGAGAGCCGGCGTCGTAGTTGTAGCAGATAGATCTATCCAGAGTGTAAAAATGGCTTTGCTGGAGTGCTGATTTTGTTTAGTCTTGTAAATGTTGTGTTTTTCATTAACTTCAGACCTGAATTTACAATCAGACACACAAGAAAAGAATAAAAAAATCAGAAAATTGCTTTATGATCCATCTCATTCATTTGGTTCTCTTATTTAGCTCTTGTAGGCAAACCTTATTCCAAGAGCTAAACTTTAAATATGTTCGTATTGCAGCATTGAATTTGATCGGGATGATGAGTTGTTTGCTACTGCTGGAGTTTCACGGCGTATAAAAGTTTTTGACTTCTCTTCAGTGAGTTTTTAATTTATAGCTGGTTTTGTCTCTTGATAACATTGGGTGCAATGACATATCATTTGTCAATTTCTACTGTTGATATTGCAAATGAGATAGTGCAAAAGCTATTTTATTCTGAGATTGTTTTCCACCATTCGGTTACTCTTAAAAAAACTAGCTGAGATGATCCAAGTGTTGGTTGTTCAAACTCAATGTCAGTGTTAATGAGTGCTTCAGCTCAAATTCCGAATCGGCTTGAAAGCAAGGTCAATCACAACAACAACAACTACACGTCATTCCCAAACTCGTTGGGGAAAGCAAGACTCACATAAATTTAGTGAAAGTTGAACTTGGCTCAGCTTGTGGAACAAACTAACAAGCTGATAAATTGAGTTTCAGCTCGTACCTCAATTCAAGCTCGTATGTAGAGTATATATATTAACAACATATAAAAGTAAAACAATAAAATTTGGAATTAAATGGGGTGATTGGTTTTGTTCGCACTATGAACTTGAAAAATGCATTTTGAAAATAATATGCAAATTGTTACATTATTAATATTTTCAAATGAATAATTGTTGAAAAATAGATTGTTCCATGAATATAAAAGAGCAGAGCTTGAGTTATACAAGCTCAGCTCCTTTAACGTACTAAGTCAAAATTGAAAGGTGCTCAAAGACCAACAGTATAGCTAGCACATATATTACAATTCATTTACAGCTCGAACAATCACGACCTTGTTGGTATACATAATGCTTGATAGTATGTTATATGTTTATATGGAAACTTCTTCAAGGAACAAATTGTGATCACCTTCTTTCTAGAATAATTTTTTCCTTGTAAGAGTAGTGTTGTGAGTAGTGTTGCTGCAAATTTGCATGTTAGCAGGTTTCTGGTCGCAGACAGCACATTGCCTGTTTTGTGCATATTTTGTTTATAATTTTTCTATATGTTACCTGCACTACATTGATATGGTACTTATGTAGGAGAATAACACCCGACTGCTGGAGCAGATTTTGTTTCCATCAATACTTACATGAACAACCTCAAGTGGTGTTTTGCTTCTTCTAATGACACAATCCCCATAATGGCATATAGTCGAACTTTTAGTGTGCCATGATTGTACCTTCTATTTGTCTTGGTTATATTTTGGTCAAATATAATTACCATCTTAAAAAAGAACTAAAAAAATTGTGGTCAAATATTCTGGCAGAGCTCTCCTTTGCTGCTTTGCATATTGCTCTAATGATTCTGATCTGGCTTGTTATGCTTCTCCATTTCAGGTTGTAAATGAACCTGCAGATGCACACTGCCCTGTTGTTGAAATGTCTACCCGATCTAAGCTGAGCTGCTTGAGTTGGAATAAGTATACCAAGAACCACATAGCTAGTAGTGATTATGATGGAATAGTAACTGTATGGGATGTGACGACTAGACAGGTAAATCAGCACTTCTGCTAATCAGTTTTCACTGTAGACTTTTTCATCTTTCTACTACTGATACTGATCTTTTCTGGTGATTAGAGTGTGATGGAATATGAAGAGCATGAGAAACGGGCTTGGAGTGTTGATTTTTCACGCACAGAACCCTCGATGCTTGTATCTGGCAGTGATGATTGTAAGGTATTAAAGGATCACTTTTCACTTGTCAAACACAAAGCTTATCCCTACAATTGTGGTAGAGAGGCTGTTTCCAATAAACCCTTGGCTCGATAGAAAAGTGAAGAATTCAAAGCATGATAGCAAGAAACTATGACAACTAAAGAACAAGATACAAATCAAAGCATGCCTTATCTAAAAACCTTGGACTTAGATTAAAAATTTCAGTGTCTTATTATGTCTCCACATTTTTGGGCCATTACTTCATACTGAAGAAAATCTCTGGTCACTATATCCCTCCACTTTAGTTTTTGCTGTTTTGGTACTAATTTTTCTTAATGCTTTCTGGCGAGTTTATTATACAACCATGTTTTCCACTGTCTGAGCCAATAACTTGTGTACTGATCTTTTCCCTAACTTAGGTTTGTATCATCATTCTTTGCTGATGCAGGTCAAAGTTTGGTGCACGAAGCAGGAAGCAAGTGTTCTTAATATTGACATGAAGGCAAATATATGCTGTGTAAAATATAATCCTGGATCTAGTGTTCATATAGCGGTAAATGTATTAATTTTTGAAGAGCTTTCTTTTATTATTTCCACTTCTGAACTGCTGGTCAATGCATTATTTTGATGTAGTGACCTCTTTTGTTCTCTACTTCCAAGTCTCTAATTTAATACCCCTTTCTACTCATCTAGCCCATGGGTGATATAATCTGTACTTTTGCAATCTGAAAAGACCGCGACTGATATTATAGGCCTCTACTAAGATGCAATAACTGAACATGTATATACACTTGATTGCTCAAACATGCATGTGTGTCTCCTGATGCTGTTAGGTTGATGTCCATGATGAGTTTTACTAGAATGATCACGCCATTATCAAATTTGTTATGCTGTTACACATGGATACTCTTTCGTTTACTCCATTACCTATGCAGACACCATGCTTCCTTATGGCATATAACTTCATTTGTGTCCAAAAGGTTCCAGACCCTCGATCATGTGCTCCTTAAAAGTTTCTGGATGCTATTTAGAGCATGAATTTCTCATATAGCTCAAGTTCTTTGTGCTTCAACCCAAAAAAGGGAATATATCCTCATGGTGTACATCTCGTTTTATCTTGTAGGTTGGCTCTGCGGATCATCATATTCATTATTATGACTTGAGGAACACCAGCCAGCCGGTTCACATTTTTAGTGGCCATAGAAAAGCTGTTTCATATGTAAAATTTTTGTCCAACAATGAACTTGCTTCAGCATCAACAGACAGTACTCTACGATTGTGGGATGTAAAAGATAATTTGCCGGTAAGACATCTTTAAGTCTCTACTATCCTTTAGTGAGGAAACTTTTTTGCCACCAACTTGTTGATGTGGTTATGAGATTCTTCTTTGATCTTTTTCTATAAAACCAAAAAATATTCACAACAATTAACACTGTTAAAGTTTTTTTTTCTAGGTTCGCACGCTTAGAGGACATACGAATGAGAAGAACTTTGTTGGTCTCTCAGTGAACAATGAATTCCTGTCATGTGGCAGTGAAACAAATGAAGTATTCGTGTACCATAAGGTAAGCACTACTTTTTTCTTTAATAATCGTTGTGCTGGTACTGAGTAACTCTGTCCACCACCAAAGCCAAGATAGATGGGAAGAAAACACCCATTATTCATCTTTGATTAGATTTGAACTTAAGATCCTCATTGATCTCTAGGCCACGTCCTTGGGTGTAACGGCCTTTTAATCTTTGTTTAAGTGCTGATAGTATTTGATTTTAACTAATGTTTTGGGATTGTATAGGCGATATCCAAACCCGTGACTTGGCATAGATTTGGTTCCCCAGACATAGACGAAGCGGATGAAGATGCAGGATCTTATTTCATCAGCGCAGTGTGCTGGAAGAGCGATAGCCCTACGATGCTAGCTGCTAATAGCCAGGGAACTATAAAAGTGTTAGTCCTTGCAGCTTGATGAAGTTAATAAAGCTACTAGTTAAGAATGTTCAAATCTTTTTAGTGGAAAAACAGTGAAATGGAATTTCACATTCAATTTTTCCTGTAGATATCTATTCAACCATCAAGATGGCATGGTTCCCCCCATATTTGTCAATGTATTCATCATTAAAACATGTAACACAAGTTGTAGGGCTTGGTAAATTTAGAAGAATTTTACAAGTTTGTGTTTTTTTTTTTCATTGTGCTGAAGGACATCGGATTTACACACCATTTCATGGAATAAACTTTACTCGTATTCAGTGTTTACACCAAACGACATTCTTTTCATGATTAGGTAACAAATCGATATGAAAGTACACATTAAAAGTGAAACAAGTGGAATGTTATCATTGATTTTGTGTAAACATCAAGTAGATAATGCACGTACAAAAATGAGAGTTGGAGAGAATATTTTTCAGCCTATATATATATAATATAACAGTGATACACCTCAACCATTGAGAAGGGGTTGATATTTTACAAAAAGAAGCTCAGAAGGGATAGGAAAGATACAAGAATTTTTAAGTAACCTCGCAAGCTCAAGGGTTATACAAAGTGTTACGGACTTGCAAGGTCAAGAAAACTCGAACAATAGTTCAAGAATTCTAAAAGATGAGAAAATAACGTAAGAAGAACAAGCTCAGAAAGGATAACGTCACTGCATGTGTCACCACGACGATGACTCTTGATGCTTCATTTCATCACCTTCATATACATGAATCTCTATGATTTGTAACACCATTGCTTCTTGGTGTAGTACATCCATGGATATAAATGAGAAGATAACTAAGAAAAATCACAAAAGCTTGAGAATAACCATTTTTTTTTTTGTTCTCACTTTAACCTAAACTTAGAATATAGTGTAATGAGAAAATAAATGTGCAAATGGGGTGGGTATTTTATAGATAAAATAAAGTGTTTGGTTATGATAAGAAGTAAAGTGCTGGTTGAGAGTATAATTGAGCATTCAATTAAATGTGTGGTTGATGTGTCATTTTCTTTAAAAGAAGAAGGGACAAAAGGGAGGTAATGGGAGTTAGATATTTAGGTTCTACCAAAAGAACATAACTAGTCTTATTCATGGGGGAGGAGATACAATATTAGATACGGATTCAGACGAATGTAATAGATATTTACATAGTTTTATCAAAAGAATCGAAGGTTTTATCGAATATAATCTTTCAAGGTATGAGTAGGGTCTGGATATATTACACTCTGCGGTCTTTTCAGACTTTATTTGTGAGATTATACTGAATATGTTGTTATATTGTTATTGTTGTAATTAAAATGAATCCGATAAAGGTAAGAGTAAGGTGTGCCTCTGCGGACTTCATTTGTTGAATAATTCTAAGTATGTTGTTGTTGTTGTTACTACGGACTGAGTCTCTTAAACTTCAAATCTTGACTCTACCTATGCTTGTTAATACTCGTTCTTCGAAGGCGTTTGGACATGAATTGGTTCATATTGTTTTTGAACATGAAAAAGCTTTTGAAGTTATGCTAGTGAAAACTTGATAAATTTCATATTTCTAATTTGATAAAACAAATACTTATTTGAAATAATCTCCAAATATTAATTCAATTTTATTGTTTATAATACCTAGAATAATATGAGATATTTGAAAGTTGGAAAATATTAAATACACTACACAAAATAACCAAAAAAAAAAAATATTTATTTGAGTTAGACAAAAATTGTACATAAAAAAAAGTTGTTTTAACAAATTAGTGAATGTTAGTAAATAATGGAGTCAACAATCACCATAAGAAGCTAGACAAAAAATTGTACCTCTTCTCTATTTTCTTTCACCATTATTCTTCTAACCTTTTTTCTTTTTGACTTTTAATATAACCCATAGTTACTTTCTTCGTTTCAATTTACATAACATTTTTTAGATTTTCAGATTCGAACAAATTTATTTTTATTGTAATTTTTTTGAATATTCTGAATTATCAATTATTGTAACTTATAGTACTTTTTACGTAGTTTATAAATACATAAATTTCATTTCAAAATTTTTTTTAAAGATTTCATGCATAAATTATTGATCAAACCTAAACTGTTTGACTTTCGAAAACATCACATAAATTGGAGCAACGAGAGTATTACATTTTGAGGTGTCATATAGTGTTGAATTTAAATATGTAAAAATGAATTGCGTTAATAAATAAACAGATCTACAAGTTTAGAATGAAAGTAAGATAAAAGAAATAAGTTCTAACTATTGCTTTTATACTTGGTTCAAGTTGGTCAATCTATAATTACTTAAAAATTTCATAAACCAAAAATATAACTATGTTTTTGTAAAAAAATATATATTTAATTATAGCTATATATTAAATATCATAAATATAATAAAAATATTTATTATACATCACATAATTTTTCTTTTTAATTATTATTGTGTACAGAGACAAAAAGAATAGGTGGAGTTGATCAGTGGTGTCTTTAATAAAGAAACCAAAAATAGCAAATAGGCAGAAGTATATAGACTATATATTATAATAATAATAATATAGAGAGAAGGTATACATTAAATTCATTTTTTTGGAAGATTTTGACCAGAAAATTAAATGAGACAGAAGAATGAAAGTGACATAACATAAATAATGAAAAATATTTATTTATATATCCGATATTCATATTAAATTATTTTGATTTACCGTTATTAAATAACTCGTTTGATTTTTAAAAAAGTAATCATATCTCGTGTTTGATATTCGAATTGATGTCTCTCCAAGTTCAGATACATATCGAAATATTGTAAATTAAGCAAAAAAAAATCTAAAAAATAATTATTATGAATGATAGAGACAAAAACACTATATAGCATATACAAATTTTCGTTATGTATCTATTGATATAGTGTGAATATCGAGTATAGGTAATCAAGTTTTAATACGTAAATAATTTAGTTAAGTGAGAAAGCATATTAATTAATCATAACTAAATGCAAAAAAGAACTTAAAAAAATTCATCTAGTAAATACTTTTTAACAAAAACGATTCTACATTAAAATAAAAAATAAAAAAACAATTTTTTTTACATATAATTATTTATTATGATTTATTAACTTGGTAAACGAATGATTAAGTTTTCTCTTATTTATAAAATTAAAAAAAATATTAGTTATTTTTTTATCGAAAAATGTTCGATAGTTATTTTAAAGATATTTTAAGTGAATTATTGAGTTTAAATAAAAAAAATGACACCATTTCTAATTATTTCAACTCTTGTCAGTAACGTGAAATACTTTATCACTTTTAAGCACATAAAAATAAAAACAAACATGACATATAACATAACTCAATTTTAATTCAGTATAAGAATGTAAGTATATCAACAAAGGACACAATTACTCAAAAACAAACACTTATTCAAAAAAAAATTCAAGTTTGAGCACTATCAAGCTAAATTTTATACGTGTATATCTGAAATACACGAAAATATTTGAAATTTGCTTGCATAAGTCAAACTTTAAATAAAGTATGTAACTTTGTATGTATATTTTTATAACTTCAATATACTATATTTTGAAGTTAATTTTTAAGTGATTAAACATACACAAAAGAATTTATAAACTTTGATTATGACTTAAATATGAGTTCCAAAATTGGCTATTTGTGCACTTTCTTTGGAAAATTGTTTCAAGTATTGAAAAGTATAGGCCCATTTAAGCATCTTTATTGGGCCTCCGGCCCAGTTTCATTAATTTTTTTTATTTTTTATTTTTTGGTTTCTTCTAAAATAATATGTAAATTAATTAGAGAAAATAAATGTTTCTAAACAATTTGATTAAATTTTGTTAAAAGTGAACACCTTTCATTTCTTCTAAATATTTAAGAAATTTTATTCTAGATTTGAGGTGAAAGGTGAAATTTCTGATCTATGAACTTGATTCAAATTTTCAAGGTGTAACGTTAATTATTTTTTTTTTTCATATTACAATTTTTTTATGTTGGATTTTTAGAATTTAATCTGAAAGAACTTTTGTTGATGTATTTTTTATTAGTATTTATTTTCTATTAATTTAAAGGAGCAATATTACTTATATTTAAGAGAAAAAGGTCTACTATATTCCTCAACTTCTTTAATTATCATTATTTGAGTTTACTTATTCTTATTTTATTTTTTCTTAATTCTTTAGTGTAAAACAAAATTAATTAATTTTTGTGTTGCTATATTAGAATCTAAAACTATTTTTTTCCAGCTATATGTCATTAGTTTTCGTATTTGTAAAAAAAAACTTTGGACATTTATAATAAATTTTACAAGAGAAATAGTTAAACATAAATACATTTAACTATTAAAATATTAAATTCAAATTAGTTGTTAAAATAAAAAAGTTTTTAAAAATACATGTGAGAAGGATCATATATATATATATATATATATATATATATATATATATATTTAAAAAAATAATTTTTTCGCTTTCGTCGAAAAAAGAGGTATATATGAGTCACAGTCATAATTAAAGGGTTATATATATGAGCTCTAAATGACAAAATTGAAAATATATCAAATCATTTTTTCATATATTTAATGGTCTAACAGTATTGACCTACCTAAAAGAGTTGATTGGTCAATAATTTGTGTTCCAAAAACTTCAAATAAGAACTTATTTAAAATAGGAATAATACACAAGTACCACCTCAAACTATATGTTTGAAATCTCAGTGACACACTTATATTATAATAAGGTCCTATACTTTCCTGAACTTATGTTATTAATTATTTTCTTGTGAATCTAATGCTGGTTGACTCTTTTTCAAGATACTGTCACGTAGGCCGAAAAAAGATAGAAAATTACTTATAAAATAAATTTAGAGGAGTAATAAAACTTTAATACAATACAAGTGTATTTCTTAGATTTCGAATATAGATTAAGGATGTACTTATGCATTTTTCTTTTGAAAATAAGATATAAAGAGGATTATTTATTTCCTCTATCTTATCCTTTGAAATTAGGTTGATGTCATATTCACACTTCCTTTTTAATTGTAAAAAATTTGGCAAATAAGCATCGACATTAATTTTCTTGTTTTTAGTCAAATGTGTTGCATGTCTTTGCCACGAGTGAATGGTATAGATTTTAGAGAAAAAAAAATTATAATCACAATAATCTAGACAGTTTAATCATATCTCGATTAATTATATATAAAATATTATTTTTTATTAATAATAAGTGTCAGATAATTACGTTTCTTAAATTATAATAAATGAAAAAAATTACCTAATTAATTATACTAGAAAAATTTATCCAATACATTCGATCGATTCGCATCTCAATAAAATAAATGAGTAAGTATAGTGAAATGAGATTAATTATGTGATTAGAAAATTCTTCAATCATTTTCTGAACTTATTTTCTTATAAAAAAATATTCAAATCTTTTAATCAACCCATTGACCTAGCATAGAAAAATCAAAAGATATTTTCTTAGATTGCTTAATTAAAGAAATTAAATGAAAATTTCTATTAATGGAATTGATCTTTTTGTTTAATTTATAATTATGCCAAATTTTAATTTCCAAAAATTGCACTAAATTCAATGTTTTTGTTTCAAAAACACAAAATTGAAAATTAGAAAGTAATTGATACAAACGAATTTATAGTCTAAGAAGATTATCTATACTAATGAATTTATAATTAAGTAATATGTTTGATATAAACATTCAAATACAAATAAAATTTCAATTTATTTCAATACAAGGCATATAATACATTTTGATATTTTTATAATAATTTTTTTTGTAAAAACCACATAATGCACATGCATGGAACATGAAAAAAAACAAGTGGAGACTTAAAAATCAAAGTTGATAATTGTAATAGTACACACCTTATCATTTTTAATTTTTTTTTTTGGAATAATTAATAAAGATAAAGATTAAGAATGTTTTAAATTAAAAAAACACATGCACCCAATGTCTTTTGTGCATTACATATATGTGATTTTTCTTTTATTGAAAAAAAAATTATGTTAGAGATTATAATAATTTGCATGGGGAATATGCAATTATGAAAAATTAGTGGTCATGTGTTTGTTACTTTTGACAATAAAAAAATATTTTTCTGAAAAGTTTTGGGTTTTTGGTACAATGAATGAAAACTTGATTAAAAATTCTTAAAATTATATATTTTTAAAAAACATTAAATTCTATAAAATTCAAGTTTGAGTGTAAAATAATTGGAACAATCTAATTATAAAGAAGTAGTTATTTGAAATAACCATTAAATTTTATTTTTGAAAATTTCATAATAAAACGATATATATTTTAAATTAATCGAATCAGTAAATTACGATAAAATGATTAAAAAAATAACTTTGTTACAAGATGAGGAAACAAAAGGCACATGACAATCAATCTAGTGACTCTTTTGAAACTTCTAGATTTTAACATATTATTGAATTGTGACAACTTGTTTAATTACTTATAATTAAATACAATAATTACTTATAATTAAATACAAATATTAATTAGATTCTTTTAGAAGACTACTTTTTAGTGCTCATCGACCATATTTATATATAATTTTATTTAATGGTCGGTCAAATGGAATTAAAATAAAAGTGAGACAAAAAAGGAAATAATTTAATTAGAATAATGTTTGTGGAAATAATATTAATTTGATAAAAATAGGAGTTGGTATTAGGTAATGACTCAGCTCTTTGTCTTTTAATGTGTAGTTTGGGTATATATAAATTCTTTTTATATAATTTATATAAATCTCATTATTTTAGATTTAAATTCTTCCTCCAAAATATATAAATTATATTACAAGAAGTAAAATAAGTTTTTATTAAAATATTTTTTACTTTCAGATATTATTCGATATTTTCAATTAAAAAAAAACTCAATTATTCAATCATATTTTTAGTTATCACTGGTTAAATTATAATTTGTAATAAAGTTTGAGAATATTCCATATTAATATATAATCTTTTTTTTTTAAATCATTGTAAATATATATTTTTTCTTTGTTCTTCCTTTTACACTTCAATGGATTTAAAGTAGTGGGAGAAAGAGCAAACAATTTCTTTTTTTTTAAAAAAAAAAAAGCAACAACACCAAAAAGTGTTTAAATAATTCCAAAATGTTCATAAGCAAATAATATATTTTTTAAAATTTTACATTCGATATTAAATATTTATATTAAAATTTGATTAAAGTCAGATTTGCACCGTTAATAATGTATTAGAGCTTTTTTGCATTAATAATTTTCTTTTCTAGATAATATTTTCTGACTTTTTTTTTCCTATCAAGAAGCATGTGGTCTTGTGTGGCCTTTTCAATAATTTCATGTGCAATGAAATTGAGAAATAGACAAAAGAAATTATTTTTTTTACTGGATAAATAAGTTTGTCATACATAAAATATTTTCATAATTATTCTATAATCATATAATTCATAAAAGTAATGTTGCAAGAATTTATTTGTTTTTATAAATTTAATTTCGATAAATTTATAAATTATAAAATTTATTTGTGCTGATTGAACCTTTTAGAATTGTTTCTTTCCGAGAATCAAAATGATTTGTGCAAAATAAGAAATGTCAAAAAAAAAGTAATAAACAAAAGTTTTAGATATGTAGTGAATTCAGAATTTTATTTTTTTATCTCCTGATCGAATCTGTTTACACTAAAATTACTCGTTAATAGTTGATTAAATTGGATAAATTCATACTTGAAAATAAAAGGTTTCGGTGATGGAGGGAAATGACAGATCTAAAAGTTTGTTTACTAGTTAACGTGAAACCAGTAATTTTTGTTTGGATCTTAGATCTATTAAATAGTTACACACATTTTAATATTAACCATATTGTGGTACTAATGTCGTTCTAGATTAATACGTAATCGAGTATTGTCTAATCTCCCTTGTTACTAATTACTCGCATACGTTTACTTCCACTTATGTATCTTATGTATTTTATTGCTACATACTATTTTCTTCTCTTCATTATATCCAGCATGACTGATTTACTATTATATTTTTCTATTTACTATTATATTTTTCTTTCTCATACTTGATTTTATTAATGATTTACTATGATCTATCAATAACAACTTATTTACCTTCAAAAGATATAATCAAGACTGTGTACATATCAATCACTTGATATATTTTTACTCGTTAATATTATTTTTTTAATCATCGCAACTAACATACTTATTGACTAATAAAATATAAATGACTTTTCACACTTGTTTGAAGCCATATAAGTTTTTCTTCGATCTACATCGATATAAGTTCTTGGTCAAAGATTGCATATTCTGGATATATGCTTTGTAATTAAGAAAAAAAAGGGAATTAGTTAAGATAAATTTCTACAATTATTATACAAAAGTTAGGTTAGGTTGATGAAAAAGTGTATGACAAAGCAAAAATAAAAAATAAAACTATGATATGTTCAAAATTCAAATATTTAGTCAAGAATAGTTACTTAGAATTTAATTGGATTAAATGAAATAATTAAAAAACTCGTGGTTCTTATGTCTAACAAAAAAATCATGTTGCCAACTTATATTTAATGTATTGCCTAACAAAAGTAATTCGGGCCGAACGGACAAGATCTTAATTAAATTGACTTTTTAAAAATTTGAAACACGCACAAAATTAATGTTTTTTTCGATCAAAAAGTAAAAATACTAATTCTATATCAACCGTTCACTATAAAATTCCACTAACAATCAACTTTTTTGTTTTGAAATCAATTTTGTTTATCATTCTATTTCATATTTTTTTTAAAATAACAATATTTTTATTAATAATAGTTAAATAATATTCAAACAAACGTTATCGTTACAGGGTTTTTTGACTATATTAAAGAAACTTCCATGGAGCAAATGTGCAGCCCTAAAAATGTGAATTGTGTGTTAACTTCTAAATAGTATCCTTTTGTCAAATTGAACCAAACATTTTATAATGACACATGAAAAAAAAAAATTAAACAAAAAAATTTAGTCAAATTGATCAAAATTTAACCACTAGAAAATGGGTCCAAATTCTAATTGTCCCAACTCTAATGGGGTAGATCAGAAGGCTATTGGAAGATTACTAGGTATATGTCACTTTCGATCGGTATAAATATTGAATAATTTTATCGATTTAGCATTTAAATAAGAGCAAAAATAAAGTGTTTGGCAGAATTCGATGGCCTAATTTAAATTTTATATTTATCTTAAAAAGCTCATCGAACGTATTTTAAAAACTAAATAATTTAATAAACTAAGATATTTCCCTTAGTTAGAAGGATTGAGCAAAAGGTATGATTGTGGGTCAGATCAATCCATTCCGTTCTTCAGGGAAGATCTATGGAATAGGAAAGCCAAAACGGATCTATCAAAACAGATCTATTCTAAGTAAATACTTGGTCGATACGAGACTCTTTCTTAGTTCAGTGGTGTTTGAAAGCAGTCTACAACGAATCAAGCAGGTCCAGTAACAACGGATAACGGTCCTCACCGCGTTACCGAGGACCTCGTTTCAAAAAAATACGACGCCTGGGGGCTTTACCAGGACTAACTAATAAAAAGCCTAGGACCGGAAGTGATCTTAGAAACCAATCGCGTTTCGGTAAAAAACCTCAATATCGTATTCGGATACATTTTCATCTTAAAAATATAATTTTTCGACGAACATAATTCAATTGAACCACATGTATCTAGCTTCCTCTTTAAGCTTAAGCAGATGAAACAAGAACTTAAAAAAATAATTATGTAATTTTCGTTATCTATATTAAAGTTAAACTAAACATAAATTTACCCAAAAAAAAATTTATAATAAATATAAAGTAATCCCCTATAAAGTGATTACATATTGAGAACCCAAAATTATTATATTTCTACTGAAATTTAACTTTTATTAGTTAATCCATTGGCCACAACCTAGTGTGGAATACCACTATTCAATTATTATATATTCCCTACTAGCTATATATGATTTATTTCCCTATAAATACCCAAACAAAGCCTCAATCTTTTACACACACACCAAAAAAAGAAAACTCACTTTCAATATCTTCCATCTTTTTATTCCACACACTATTTACTCTAAAAAAGAAAAAAAAAACATTTTCTTCTATTTCTTCAAGAAATTAAAAATGGAGAATTTCCCAATTATCAACTTGGAAAAACTCAATGGTGCTGAGAGAGTAGCCACAATGGAAAAGATTAATGATGCTTGTGAAAATTGGGGCTTCTTTGAGGTACAATATTTATAAATAAAAGTATTCACTCAATATCGATATATTTTTAATATTGAATTACGATCCATTCAAATAAATTTTCTTATGTCTTTTTTTTTTTTAAAAAAAATGTGCCTTTATGGCCTTGGTGAGTGGAGCTAGAGTGTCCACCTCCGATTCAAATTTTGTATTTGTCTTAAAAACATCTTTTAAATACATATATTATTAACTTAAAACCTAATATTATAATTTCAGATTCTGATTCGACCCCTGGTCTTATTCCATAAAAATATACTAAGGTTTTTTTTTTAATGTAATCTTGAAAATAATATATACATTTTTTTTTAAATGTATAGTTGGTGAACCATGGAATTCCACATGAAGTGATGGACACTGTGGAGAAATTAACAAAGGGACATTACAAGAAGTGTATGGAACAAAGATTTAAAGAATTGGTTGCTAAGAAAGGACTTGAAGGTGTTGAAGTTGAGGTTACTGATATGGATTGGGAAAGTACTTTTTTCTTGAGGCATCTCCCTTCTTCTAATATCTCTCAACTACCTGATCTTGATGATGTATATAGGTAAACTTCGCAATCTCACGTTACGTGATTTTTTTTCATCTGTCTAAGTTTTGATCGATGGTGGAGCCACGTATAAGAAAAGGGAACTCAATTGAATAACCTTCGCCAGAAAATTATAAAAACAAACTTTCGCGTATGTATTATAAAATCTTGAAATTTTTTTTATAACATACTAGTAATATATAGGTTTAAATCTCAAGTTAATATTTTTCTAAACCTCGTATTAAAATTTATGTCTGTATCATTATCTAGATTGATAAAAGACAAATTAATACGATTATATTTTATTATAAAAGTAACATGATTTATAAGTGATAAGTGTCCAAACTTTGCCAGCCTTGATTGACCAAGATCCCAAATTATGAGTTATTTTAGTAGGACAACAATGATTTTTTTTTTTTAAAACTATAAGTCTATATATAACTAAATATGTTTTCCACCTTCTAACCCTTATTTTATTATGTATATTTAATTTGTCTTCTTTTGATGTTTGTGGTTGGGGGTTCCACATGTACTTTGGACTGAGACTTGACCACTAATAGAACTATCATAATAAACTAAGAACTATAGTAAGATCACTTCAAAGAAAATTAGAATTATAAATAAAAATTCATCGTTAATCCTATTTAGCGATGAATTATTAAAAGATCTTATCAGCAACGGTCTATTTAGAGACAAAATGATAAAAATCATAGTTAATTCCTATTTTTTGTATAATACATAGTTTGGAGACAGAGATAGAGTGTCATAAGGTGTAAAGTGTTCATTTGAAATTTCCCATAGTAAAATTCTGGCTCGATCGCTGATATTGTTTTATATGATGTAGGGAAGTTATGAGGGATTTTGCTAAAAGATTAGAGAAGTTAGCAGAAGAACTCTTGGATTTGCTTTGTGAAAACCTTGGACTAGAAAAAAGTTACTTGAAAAATACATTTTATGGCTCAAAAGGTCCAAATTTTGGGACTAAAGTAAGTAACTATCCACCATGTCCAAAACCTGATCTAATAAAGGGGTTGCGTGCACATACTGATGCTGGTGGCATAATACTTCTCTTCCAAGATGACAAGGTGAGTGGCCTACAACTCCTCAAAGACGGTCGATGGATCGATGTTCCTCCCATGCGCCACTCCATCGTGGTTAACCTAGGTGACCAACTCGAGGTAAAAAATCTTTAAAATGTCTTATTTGACGTTTACTTCATCTGAAGTTTAACTTTTATATACTGATAATATACTTAGAACAAAGAAGGTTTGAGTCAGAATAACATGACTTTTTGTTGGTTGAGCCCTAATGTGTTGGATCATATCATGTGGACTATAAATTGAAATATGTCCACATTTTCATACCTTGAGCATCATGACATACTTTCTTATGGATAGTCTCTTATTGTGAAGTGGTCCGCAAAGGTTAAACAAGCAGATACATATAATTGTCCATAATAAGTCGTACTAGCGACTAAGCAACCTGATATAACATGTTAACATTATACTGATAGTATGATAGTATAAACCATAACTCTTTATACTATTGATGTATATAAGCTCAATCCTTTAAACAGGTAATCACGAACGGGAAGTACAAGAGTGTGATGCATAGAGTGATCGCACAAAAAGACGGGACTCGGATGTCATTAGCATCCTTCTACAATCCAGGAAATGATGCATTGATCTATCCAGCACCAGCTCTAGTTGATAAAGAGGCAGAGGAACATAACAAACAAGTTTACCCTAAATTTATGTTTGATGATTACATGAAATTATATGCTAATCTCAAATTTCAAGCCAAAGAGCCAAGATTTGAAGCCATGAAAGCTATGGAAAGTGATCCAATTGCAATTGCTTAGATTAAAAATTAAAAAAATTGGAAGAAAAATTATTTGTTATTGACATACATTATTTGTATTTTTTTTTGAAGTATAGTGGAATTTATATATTTTTATTACAAAGTGTGCGTCCCTACTACATGTGTGGTAAAGAGGACTAAAGTTTGTATCTTACACATATTTTAATACCCAAAAATGAGATGTGTTTCTGTTTTTCTAATTAGTTTTTCCTTAAATTTTGTTTTCCTACTTTACAATATGCTTGAAATTCTCTATACAGTGTAATTCTTTAGCTAAAATCGGTTGATCAAAGGTGGCTTCGCCGCTAGTGTAAGAAGAGAGTATATGTCAAGAATCTACGGATAAGACCATTGATGGACCATTATGTTATTTTTACTGTTTCAATTTAATTGAATACTTGTTTGTCTCAGCATGAAATGTTAGAAAAAAAATTGAAGACTTTAAAAATTATGATTTTTAAATATGTCATAACATTCAGATGAGTATAATTTTTTTTTTGAAATTTTCATCTTAAACATGTTATAACATTAGGAATTATGGTTATAAGAGCTTATCATTAAGGATAAATAAATAAAAGAAAATAAATTAAAGTTAAATTTAAGTTGAATCCTCTATTTGGGCCTGTAATTTGGAGCCCAGAACTAGATAGTTCAGATTAATCAAATGGGCCTAGTAACTTAACTACTAGAAAACGTACAAGGCCCATTAAAGCTTCTTTTTTAAAAAAATAAAATGTTATTCGATACTGCATAAGACTCGTTAAAAGGATAACGACATTTTTCTCCATATTCAAAGCTTTGATTAAAGGTGAAGAAATCTCAACTATCTCGTATAAATATGGAGAAGTATATTTTTGGCAGGTTGCTAGACCTTTTATCTATTTAAATTATTATTATTTTCGGACTTTCATTTTTCCACAATGTTTGGCTCATTTTTGGGACCATTTTTTTTTTTTTACCTATTTTAAATATATTTTCTTAGTACTTGATGACAAAATTTGAACTTATTATCAAGACGTTTGGAAAATAATATTGTGATTTTGACAATGAATGTATTGGCCTACCACTAAAAGTTTGAAAACATGCCCTTGTTACACGAGTTTCGCATTTTGTAGAGTGAGTGGGAGTGCTTGCTATAACTTTATAAGGTTTTACAACATTTTTGCCCAAAGACGTTGGAATTCTGGATCACCTAAAAATATTGTGGATTATAGCACACGAAAATGAAGGGTTTACCTGCTTCGGGGTTTGTTTGATTTTCAAAATGGTCCGTTTTGGTCGTTAGGATCAGCTGGATCCATAGATAACATCTTAATAGACGTCCATGAAAATTTGGGTAAACAAGATGTGGAATTCAGGATCACAAAAAATTCATGGATTATAGTACACGAAAATCGGCAAAATGGAGTATAACTGCTTTGGGGCTCGTTTGACCTAAAATATGGTCCATGTTGGCAGTTAGGGCCAACTGGTTTCATAGCTAACGTCTTAACGGACGTCTACAAAAAATTTCGCCAAAAAAGACGTCAGAATTTCAAATCACCAAAAATTCAGCATACGAAAATCGGTAGAATGGGAATTTACCTACTTCGATACTCGTTTGACCTTCAAATGAGTCATTTTGGCCATCAAGGCTAACTGGCTCCACAACTAACGTCTTAACGGACATGCACAAAAAATCTATTAAAAAAAGACGTCGAAATTCTGGATCATCCAAAAGAATCGTGGACTATAACACACGAAAATCGGTAAAATAAGAGTTTACCTGCTCCGGGGCTCATTTGAACTTCAAAATAATTCATTTTGGTCGTCATGGCCAATTGACTCTATAGATAATGTCTTAACGAACGCCCATGAAATTTTGGGCAAAAAAAACATCGAATTTCTAGATTACCAAAAAACCATGGACTATACACAAAAATCGATAAAATAGGAAATACCTACTTTGAGGCTCGTTTGACCTTGAAAATGGGTCGTTTTGGCCATCGGGGGCCAACTGGCTCCATAACTAACGTCTTAACGGATGTCCACAAAAAATTTGGGCTAAAAAGTCATCGAAATTTTGGATCACCAAATATTCATGGACTATAGCACACGAAAATTGATAGGATAGAATTTTACCTGCTTCGGGGCTCGTATGACCTTCAAAATGGGTTGTTTTGGCTGTCAGCGCCAACTACTCCATAGCTAAGGTCTTAACAAATGTACTCAAAACATTGGGGCAAAAAAGACGACAGAGTTATTGATCACCAAAAAAGATCATGGACTATAGCACACGAAAATTGGTAAAATGAGATGACCAAAATTTTTCATGGACGTCAATTAAGACGTTGACAATGTATCCAGTTCATCCCACGGTAAAACGAGCACATTTTAAGGTTCAAACGACTCCTAAAGCAAGCAAACGAAGGTTTTGCCGATTTTCATGTGCTATAGTCCATGGATTTTTGTGATCCGGAATTTCTGATACAAAATGGCCAAAATTTTTCATGGACGTCCGTTGTGACGCTGGCAATGTATCCAGTTCGTCTCGCGGGGAAAACAAGCACATTTTCAAGTTCAAACGAGCCCAAAGAAGGTAAACACATATTTTATCGATTTTCGTGCGCTATAGTCCATGAAACTTTTGTGATTCGAAATTCCTAAAACGAAAGACCAATATTTTTTATGGACGTTCTTTAAAATGTTGACAATGTATTTAATTTGTCCCACGAAAAAAATAGCATATTTTTAAGTTCAAACTAATCCAAAATTGATACAAGTGTTTAGGCGGTAATCCTATTCAAACTACATTCAAATTAGATATTACGTTTTATTGTATTTTATTTTTGTGATGACATTTGGTATAATCTGTCAAGGAAAGGACCAAGTAAACAAAATCTTTATTTAAAAAAATATAAATAAATCTTCTTTACGTTGAAATATGACATTGACTAATGATTTTTAGTAGCTCATTGACAAATGAATAATTAAATGGGGACAAATTCAAAGTTATTAAACTAATTTTTTGGGCATAATTTTATTTATAACAATACAATAAGATTAAACATCATACATATATAATGATACTTCAATACAACAATCACAAAATGTTCAGACAATTAAGGGAATTTTATTTAAAATTTTAACAAAATACTTAAATAAAATTCAATCCTCTATTATAAGACAAAAAAATTTAAAAATAAATTTCCTTTTTAAATAATAATATAAATAAGTTTTTTTTAAATTTGAAATAACTATTTTTTAAAATTTTTTTACGGGGTGTTTGGGCTCGTATACAAGGTGACACTTCCAACAAAATTTACTCAATATATAGGCTTGAACTCGACCTCTTATTAAAATGAAACAATCTTATCAGTTCACCTCAATCCATATTTTTTTTTAATTATTAATACTTGGACCATTCAACCAAATGCCTTCGAGGGGTATATTTTGATAACTATTGTCGAACGGAGGGAGTACTAAAAATAAAATTGCTCCTCTATTTAAAGACCATAACATGTATTCTTCTCCTTCTTTAATAATATAAATAAATTTTGTAAAATTTAAAATAACTTTTTTTTTCTTGTATTAAAAGCTCCGACTAAATTTGAATCTCATCTCTCGAGCTTATTCAAGGGTGAACTCCAATACAATTTTCTTCACATTAGAGATTTAAACCTAACCTCTTATTAAGATAAAACAGTCTCACAATTACGCCACAAAGCCTAAGTTGTTTTTTTTATTAACACTTAGAACCATTCCACTAAATGTCTTAAGAGGGGGTATTTTTCCTTGCATTTGAATCCTCCCTCTCCAATCATCCAACTTTCCTCTTCATATCCCCATATTTATCTTCTTTTCCCCATTTTACTATTTGCTTTTTTCCCTTTTCATTTTGTCTGTGTCCCTCATGTTCCTTTTCACCTTGTCAAGAGGTTAATTTTATTGTTTCTATATTCTTTTTGAGGGTTGTGTGATATATCTTTATGTTAATCCACATTTTATTAGTTTATTTCTGCAATTTTTTGCCAAAAAAATGACCTTTCTTTTGAATTTTTGGATGCCCATTTGTTAAAAAAGCTCAATTTTTGCTATTTAATGGTAAAAATTTGGCCTTTCTTTGAATTATTGGATACCCCATGTGTAAAAAAGCTCAATTTTTGCAATTTAATGCTAAAAATTTGACCTTTCTTTGAATTCTTGGATACCTATATGTAAAAAGATTCAATTTTTATACTTTTATGTTAAAGTTGAGAGCTTGTTTTGTGTAAAATCCAAAAAAATGTATGGAACCCATAGCAAGAGAGACATGGAGATTGAATATCAATCTCAAGTTCCAATTTTGAGGCCAAGTATACATGCCAGAAGGGCAAAGATTACTGTGAAATTTCAAGATCTGTATGGATTTACTGTTGAAGGGAATGTTGATGATGTTAATGTGTTGAATGAGGTTAGGGAGAAAGTTAGGGAACAAGGGAAAGTTTGGTGGTCATTAGAAGCTAGCAAAGGTGCTAATTGGTATTTGCAAACTCATGTTTCCTCAACCCTTAAAACATCCCTCAAATTCTCTGCTTTGGTGAATGCAATTACTCTCAAGAAGCTCATTAGAAAAGGAATTCCACCTGTTTTGAGGCCTAAGGTGTGGTTTTCACTATCAGGAGCTGCTAAGAAGAAATCGACTGCCCCGGATAGTTATTATGAGGATTTGACAAAGGCTGTACAGGATAAGGTCACACCTGCAACCAAGCAGATTGATCATGTGAGTTTCTTGGTTCAAATATTACATTGTTCCCTTGTGAGACTCAAATGATAGATTTTGGTTTTGTTACTGAGCACGATGTCAGTTTTCTTATGGCTTGGTTAGATTTTGCATTATGCTGAGACTTGATGTTTATTTGAAAGATTTGGTTTTGTTACTTAGCATGTTTTTTTGTGTTTTTTAATATGTTAGTTCTTGGAGTGAAGGGTTAAACACACACTTAAAGTATCCTGGCTTTTCGAGTTTCATACCTGAACTATCTATCAAAACATACCTTAGTTATCAATTTTTCCTTTTCCCTACCTGAATGATGATGATATTTTACATAGGAAAAGAGAACAATTGATAGTTGAGGTGTGTTTTGATAAATAGTTAAGGTAGGAAACTCTACTAATTGAGATACTTTAGGTGTTTTTTTTAACCATTAACTCTAGCTCTTTTGTGTGTCCTGACAGATTAATTGCATTAACGACTATTTACACTCGTAACAACAGCACTAGAGTTTCTTTTTCTCATTGTGGTTGGTTAACTGCATGACATTCTGCACAGGTTTGTATATACACAACAAGAACACCCAGTGTAGGGTTGTATTTATGCTGCCATGATATTTGAAGAGTGAAATTTACTCACCATGCTCTTTTAGGGTCTTTAAACTGATGTTTCCTTGTCTGTGAATAAGTTCTAGGAAGTTATGTTTTTTTTTTAATTTAGAGCGAGAATCACATGTTCTGCACAGTGCACATATACAACGATTAAAGCTCAGTTAGCTGACGGACAGGATTAGTTCATGTAACTTGTTACCAAGCTTGTAGTAAATGCTGAAAATTTTGAGATATGTTACATCTTATGCTTTGGTATCGCCACCTTTGTTATTATCGGAATATTTTTTTACTTGCAGGACCTTCCACGAACCTTTCCTGGTCACCCCTGGTTGGACACTGCTGAGGGTCATGCTGCCCTTAGGCGGGTCCTTGTTGCCTATTCTTTCCGTGATTCTGATGTTGGCTACTGCCAGGTAGATATGTTTTTTCTTAGTAGAGCAAAAGATATTATTTTGATATTCTATCAGCTTTACATATTCTCCATGCTTCCATGCTTCACGGTGGAGGCCATACCATCATTTGCATAAACATCGGTATAGCTTCCCTTGGTTCTAAACTGTTAATCTTTCAGTACGCTTGAATAGGCCCAACTTACAGGAATATGTACGTAAATATGATTTTAAGATTAAGATCACCTACTTGAGTATTTCTACCTTTGAGAAGTTACCTTCGGTTAGTCCTAGGCTTGTACAATTCTAGAATCATTTATAGTTGAGTTACATAATCCTCTCGGTTTAGAGTCAAAACAGACCACAAATCTCCTGAACTACCTCTTGGTTTCTCTTGTTCAGTGTGTGGTAGACAGTGATACATTAGTCATAACTGACTAGTGCTCAAGGATGAATTTTAATGCATAGTGTGAGCACATCCTACCCCCCCAGACCCCACTTGTGGGATTAACGGGGTATGTTGCTGTTGTAGTGCTTGTTTAGCACTACGTCTTTGTTAGAACCTCCTTGGGTTAAACTCACAATTTAATCTAGTAGTTAGCATTAAATCCAATAAAACATGCTCTTAATGAAAATGACTACTTAAAAGAATATAGTGTCAGAAAGTCCAGGTACATCTACCCTTAACGGAATTCTACTCCATAGTGTAGTTAAATGAAACCAAGAGAATACTAGAATTTATCATCAATATGAAGAGTAAAGATTAAAGGAAAGATGAACTTGGCTAGAGAATGTTGTCTTGGCCGTTTTCTTCTTTCGTCTCTTTTTAGTGAAGCCTATCCTTAGTTGTCTGTCTTCTCAAATTTCAACTCTAAAACCTTCTTTAAACAACCTTCAAATACACTCTGATGGAGTTTCAATCGATCAAGGAAACACTTCTCTTCTTGAAAGAGTATAAATGTGAAACTGCCTCTGGGCATTACTTGGCTGAAAACTAGTTCAACTCTGCTGACATGCTGCACCCATCCACGTCCAAATGCTGGCATAGCTGCAGTCAGCCACTGCCCGATTTGTACTATTTTGGCAGTGTATTTGCTTTGGAATCCAACATAGCTGCACTGGTTCACTACTAATTTTGATGTACCCAAATTATGCTTTATTTCCTCAGTTGGTATCTAGATTTCAAAGCTACAATCCTGTCAAACTTCAAGGTCCAACTCCTCTTGGATTTATGCATTTTCGATTTTTGAAGTTGAATCATAAGATGACCTCTTGATAGCAATTTTTATTCCAAATTGTGCTTTATTTGTTTGGTTGGGATCTTCAAGAGCTACAATCCCCTCAAACTTCAAGGTCCAACGCTTCTTTGATTATGCGTTTTCTATTCTGAAGTTGAATCACAAGATGACCTCTTGATAGCATTTTATTGCATAAATCATCGTTCTCCTTTTGTACAAAGATTAAGAAAAAAGAAATTGTTCAAGACTTGAAAAACTTTGTGAAACTGGTAAAGGTAAAAAACATGAAAGGATAATACTACTCCTGTCACATTTTGTTTGACCTAGTTATTATGTAGAGATTTCGCGTTAGAGTTAGATATTAGTATTGTTCTTTTCATTGTTAAATTATATATAAGTAGTGCCTTTCATATAAAATATGAGATACATAACAAATGCTCGACGGTGTATGCAAAATAAGCCATGTCAGACCATTAACCAATTATATGAGTATGCTTCAACAATCAATTATCCAATCACAAATCAGTTAGAGTTGGTTACGATAGAAGTGAAATCAGTTGATGAGTGATTAACACTTCCTCAAATTCATGTGTCTTATCAACCAAGTGTGGTTGTGCAAGTCTAAACTATTCATTCCAATTTCTTTTCTGCTTTTTGACCATGTTGATGATAAAGGTGATGTTAGTTTTGTTTTATTTATTCAACATCTCAAGGAACAGATGTTCAAAAAGTAATATATTTAGCATAGTTGCCTTAGGTTCTAAACCAAACTGCATGCAGCATCCAACTCCTAACAATTTTGAAGCATTTTGCACATAAATTTGGCTTCAGTTGTGATTGACTTAGAGAAAGTGATATGGAAACCGACATCAAAAAGTGGTCACTTTGTTTCACCAATACTCCCTCAGTCCCAATATAGTGTCTTTGTTCGATTGGGCATGGAATTTAAGAAATAAAGGAAGACTTTTGAATCTTATGTTCTTAAATTAAATGTGCATAGTCCTTCAAATCTTGTGGTCTTGAACTTGTCACATAGAATGTTGGAATTTGAAGACTTATTAAATATAGAAAGAGACGCTTTTTGAGACAGATTAAAAAGGGAAGTAAGAAACTTCATTTGGGACGGAGGGAGTAGTTGGTATGTCGATCTGGTCTAAATCAGTTGATTATTTTCAGGGATTAAACTATGTTGCAGCATTATTATTGCTGGTGATGAAAACCGAAGAAGAGGCTTTCTGGATGATTGCTGTCCTTCTAGAGAATGTGTTAGTCACCGACTGTTATAATAAGAACTTATCTGGATGTCATGTTGAACAAAGAGTGTTCAAGGATCTATTAACCAAAAAATGTCCAAGGTACTTATAATCTCTTCCATAAGTTTGCTCTTGGCGTGAATATAGATTCTTTACTAGTTCTGTTGTTTTCTGATACTGATGAGGACACATACAGGATAGCCGCTCATTTGGAGGCACTGGAGTTCGACGTTTCTCTTGTTTGCACCGAATGGTTTCTCTGCCTTTTCGCCAAAAGCTTGCCTTCTGAGGTCAACAAATTGTCTCTTTATCCTCTGTGTGTTTGAGTTGCTATGAAATAGACTGTGCACTATATGTTCTCATATGAAAACACCAGTGTACTATTGTTTACTGATTCTTCCATCGGTTACTTCATTACAGACAACCTTGCGGGTCTGGGACGTCCTTTTCAATGAAGGTGCAAATCTTCTATTTCATGTGGCATTGGCAATTTTTAAGGTAAATTCTTCCTAATATTAGGCATGTATGATAACTTCATCCGTCATTTTTATTGGCTCTCCGAGTTTTTCATCTGCTTAGAACTGAAATTCTAAATGTTAAAACTTATCCTACAATATTCCAATGACTAGATGAACGAAGAAGAGTTGCTGACGGTGCATCATGTTGGGGATGTAATTCATATAATCCAGAGATGCACACATCAACTTTTTGATCCTGATGACTTGTTGACGGTAATATGTTCTCGCTAGACTCCTTTTCTGTTTATTCTCATATCTTCAAATACCTATTTAACGATTAAGCCAGAATTGTAATGGATTTTTCCAATGGAGTTTAGTGTTATAATTAGCTGATCCAGAATTTGAAGTTTATGGGTTTTGAACCTGCAACCGAACCAGTAACTAGTCTTAGTTATTTGGTTTAGTGTTCACAGTTCAAGTATATTTATACACATTTAATGAATTTTCTGATACAAATACGAGGTTTAAGACCACCATTTATACACATCGTTTCAACCCTGAAAGTGAACCATATTCTTGACAAAAAAAAATTTCAGGTTGCTTTTGATCAAATTGGTTTTATGACTACTACTACTATATCAAGACAGAGGAAAAAGCAGGAACCAGCGGTCATGGCAGAGCTTGACCAGAGACTAAGGCGGTTAAATTCCATAAACGCGAGTGATGAACAATAGTTTTGTGATGGAAACCTTATAATTGTAGTATATATATATATATACATGTTGTATCTCTATCAGGGCATGCTGCCCTTATAGGACATCACAACCCTTGTGCTCATAATGCAATGAGCTAAACAACAGCTTGAAGAGTCCTGTTGTGTTTATTTATGTTGATAGATCTTCAAAAGTGTAAATTTTGAACTGTTGTATACTAGTCCTATATTATTTCCCCTTGTTAACTTATCCAGTTTTGCATACTTTCAAGAATGGAATTATTATAGATTGTGCTACTGGTACAATGTCACTAAGCATTTAAATTTTGGCTCCTTGAGAAAGATCATTTTTATAAAATAATATGAGAAGAATAAAGAATCATTTCTTTGAGAGTGCATATGTAGACACCTCTGAGAGCAGTGTCCGCTCCCTTGTAGGGGAGTTGGATAGTCGTTCTGCCCTTCGAGACCTTTTTTGGGTATAAATATATAAATGTATACTTAAATTTGGCCATAGCTAGCAATTAAGCATTCCGACTTTGAGAGTGCATATATAGAAAATTTCAATTTGGTAGTAAACACTCCAATGTGTTCCACTACGTATCATGGACACCCAATGTTGATGTCACACATAAATTTTGAAGGTGTTCGGATGGTGTATTTGTAAGTTGGGGTGTTCAACTAACATAATGGAGACAGTTGATACCTCAAATGTACATATTCAAAGTTGGAGTTGTTACTTGCCAATTGAGGCAATATTACAGTTTTAATATGGCACAGCAAATACAGAATAAAGTGACCTTGAACCACTGAAACTGGAGAACAAGAGGAATTTATTCCATTATATTGCAGTGTAAATCACTGAATATTTAGCCTAATGATTCTATAAAGATGTACAATTACTTGCCTTCACTTTTCACAGCTTTCAACCTCACTAGGTTTGTGTAGTATAGGATGCATATAAGTAAATTGGCAGCCTAGTGCACTAAGCTCTCGGTATGAGAAAGGCTAGAAAACAGTCCACAAGGGTCTTTTATACGCAACCTTACCCTACATTTCTGCACGAGGCTGTTTCCATGGCTCGAACTCGTGACCTCCTAATCACATACATCAACTTTACCAATTACTCAAGACTCACCTTCAAAAGAATGCATTAACGTACTACTGTGCTTCATGTAACTATCATGAGTTGTAGTGGGACGGAAAGAATCCCTCGACCCTTTACCAGAAAACCCCAAATAAGGTAGAGAGGGAGCTCTCTCCCTCCTTAATAGGCCTCTTACGGGGGCAGAATCTGAATTAGTCGGACAAGTGAACACCGGATACAAGATGGTTACTAGAAAAAGAAAAGAAAAGGAGGAACTGTCCTACTAACCAACTTCACTTGACATGTCCTCTTGAAAGCAAAACTGAGGACAACATCAGAAAGAACCTTTTTTGTATATATTTCTTTTCTTCAAAATTTATCTTTCTTCTTGCACCTCCTTTTCCACTTCAGAAGTTGTGGAAGCAATGTCACCATCAGAGGCTGCTGCTGGAGATGCCTCCGAACTGGCGTTTTCTGCAGTGTTGGACTCTGAATCTTCAGTCTTTGTTTGCAAGCTCCAATACATGATGCTTGCTGTGAGTGTCAGCATCATCTTCTGGTTCACCTGGATGGTAAAAGTTGATTGATAATCAAGAAAAATGGTTGATGGAAAGAAGCAATGGTTCTGCTATTACATGGAACTAATAGAAATGCTCTGACTACAGTCGAGTTTTTAGTTGCATCAACGTCTCCTAAGTCCATTCGAAGACTTGCAAACATATCTTTCTTGATATGAAATGCTAGTTCTACAACAATGACAAATCCAGTGTAATCCCACTAGTAATATCTGAGGAGGTAGAGTGTACGCAGACCTCACCCCTACCTTGAGAAGGTAGAGAGGTTGTTTCCTATAGATCCTCGGCTCAAAGACTCTATATGCAGTATAGCTCTGTATTATACTGTATATATAAAAAAACTTAAACCAAAAGATGTTTATCAGGTGTTACATCCGCTGTTCAGGCAAGCATAAGCGCACAGTTTCTTCAATCTAATATTTTACCTCTATTATATCCTCAGGCAATAAAAAGATGGAGCACCCGAGTTTACGAGCTACACTGATTGTATAATTTGCATTAAGCTTCTTATCCTCATCTGCAATGCATTTGGAGACATCAGTACATTCTTCAAAGCGAAAGGTAATTGTTCAGACTTTTCTTAACAACGTAATACATAAACAAGACACTCAAACTCACTCTAATTGTTTCGAGTGCATATCTAGACACCTCAAATTGGTCTCAACTAACCACTAAACACTCCAACTTGTCCGCACTGGGTCTCGTGGACACCAGATGCTGATGTGACACATAAAATTATAAGTTGGAGTGTTGAGGTGTCTAGATATGCATACTCAAAGTTAGAGTGTTTACTTCTCAGCTGAGGCCAAGTTTGCATCTCTTTATGTATTATGTCTTTCTTAACTAATCCAAAAATAATAAGGAAATCTTTGCTTCTCAGTTTTTCAATGAGACAATCATTTTTACTGGGGTGGATTCAAGAGTCTATGAACTCTCCGCGTACCAGTTCTACCCTTGGTGACAAGGCTCCAATTTACGACCCTTGGCTCCACAGCACTTAGAAGCTCGAGAAAGAATTTCCCACTTGATATACTTTTGTCCTAACAAAACAATATACCTCAGATGTCATGCAATATAAACTGATGCTAGCAGGTTTCATGGTTTTGTTCATCACCTTAAAGCTTTCAATTTGAGATTTTCTCCCTACACTCTTCACTTTACTGTTTGCCCAATTTAGTATGTCAGCATCTGTTATCTCCTTTCCAAGGGCATGAAATTTCAAGTTTATCAACAATTGGAGCATTGAAAACCTCATTAACTGCCACAAAAAAGCTGCGAGACAACAAAATGATTTTAACATTTCAAATCATAAAACTATGCATAACTGAACTTTTTGAGGTACACTTATGGTGTAGAGTGTAGACTATCGTCCTTATGAGAAACAAGAAGTGTTAATTTGCATGTATTCAACAGAAGTTAAGTTTTTATCGGATGTTCATTGTATGTAATGCAGACTGACATCTATTAATCAGGCTGAGCATGCTTTCAAGAACAACAACAAACCAAATCAAAACCTGAAATACGCAACTAGCTTAAAAAAGTGGTTAGATTGCTATTTTGATGTATCCAAAACTCAGTATCAGCACCTTCTCTTTGACCTGTTGTACAGATTGGAACTCAATGTGTTGTGTAATCCGTTGGAACATGTGAAATGCGTACATAATATAGATTTGATCAGCAATAGACCCTCGTGTCAAGAAAAAAACAGTCCAAAGCAGTTCAAAAATAAAAGCAACGGAATAACAAAACAATAGTAACAGAACAGAAACTAACATACAAAAGCATGATTTAGTATGAACTTTAGGTAACTTTCGATCATTATTACCTAGTATGAGCTTCTTGTTTCCTTGTACAATATCACTTCCAGCTACATTTACGAGGGAGAAATTCAGTTCTTTCCCAATGCTTATGACTTGATTGCAATTCTCAACTTTTCGAAATGGCATCTTAATTGGAGGCTTTGTTGCTTGTTTCCAATTAACTAATCCTTGTGAAATTTTGTCCAGTACCTCTAAAAGAACCCATCTGCATAATACAAACGCCAAGCAACATTTGTAGAGTCCAAAGTACATCTATCAAGAAGGCAACAAGAAATAACTCACCCGGTTCTCACGTCCTCAAATAAATTATTCACATAAGTATCAGTTCCAAGACTGTTAATCCACAACCGAAAGCATCTTTCTTCTCGAGAAGTTTGAGCATCATCCTCCATCATCACAGCAAAAGACAACTTTGTGGTATCTGCTGTCAATCCATTCCTATACCAGAGTAAAACTCACTTATAGACGGAGAATGTTGACAAAATAACAACTATGACAGGTTACTCAAAGATAGAACAATTTCAGGTTATCGGATGATCAAACCTGTGTTGAAATATTTGTGCAACGAATGCAAGATTTAGGTTCGCTGAGCCCTCAACAATGTCCTTTGGAGTTACATATCTTTTGCAATCTAGTTTTTCTGCTTGCTCAAGAATCAAGTTTGCTCTTTCAGTTGGATCTTCTGTATCTAATGTGCTGGTCGTACCATGTTCAGGCGCGAGAGTATTGAGCAAATGAGCATAAGCTTCTCCGTCCTATAACCAAATATAGAGACCAAAAACAGACACAAATTTCTTCAAAAAATGACATATATCCATAGGGAGTTCCTTCAAACGTAATTTTCATAACAACAGACACAAATTTCTTACCTTTAAGTCACTTGAGAAATTTGTAACCTCTTTCTTGTAACCTGCTTTTTTAAGATGGAAATTCATCCATTTCAGTAAGACTTTTTCTGGAGATAAGCTCATAAGCTCCTCTACTTCCTGCAAATGTTACTGCTATTACGTAATCTAGCACGAACGTTAAATTGTGCACAACTTTTGACAGAAGAACCAAAGACGTAAAACACGAAAAGTATTGCAGACCTGACTATCTTCCACAAGTTCCACAAGTTGTGGAGTTTTTCTCAGATTGAGATCAGCTAATAATTGTATCTGGTTTGCCACGACAACGATAGTAGAAAAGAATTTGTGAAATTCCAATGTATCGAACAAACACATGGACAAAGTATAATAGAAATGGTAACTACCTTGATTATTTGAGAAATCAACCCGACAACCAGATGAGGCTAAGAGAATAAGCAAAACAAAAGAAACTTCAGCATCTTTTGTATTGATAGTTATATGTTACGTAAGAAACACATGAACTTCACATACTCTTGCTTCGATTAAATCCTGTGTTCCAATATTGACCACAGTACAACCAATGGCCTTAGCGGAATTGAGGCAAAGGGTGTGGTTCTCATTCCTTTCCCATGGATTAAGAACCTTTTTGGTATTGATAGCACGTTCATCTATTGTTCCGGGGACAGCAATATTTATGAGCTTACTGCAACAAATGATTCAGTTAAATGATTAAGTAGAAACATGAGTGTCCAAGAATGTAATCAGAAATGTATGGTACCAAAGAAGAACACCATCTTTGGCAAGATCAAAGAGTTGATTGGTAGATGGATCTATCGGTAGGAAATCCTTCAAAAACGGATCGTCTCTGAGAAAGCTGTTGATGTGAGCTACATATGAGCCCCTTTCAGATTCACTAATGGTGTGTCGGAGTGTGGTTGTAGTTGCCTTGAGGAAAGAGGAGCTGGTCTTTGAATCACCTTTCGCTGTAGCCCGTGCTTGTAGATTTAGATATGCCTAACCAACAAAACACACAACTTTTGGTAATTCCTCTTGCTCCACCTTAAAACCAAGAAGGATAACCAAGAAGAGATACAGAGGAGTGCATCTTAAACTTTATTCAAAAGACTTATAACCTCTATTTGAAGATAGATCGTTAAACTACGTACAAAACTCTCACCTAAGATCCACGTTTCATTCATTTCCACAAAAAACTAAAAGACTCGAGATAATGATGCAAGGCGTACATATTAGAGTAACTTCACGAAACCAGAACTCAAACAAAACATGACGTTTTAAGTTTATACGTTCATTTCTTCTTCAAAGCCAAAGTTGTTCATTCTTTCAAGGCACAAAACGCTATTTGTAGTAAAAGTTGAAAGAAACAAGTATACAGTGAAACTATCTCACACTCACCCGAAGGAACGATTCAAAATCAATTTCTTCACTCATATCAGATGATGACTCGCTAAATATTGCCTTAATATCATCCTCATTTAGTATATCTTTGAAGGCCTTAAGTTTGCATAACATAGGTGGTAGATCTCCCAAAGTGACCTTCCCGGATTGATTCCTTGCAGATAGGAACTGTAATGAATCAAATGTTAGCAACGTCAAAACGAGAAACAAACATATATGCTAGTAGAAAATAGGAAAATAACATCAAATACACCCTAAAGTCGTCTGTATAAGTCAAATACACACTTTAACTAAAAGTGTATAATGTTGTCCGAGATAAGCTTTAATAGAGCGATATGATCACTGAGGATTCATGTAGCCAACCCTGACTCGTTTGTTAGGAGAAACATTCTTCACATATTACTCTTTAAACAAGTTACATTCTCTTAACTCAAGTACATAATAAACAACTATTTAGGTAGGCGTAAATTACATACTAATTAAGGTCGACTACATGAATTATATATCTAAAACCATTTCACAAACAACAAGTATCAGGTAACTTTGTCCACAAAGAATAGGACGTATTGGAGGAAATCACCTATACTAGTGCTTTTTTTTTGTCATCGTTGTCATTTGAACGTCTGAGACCTCGTGGTTCTTAATCCACTCAATTGACCACTAGGCTAGAGGCTACACCCTTGGTGCTTGCACTCGTACTCAATTATAACAAGGAAAAACACAGAAAGATTAAACTTACGTTGGAATTGAGGCCGCGCAGCTCGACTTGAGTGAATTGACTCTGTAGCCATTGATCAGAGACAACAACACCAACAAAACTAGACATTTTTTTCCTTCAAAATGATTTATGTAAATCAATCTCTACTTCACTGAGCAGATAACTGAAATTTCATGATAAAAATATGTCAAACACAGTAATTAAAATAGCAATATGACAATGTAGATTGATATTATTTAATCATTCAATGACAAAAGAAAAATATGATCTTTGATGAGTAAATAAAAAAAAATAATTCATGCAATTACTAATTGGTGAAGAAATTACCAACCTTTTTTACGTAGATCTCAGCGTGCATTTTCTGCAGGGGAGTGGAGTACAGGAATAATAAAAACAAGGTAAAAGAAAAGAAAAAATATATATATTTAAAAAATTATTTCCCAAAAAGGCGGAGCTACAATATTAAGTACGAATTTAAAGGAATTTAATTGTTTTAACTTAGATTTTGTATTTTTTTAAAAAAATTAATAAATTCATTAAATAATTATAATACATAGAAGACTAACTTTCACCTCATATATTTGAAATGTATTTCAATGAATTTTTGACATGCGAGTAGACCTTAGCACAAAGTAAAGAGACCATTGTTGGACATAATATTGTTATATAAGATATCATACATTGCAACGTCGTTGACATCGAAATGTATGTAGAACTCTCAAAAGATTTACTCACACTCGGTGTTTAAACCAAACCACGTCAATCGATCATTTCAACAGAATGTCCACTTAAAACTTTCCACAGAAGTGTAACCTGAGTACATGATCACCCTTCCAATAAAACAAACACAGCTTCAACCACAGTGAATGATATCGAAAATCACAAAATATAGACGCCATTTTACAAGAATCTATCAAAGATGACAAAGACCAAGCTTAGACAACACATTTCTTGAACCAAAATTCTCAAGACAACTATTAGAGTTGATAGACAGAAAACAGATGTATGGTATCCTTTTCCTATGTGTTCTTCTTGTTATCAGAATGTGACAGGGTATCGTCAACTGATTGCAATTGGCTTCGAAGATTCTGATTCTCTTCCAGGATCCTATCGTATTCAAGCAGCAATTTTTCAGATTGACCCTTGAGAGAATCAGAATTTGCTCTCTGAGATTGCACCTCCTTTTCTTTTGCCTCCGATTCTGATTCCAGCTGCTTCATCCTGTTCCTCAAGGAGGAGATTTCATCCCTTAAGGTACTGGCCTCGCCGTTCTTGATGTTGTCCAATGTACGATCCTGCTTCTTCACAGCCTCCATGGTCTTCCTTAGTAATCGAAGCTCCCTTATGTAATGGTGTAGCCTGTCAATCATCAGTCCGAGGAATAGAGAGAATCCTGCAAGAAATTAAAAGCATTTGAACCCCGTTATGCAGAAACTTGCTTCAAACAGATGATGATTAAACCGTGGGATCTGAATTCTACTAGCCATATCTACTTAATTTTGCATGTAATAAATGTCAAGGTAGTGTGTCATCATTAGATCATATATTAAAAGGATAATACATATTACATCAGGAAAAGTTAAGAATCTAAAATAAAGGGCACAATTATTTATCCAGAACTGGAAGAAGATCAGTTCCTCATACTCCCTATGGCTGGTGCTTGAGGGCCTTTCGATCTTGTGCAAATTTATGGCAGAGGGAGGGAGCATTTTGCGGTTCAACAGAGGCCCTAGTGCTAGAATACATCAACGAGTGACCCTACAATCTATGTTACACAATTTGTTTACAGGTTCACATCAGGTACGGGTATTGTTGTCATCGGTGTGCCACAATTTTGCTAATTCTTGGTCTACTATTGAAGAATCTGCACAAAGTATCACACCCTCATTTCATCCGTCGACACGGTGTGCCAACGCAAAAGGAGAAAAAAGAATCTGTGAAACCGAACCTACAGCTCAAATAATCCCAAAATGCCATCATACAATAAACACCTTGCTGGGTGAACTGTTAAGGTCAATACTACTCCTAAAGCCATATACCCCGCATGTATGAGCACACAAACAAAAAGGTAAGAACATTTCCAGCACTCAGACTGGACTGATTAAGTCATGGGCGGAGTGACAGATTGATCATTAGTGCAAGGTATACAGAGAAAAACAGTGAATAACTGTATATCACTATAACTTCCATGTTTAGGCAACTCTCGACTCAGATAATAAGACTTCCATATATGCGCGGACCAAACAAAGAAACACCCACGAGATTCCTACTAGAATAAGAGATTGGGCGACTTCTGTAGAAAAATAGAAAAATACATCTTTCTGTAAGGTTTCTACTTTTGGTACACTTGTTGTGTACAGGTGTTTTTTATGCCCTTCATTTATCCGCCTATACTTGCCAGATAACTCCACTAAAGCTAGATATCTGTCCCAACAACCTCGAATATCAAGAGGTTACTAGGGATTGGGTGCTTGATTCCTTAGTTTAGCTAAGGATTTAGATGTAGAATTTGAGCTATTGCTTCCCTACCTTAAGCTGAGCAAATTACAGGCCAAATATACTGCAATCACGCAGACCTTTCACGAGAATTCTCTATGTCATGAGCATGCGGCTAGTGTCCATAACAATCAACAAGAAAGACTGAGATACAAGCATATTAGTCTCCATTAAGAATAGAACTCCCTCCATCTTGTAAGCAAATCTCTCCAATAACAGTCTTGGGGGGCAAAAACAATATATGTGCCCTAGTTTTTCTCTGTTTTACACTGTGGAATCAAATCAAACAGGAAAAAATGGAGGGGGCGGGGTTTACAATAAGTTGCGTGGACTCTTCACTTTCGGCCATGTCGGGTTCTCCAAAAACACACTACTTTTGGAGAATCCGACACGCACCCATTGACATTTTTTAAGAATCCGGGCAACATGGTTTACACAGTACCAGCATTGTGGAAACAAAATTTAGACAACTGGTGGCGTCGGAAGCATATAACCTTTCATGTTCTATACTATCTTATGCCATGCTGGAGAAAAAGATGATTTCAAGATCTTTCTGACAATTCCTGCATCACACCTTGCTTGAAGAAGTGCATTGCGCAGCAGCTTCAGAGAATCACCAACTCTTAATAAGGTGAATAAATGAACTTCGCGAGCAGAATCACAAAAATTCTTCAATGGGTTCGTCAGCCCTTGGGCATGATTCTGATCCATTAAACTAGATGTCCTAATGTATTATATTTTTCGGTTCCCCTCTTGCTAAATTGTCTCATTAACACTCCCTGAGCCAATATTCATAAGATCTTCTCCTTAAGGATCATTTCTCCAATCAGAGAATCTGTATGTTCAGTTTTAGTTGAAGAGATGCACATTCCTGCAACTTCCTATGTTCCCTTGACGAGATTGCACACAACATGACTGTCTTTAAAACGTTCGCATCTAGAAATATATAATTTTTCTCTTTAAGCAATCTCTAAACCGGGTTAATTTTATCAACAGGTGCAAGTTACTGCTGGGCCCATTACTATTTTGCGGCTGATGTGAATTTCAGAGAGGCAGAACGTTTCCATGAGAAGGTTTTAATACAAGAGAGCTAGGAGCCAAAGAATGCTACTATAGGCCTATGAACTCATGGAAGATTAGCTTGGAACGATGTCTGAATCTTGGAACGATGTCTGAAGTAATTAACTTGTTACAGGCTCAAAATTTGAAGAAAAAAACAAATGAAGAACGGCTCGCTTAGTGGATGTTATCCTATCTAATCAAAACCATTTCATAGTCGCCACCAAGAGAAGCTTGAGATGCTAATGTAACCAGCGCAGGTATATTAACAACTGGAAATCCTTTTAAGCAACAGCTGAACAATTGAGGTGAACTGTGTTCATCTGGTCAATACTTCTTCGATGCTATAGCCAAGTCTAAGCAAGAATCTTCATTACTTGCTTCCATCAATTCGGTATTGAATTCTTACCTGGGTTCTGTTATTACTACTTCTCTAATTCTTCTGGAGTTCGGATAATTTAATTGATTACAGCAAAGATTCAAGCCCCTAATGCTTGGGTCTGCATTCTAGATTTTTGATCACCAATACTACATATTCCCCTATCCTTCCTGTTTATTTTAAGCTCCACCCAATCTACATCAGTGGCAGTGAAGTTCAGTATAAACTATAAACATATACTCCTTCCATTTCAATCTGTTTGTGCTATTGTAACTTGGCAGAGTTAAGAAAGTAAAGTATACTTGTGAATCTTGTGGTCTTACATTAAGGATATGTCAAATGTATTGAATGCCCTTTAATCTTGTGAACATGCCAAGTGGAAAGTTGGAAACAAAGAGATGTTAAAAAAGGAAAAAGAAAATCTTTTTGAAATGGACTTAAAAGGAAAGTAGGACAAACAAATTGAAAGGAGGGAGTATTTCTTTAAAATTGTTCAACTAAAGATACAGTTCAAGTCAACAAAAGTGATTCCAGTGACACTTGCTGCCTAAAGACAAAATCCGCCCTTGAACTCGTTACAATTTACTTGAGAACTAGTAACCAAAGGGATCACAACAGAGGTTCTGCTAAACATACCCGAATGTCCCAATTAACTAAATCATAGCATCTCTCACTCAATCCTAACTAGTTCACTTTGCTGCTCAAAATAACCATAAAGGGGGAATTCAGAAAACAACCCAAAACATGTTTAAAATGATGCGAAAAGAAACATACCCATGAATTAGTCATAAAAGAAATTCTATAAACAACTAAAAATAACCGGAAGAACACAAATAGAAAATGAACTACGACAACATACCTAGTATAGTACCACAAAGTGGAGCCTATCGAGGGTAAAGTGTACGTAAACCTTACCCCTACATCATGAGTAGAGAGGTTATTTCTGATATACCCTCAACTCCAGAAAAAAATGGTCCAAAGCATTCCAAAAGAAGTAAAGGAAGCGAAAGCATAGCAAAGCCTACTAAGAAGTTACTACAATAAATAATATGATAATGAAGAACAAGAAACAGCCAAAGTAATCAGAAATCGAAGGCAAGAAACCACATAAGCAACAGTATAACTATAGTATGGACAGATAGTGAGACAATGCACTATTACCTACTAAGCTTCTATCCTAATCCATGTCATCCACAACCTCCCATCTAATAAAATCAGGTACTTGATAAGTTGAAACTGTGTCATATCATGTCTAATCACCTCTCCTCCCACAATACTTTCTTCGGTTGACCTCGTCCTCTCCTGAAACCATTCACATCAAACCTCTCACACCTATACTCATGTATTAATCATCAGAAAAAAACTAACTCCTCAAACAACCCAAAAAAGATTCAACATTTGCAAAAAGGAAGATACACATGAAGTGATCATCAGAAAAAACTCCAAACAATCCAAAAAAGATTCAAAATTTGCAAAAAGGAACATACACATGAAGTGATAATCAGAAAGAACTCCAAACAAACCAAAAAAGGTTCAAACTTTGGAAAAAAGGAAACACACCATGAACCAATCAAAAGAAGAAACTTCACAAACAAACCAAAAAACTTCAAAAAAAAGAAACATACCCATAAGAGCAGCTTCAAGAATCTGATGAGCAAGAAGGATTTGATCGGTAGGATTCACAGAATCAGCAGGCCGAGACTGCAATTCCTTAATAGAATAAACAGTATAAATCATGATCACAAGAACAGTAGCTGCTACAGATTTAACAATCAACGGTCCACTGCCTCTTTTAACACGATCAAGACTCATAATTATCAGTTTCCTCAAAGGGGTTCTGAACAGAAACATCAAAATCAACCCCATTTCCAAGAACACCACCATGAACAAAAGCTGCACTTGAGGTAACATTTTGAATACACCACCAAATCAACTGCTTTTTTTTTCTGTGATTCAACAATTTCACCAAAAGGGGCTCTTCTTAACTAGTTAAGAAGGATTTTTGTACAATAAAGTTTGATTTTTGGTGAAAAGGGTGTTGATTTTTTTCAGAAAAAACTGTGAATACAGTGTACAGATGGTGTTGATTCTGTGTATACACGCGGCCTTTACGCCTGGCAGAAGACTTGTATGGAAAAAGACTAGCGTCGGCAAAGACCTATCCTTTTTTTTTCTTTTTTTAATCTGAAATATAATTTTAAAACAAAATTTCATATTGGAAAACATATTTCATTTTGTTTAAACATTTAAAAAATATATATAAAATCGACATGATCAAACATGCTCGAGAGTGTCAAGATATCTTCACAGATTATTTCGATCTTTCACATTCAAAAGTCTTTCTTGACATAGGGGAATAATAAAAATAATTTTACCCTGATACGAACTATTTTTTAGTATTTAGGGGTTTTTAACAAAAATCGTGCGATTTTCTTAGTTTTTGGTATGTATTAGTTGATGAAATTTTTTGGTGATATGATTTTTGGATACATTTTTTTAAAAACCTTTACATGATCCTTGGTAATGACCTAGGGAGACAATACATATAGTTTCACCATGATTCACAAAATTATTTCAGCATTTAGTTGGGCAATTAACAAAATTAAACAATTTTTTCGATTTCTTTTCATGTGTGTTTAGTCAATGAATTCTTTGTTGATATAATTTCAAACACTTTTTACCAAAAACTTTACAGGGTACTCTGTAATGACCTGGGTAATACATATAGTCTCGCTGTGTTTACATCGCTTTTTTAGTATTTACGTGTCCCATTTTTTGTGTGGTAATCAATGAATTCTTTTGTAATATGATTTTTCAGTACTTTTTTTTCAGAATTTTTGTAGGATCTCTTAATACGTACAGCCTCGCTAATGATCCATACCATTTTTTAGCATTTAAAGGTCATCCGTATGTTATTTTCTAAATTTTCGTGTGTATTAATCAGTAATTTTTTTTAGTGATATAATTAGTCTGGAGTAATAATAAGTATAGTCTCACCACGGTTCATGCCATTTATTTTAGAATCTAGGGATCACTGAACAAGAATTAAATAATTTTCTTAATGTTTCTTATGTGTTGTTAGTTAATAAACCTCATTGATTTGTGTTTTGGAAGGAAAAAAATGTAAAATATTCATAGGGTCCTCCGCAATGACCTGAGAACAATACGTATACTCACCATCATTCACATCACTTTTTTTTAGCGTTTACAAGCCACTCAACAAGAGTCAACAATTTTCTCATTTTTCATGTGTGTTAGTACATAAATAATTGAATATTTTAGCGATATTGCTTTCGAGTTTTTTTTATTTATAAAAACTTTACACAATCCTCCGTAATGACCTAGGAAAACAAACAATACTTATAAGTTATAACCTCACGAGGGCTCTCTTTTTTAGCGTTTAGAGGACACTCTACAAGAATTGGATAATTTTCTCATTTTCATGTGTATAAAAAGTTAATCGATCGAAATTCATATTATCAAAATATTTTACGAACTAATATAAGCGGAAAAATTTAAAAAATTGTCTAAAGAAAATTCTTTTAACTGTGTGTATTGAGACACTATAACCCTACATGATACAACCCTAAAGAGTATAATTGTTTTGTATATCTGAAATACCACAACATCTTACAATAATGTCTCTTATCTCTAAAAAGCTCAAATAAATCATCTTTGAGCCTTTAATCATCCCAATTATATATATATATATATATACCTCCATTGAAACTTCATGTATACAATTTTAACCTATAAATATTTACTTCAATGACCAATGTGTGATAGATGGTAGTCTTACAATTGTTGTATGTTCTTTTTGTGAATGTTAAATTCAAAAGTTTTTGTCATTATTTTATAAGGACATATTTAAGCCAATATTATAATAACAAATGTATATTTATCTCCTTTTGTTGAAGGATAACAAATTTGGACCATTTCACAAAGTTGATTAATATATTTTATCATTTCCCTGAATATTAAATAATATATTTTTGAATGAGTTAATATGTTGAATTTAGGTCCTACGTCTAGAAGGATGTTTTACAGTTTTTTCTAAATAAAATTCATATAATGAAAGTGTTATTCCAATTTGCTTTTAAAGTTTTAAAAAATCATAATTATATAAAGAAGAATATTTGAAAGTCAAATCCATATATATTGTGTGAAACGTATGGCTCAAAGACATCTCTAACAAAAAAAAAGTTGAACGTGTTTTATTATAATTCACACTAACTTATTTTAACGTACTAAGATAAAAAGGAGAAAATTGCTAGAATAAGTAAATATATATTAGTTAATTAGCTAATATAGCTATAGTTTGAATTAATTATAGCTCGAACCTTAATTTTAATTGTTATTACGTCATTTCTTCCCTCTCTCTTACCTCTCTCCTCATTTATACATAAACAAATACAAATTATACGTATACATATATAATATATGACAGACATACAAATACAATTAGCCTCTCTCCGCTCTTTTCTCTTTGTCCCATTCTCTCTCACTTTTCTCCTCCCAATCTCGCTTACCATATATACAAATACATATGTATACTAGTTACATATATATAATTATCTTACAACTATATATATATATATATATATATATATATATATATATATATATATATATATATATATACAGTTTATCTCTCTCCACTAGTATATGTCTTCTCTCGCTCACCTCTCTTCTCCCTCCAAATCTAGCTATAAATCCTAATTTATAAGCTATAGTTATGAAATATAATTATGTTATTATTGAATGACTATAACGATAATTTTCCAAAAAATATCACGTAAACAAAAAAAAAAAATCATTACACAATGCAATACATAAAATTTAATAGTAAATTACATATGCTTGTCATGAACTTTTGTCATATAAACACTAAAAACATGTTTATGCTTAACACACAAGCATAAATACTCACTAGAACAATAAGGGTGAAGTTTATAAGGGAACTCATTTTTCGATATTGCTCGAGTTTTTCAAAAGTGTCAGTGTTGTATGTCAAATTTTCTAAAAAATAACTTTTTAGATAATTTGACATAAATATACAACATTCTTGAAGAGTTTATGCAATATAATCTTTAATTTATTTGATTGGACAATCAAACCCGCCTAATTTCCTTAAAACATGACATAATTAGGGAATAAACTTTTGAGTTCTATCCATGCTTTATTTTCTTTAATCATTCTAAAGTAAACACAATTTCCTGCAAGAAGAGGAAGATTTTATGTTAGTTAAAAATATTCTAAATTTAAAATTTAGTCAATATAATATAATGTTATTATTTGTAATACCAACTACATTTTATTAAAAAATCAAGAAAATATCAATATGTGTTTGGATATTTTTTAAAAAAGTTTTAGAGATGATTTCTTTATAATTTAATTTTTCTTAATGAAAATTTCAACTCCAAATAATATGCCTAGAATTTCTAGAGAAGAGAGAACATAATTGTGAAGATTAACTACTCCCTCCGTTTCAAATTTATTGAATTGTAAAACATATTTTATTTTTTAAATTAACTTAATTAATTTTTAGAAATGTTCTTTCAATTTTACGTTTCATTAGTTATTAATTAATGGTTAGTCATTTAAATCATAAATTTGACAATAATTAATAAGAGTAAAAATGAAAAGTTATGCTTAATTTATGTCTTAATTTTATTTTTTTTGAAAGATTGTGAAATACCTCAATAATTCAATTAATTTGAAAAACGGAGAAAGTATTAGAGAAACTAAATCCTGGTGATCAACCAAATATCATGTATGTTGATTAGATAAACACCCAACAATTATTATTTTTAATTTTTAAATAAATAAAAGAGATTGAGGAAAAATACCTGAAATAGCTCAACTGTTGGCAATTGTAGAATTAAACATTTTTTTTTGGAATAATCAAATAAGCAAAGACAAGGAATTAATTAATTACATTATGCTTGATTCCATTTGATGGAATATTTACATATATATAGCTTTATTTATAGCACCTTCAACTTGAAAATTAATTAATTAATATTAGGACAAGGAGTACCTTTTTATAGGTTCATTGAACCTGGTCACTTTGCACGAATATATCGTTAATATGAAATTTTTTTATACTAACAATTTTTATTTATTAAAATTAATAAATTATTTAATTTTTATAATTATAAATAATATATATGTATATTTATAAATATCTTTTTAATAAGGTAAAAATATGTTACGATAACTATGTATATAATTTAAATTTATTTAAATATCAAGCCTACCTAAAATATCATGCATATGTTAATTCCCCTCTCATTTTTAACATGAAAAGTGAGTCATGGAGGGACCTTACAGACTGTATGACCTAATTCTTTTCAAAAAGTTAATTGGAATAATTATTAAGTAATGTTGATTCCAATATTTAATTACTTTTTGCTTTTATTTTTATTTGTTTATTGTATTAAAAAAAATTATTATTTTTATTATTCAATTAGAGAAATTAAAGCGATTTTTATCACTTAATATTTCTAATCATATATTTTTATATTAAAAAATGTGATATAATATAATTAACATTCTTTTAATTGTTTTTAAGGAGTATGCTAAATCAATACAATATAAGTAAAAATAGATGGAGGAGCTATATATTTTTGTTGTTAATGAAATGTCACTTTTAAACATAAAAAACACTTTACGAGATTTGTTTCTATAAGTAGATTGAGATATTTTTGAGCAATTTATATTGTCCTAAAGATAAGTCTTGTCGAATAAATAAAAGAAAAGATAAATTTGTTGTAATAGGTGAAAGAGGAGTATTTTTAATCAATATATAATACGTTTAAAGATATTTAATTTTTTTTAATCATTTAGTAAATGATCATATTTTTATTTTTTACTCAATTTATGAAATTTTGAACCTATGATATAATGATACTTTTATGTAAAATGAAAATATTAAGAGAAAATGTGAGACCATAATTTAAATCTTAGTAAGATGAAAATCTAATATTTTATTTATAAAATTAAATAGTATGTGAATAAAATATTATATTTGGGTCTAACTTGTTCAAAAGGATAATTTTTGAGGTTTAGTTTTGTCATTTTAGAAAAATTATGAATAAAATTTAAAATAATCGTCAAAATAAAGTGATTTAAAGAATATTCTTATAGCTAGTTAATCTTGAACTTTTTGAATTTCATATTTAACTTTTAACTAGAAGAATTTAAATTTGAAGAGGCTGAAATGGTTAAAATTGCTCAAAAATTATGATATTGTATATTCTTTAATCAAAATTAATCATATCCAAATAATCAAATTTGCCGTATCTCATATCTCATCCAAGTAACTATTCAAAATCGATACACTTAATTCACCGCTAAGAATCATTGAAAATTAGAATCATTATTTCAGATTATTACAAAATTTTGTCGAGATACTTAAGATATTTCTCGAAAAATCATTTGAGTCTTTATCCTTTTTAACTATGGTTTTAAAATTTGAAGATTTATACATGGGTCAAACGAATGATATAAGTCGTTTGATGTAAGTTTCGAGCTATAAAAGAGATATTTGCATAAATCAATTAAATCAGATGTTTCGAAAACAAATCGGGCCTTAGACTAAGAAAGCCCACTAATCAGCCCAAATTGCTTCCCTCCTCCAATATAAATTGAAAAAAAAGCCCAAACAAAAGAATTCAAATTTTTTCAGGAAAAACAATGGGCAGAAGACGCCACCAAATCATCTGTTCCTCCGACGAAGAAGACGACGGCGACGACGAACCTCAGCAATTCGCCGGCGGCAATGAAGAAAATGAAAATCCTAATAACATAGAAATGGAAATTCTAGAATCATCTACTAACTTCCAATCAGTTACCCTAAATTCTCCCATCCAGAACCCTACACCTGATCATGAGCCAAACGTCGACATTTATGAAGTTATACGAGCTTCGGATTGTGGTATTGGTCGGGTATTGGAAAATTTAGGGCTAAGATTGCGGAGGGAATGGTTAGAATCATGTGTTGGAGGACTTGAAGGATCAGTAGTAGGAGAGTTTTCTGGATTGGATGATACGACCAAGGCGAAACTTTGTTTCGAGCAGTTTTTGTACTCGGATATGATTTTTTGTGGTGCAGGAATGCTTCCAAGGGACGTTCACAAGCTGCATTTGGTTGATCTTAAAGGGCCCTTTGTTCTTCAGGTATAGTGAAAATCTAAATGCCGATGAAGTTTATTGCTGTTGTGGTTTCAATATGTAATTTTGTTAAAGCTTTACCGGCGATGAGGTGGGGAGAGTGGAAGTAAGGAAAATTGGGAATATCCCTCATCTTATACTGCTCTCCTGATACAAAATCTGAAATTTTATCACTTACTCTTGAGGGCACTAGTGCTGGATGTTTGATAGTTTCTCCTCCTTCATAGATGTACAGTACATAGTCTTTCTCTTGCATTTTTCGCATGGAGGTTGTTTCAATGCTTTGAAATTGGTGAGGAACCATGGAGCAACTTGCTGGGGTGTAGTACATTTGTAATACAACATTGGTGATACTAAAAAAGTTAAAGTTGTTTGTTAATTTGTCTTTATAAATTGAATTAGTTCAACTTTCATGTTTGTAAATGAAAGGCTATGACTTGACATCTTAGTTAAGTTTTGTTTGAAGTACCTATATGAATCCTTTTAGTTTCATTTCTTTATAATGGAAGTACCAATGCGAGTCTTTACTTCAATAACTTATTTAGTTATCTAATACATTGGTTTATCACAATATAAAGCTGGATGGACGACAATATCTAACATGTGTAACCAAAAGGGACGGGGCTTCTTTAATTGTGCATCGAGGAGAATTTGTATATTTTAGTTTTGTTATGTTTTGAGGAAGAAATTTCTTAAAGAAAGCTCAATATTCACATGGATGAGTAGCTTATCTTATTTTCTTCTTGATGAAAGTAACTCATAATTTCGTGTACTTCTTAAAACTATTTGGGAAGGCATTTCAGGAATTGGGTTTGCTGAGAAAGAAGTTGGAAACAGGCATTAGTTAGTTTTGGTATTAACGAGCTTCTATTGTTTTCTCCTTTTTCTCCTCTTATTTATTTGAAAGAGAGTATGGTTTCTTCTTTGTAAAGTGCCAAATCAGAAAGTTATGGAGTGATCAAGAAAACTTCATTACTTTCTGCAAGCAGTTAGTGAACAGAAAAGTTCCAAATTTATTAAAAAATATTGATCTATCCCATCAAAAAAGAAGTAAAAGGAAATTGGTGAGAAGAGACTCATCCAAGTTCTTGGGTTTGAAAATCAAAGTTCATTCGCTTAATTTCTTTCATAGCAGTTGCTTACTGAAACCAATTTGGAAAAGTTGGTAGTTCAATATGACATTTCTTGCAATTAGCTTTAGTGTACCAGAAGCTTCCTTAAATTTGGTCAGCCTATACCTTTAATGTGACTCTGACTATTCAAGTGTTTCATCCCCTTCTCCCTCAAGGTAGATGAGATTGTGAATATCAGTTGTCCTCTTCGAGATAGGTATCAGAAAGTAGCTGCTGGAATAAAGAGGTGTCTGAAATTGTCCATGACTGATGGCATTCAGCGAGTGTTTGGGATGGAGTACAGGCCTATAAAAGATCTCGATGTTCTAGCTCCTTCTGGACTGAAGGTATATCTATGGAGTACCAATTAGCAATTACTATGTTGTTTATTAGTTTGTCAAGTAGCTTTCAAAGTCTCATTTACAAGATGAGAATGGATAAGAATAATATCCGTCATAAAACTTTTTCCATATTCATATGGATTGTTGCTGCATTTTGCAGGTTGCTATCTGTAATGTTCATGTTAGGCATGGAATTCTGATGTTGGTCCCTGAAGTTATTGAAGTTCTGGGTGGGATGGTGGAAGACTTAGAAGAAGCAAGGAAGCGGCTAGTTAATGAAATAAATAAGCCACCAAGGGGGAAAAGGTATGACGAAGGACCAAGAAAACATTTACTGTTTGAACCTAATTACCAAATTCTGATATTGTTGGTAGATGCCTTATACAAGTGTTGAATTCACTTGAATGGCAGAGGTTGATGCTCAGTGCTAGCATTAGAGGACCCTGACTGACTGTATATTTGAATGTAATCAAATGAGGATTCTACTAGTCAACCCCAAGTCCCCAACTAACATGGATTATGGTGTAGTAGTTGATGTTCAAGTCTCTTCAGGGGTATTCTTAAGGGTCAAATAGATATTCTGATGGTCCTAACTTAAAGGTTAAAGTTAAGAGCTGTTTCTCTGAATCTTAGCAAAGTGGTACTTTGTACTCCTCCTTCCTTGTCCATTTTATTTCTTGACCTTCTAGTGAAGACTTAATATCTGTTGCTCAGTTATAGGCTTTGGTTTACAAATGAGCGAATAAGGCGTATTGTCATGATTTATTATTGTTATTCTAGAAACAACCTCATCACTTTTGGTTATTTAGTTACTTCGTCTATGCCCAATGCCAGAACAAGGTCTGGTGTGGTTCCTCCTTTGGCAACTAGAGCTATTGCTGCTGCATGGCCACGAGAAGGTGTTACTGTTCCAGAGCACTCTGATACTTCCTCAAGACAAAATATGCAATTTCAGGTTCATGAACGAGGTACTTTGACACCCTAAAGAGCTTCTTTGCAATTGGTTTAGGATATCTGTATATGTACTGCATGTTCATTTGTTTTTGGTGTAGCTTTCAGTGTGAAAAACAATGTGTGTGCTACTTTGGCTTATTTGGTTAAGCTGACCTTCTGACTATTAGTATGAGAGAGAAGATGATATTTTATCAGATTGCTCCCTTTTGATGGCTTCTCTCCACACAAGCTTGTGTTTGAAGCTTTAGTTTTTGGAATTTTTACTCTAGTTTGAGTGTTAGTTTGCAGAACATTTATCCCACAGTGATATAGCTAAGATAGTGCTACAAGATGAAAGATTGGTTCACATATTTAAATTGGAATAAGTTCTAGATATAGCCTCTTGTATCATCATGTGGTGAATGGTTATGTACCTGGTCTTGCTCGTTGGACCACATATCACCCGTTGGACATGTATTGTAATAACAGAGGTATCTATCTTTTAATTTCTCTCTTTGGGGTGCAGGAACATCTGGCATTGCTACTACTGCAAGTGAAGAAATTCATCCCGTTAGATCTGGGCTACCATCTTCTACGACATTCATCACTCCTGTTTATAGAAGAGAGGCTCAATCTAATATCCCATCTACTCCAGCTGTTTCTGTCCCATTCAATAGGAACGCTGAACCTACCTTTTCATCTGATGCAGCTAGTCATGCAGAGGATATCCATATGGCTGACATGACCACTGAAGACATTGATGTTGCAATTAGAAGGGAACATAATGACACTGTCCTTTCATCTTTGTCTTCCATGGATGTGGAGGAACTTTTGTCAGATGTTAGAAGTGACCCTACCACACCTGCCAGTAGCAGGACCAGAGGAAGCGTTTGTGTGTCTAGCGGTAGTTTCCATAATGAAGATGTAACACCAGATACATTGTCTACTGCAGCAATTGACGTTGATCAAATTGATTTGGTTGATGAATTGGACCATCCATATATACTTTCTGGAGCGAAGGAAAACCCTTTCACTTACTTAGCTAGTCTGTCAGCTAAGCAGGCTGGTGTGAATGGCAGTGCTTCCACTGTTACAGGAAAAATTAAGGTAACTTTTGCTCTCCCTCGTGATATCAACTTCTCTGATGCTTCCATGTAGAAAATTCACTGCGTCCTTTCTATCTTACCCTTATTAATTGGGTCTTTTTCCACTTGGCTGTAATTTGTATGGGTCAATTGGAGATACTCGCAAGCAGAATAATCTCTATAAATTAATCTAATGAAAGTACAAGACTAAAATTCCAATGGCAAATTGCTCAAGTAGGAATGGATTTTTTCTTAAGCCAATGCAAATTGCAATCTATCAAGAAAAACCCCATAACTGGCATCCCTCTTCCTAGCAGCGTACTTTTATGCATATCTGGTTCATTTGCTATCATTCTGCCTTGTCTTGATTTTTGCGCATTTAGAGTTGGTAATTAGCCATTTCGATTAAGATTATTTTAATATCGTGTTTTGTCACTCAAAATACTAAACAGTGAACTCTATTTTTTTTACTTTTAGTGCAAAAAGTTGGGATTACGGAGTAGAATTATCTTCATGTTAATAAGAAACTGATATCTGCCTTAAATCTGCAGTGCTTTCTTACTGGTGTGAAGGGCTTTCAGTATAAACAGAGTAGTAAATACGAGCTTCGGGTTTATGTTGATGATGGCAGCCTAATCTCTGAGATCCTTATAGATCATGCTGTAAGTTATTGAAGACTGGACACCCCCTGACTGTCAGAATCTGATTATTGTTCAACTTTTGTCTGCTTCAGCTTGTGCAGGAAAAAATAGGCTTTTCTCCTGCAGAGGTAAATGCTGCTCTTAGTTCTTCAGATGGCAAACGAGTCAGTGACACGAAGGAGACTCTGAAATGTTTCCAGAAATTCTTGATTAATTTTGAGGTATATCACTGCTATCCATGAAGGGAATTTTGTTTATAGATAACTCCACATGAATCTTCTAAGTTCATATCTGTTTGTTGGATCAAGAAGTACAGGGCAACCACATCTCTCCAAGTGAAAAATATGCGTCCAGGGATAGGTCTTAATGGCATGACTCTGCATTTATAAATCATAAGTACATGAAACATGAAAAAATAATAGAATACAAATGATAATTTCTATGATTATTAACTCGATTATTATTGACGTTAAAGCTGTTACCTGCTGAAGGATTTTGATCTCGTAAAATTAGTACTTCAAAGATATGCTCTGGCCTCTGTGCATGAAAATGTCTTGGACAATGTGTCTTGCAGGGAACAATGCTTGTTCATTTGAATGAAGAATCTCCAATTCCAGTTGCTACTGAAATGAACCAGGGGTGCTCTGCCTCTGATGCATGGTTGCTTCTCAAAAGACTAAAGCCTTCTACTTCTCCGCGACAACATCATCTTCATCACTCAGAAACCATCAATTTATCCCCTTGATGTCTCGTTCATTCTATGGAGAATTTCAAAACCACGAGAGCAAGGTGAGTTACAGAGTGACATTGCTCAATTCAGAAAGTTGTTGCTGACGCCCTCAGAAGCAATGGCGTAAATGCAGAAATAGTTCACCTGTGATTCAAACAATGAAATGACTTCTCAAATTGCGGAGCCCAGGGTGTTTGATTGGGGTTCATCCTAACCTTCTTCCTCGGAAAATTACAATGTATATGTGAGGACATATAAGGTCAATTAGCTTGATTCATTTTATTATCTTCTATTTCTAGATTATTTAAGAATTTGAATTACTATATATGAACTAGAAATTCTGTTCGAACATAGATTTTGAAGTTTAATTGATATATTAGTTCTTTTTTCCCCTTTCCTTTTCTTGATAATTACTTTCAATTTGATCGTGTAGCTATTCTTCTTTTATCTTAAACAATGTAACTTTGAATAATTGAATTATAATGTCCATTGTACAATACATTTATTACTTCTTCCAGTCCAATTTAAATATATGATACATTTTACATTTTGAGACGTCACGAATGTTTTCATTCTCTATAGATCTTTTCATTTTAATTTGTTTGTCTAACTTTCCTTTTTAGTTCGTTAAACAAAGAATGTATATCCCTTTTTGATAACTTTTTGATTCCATTAAATCATATAATACATTTTTCATTCGGTGTCAAGTCAAAATAGGACAAACAAATTGAAACAGATAAATCAATTTTATTTTTATGACTTTCAAAACATTGTTTAATCATTGCTTTACGTTGTTACCTCAGTACTTATGTTTGTGATAGCTAACAAATATCTGATGAGATAGTTGACGTTCACAAGTTCATTCAATTTAAGCTTTCCATTTTACCTTGAAAAGCAAAAATATTCTTCTACTCAATCATGTTTTAACATGTCTAAAAGTCTAATAATCATATAAATATCATATCACATTTAAAATTAATAAAACAAATTCTTTTATTTTTTTATGCTTAATTAAATAAATTCACGTAAATCGAAACAAAATAAAAATAAACACTTTTTGCAAATCGAGGGAAGTGATGAAAAGCATGAATTATAGAAAGAGAAGAAAAAGTGTGGACAAAGAAACCCCCCAAATAAATAAATAAATAATTAAAGCATAGATAGAGCTTACAAATCGCTACGAAATAAAAGGTAAGTCCTATAAATATTTGTTGCCAACTATTCCTTTCTAAACTCTCTTCATTCTCACAACTTTTTTCTCATTTCCACACTTTCAAATCTCTTACTTTCTCTCTCTACCTTCTTAAAAAAACTTATATTTCTTTGTCTATACAAAAACAATAAAAAGAAAGGAGTTTTTGGAGCTTATTTATCAAACCTTATTGATCATTGAGGATTTAAAAGAAAGAAAACCCCCTTAAAAAGAATTGTGAGTTATCTCCTTTTATACAAAAAAAAAAAAAAAAGTTTGTATCTCGAATTACATTACGATAACAATATTTTGAAATTATTAGTTAAGAATTACTTTTGATAGAAAGGTTATGAATAGTATTTATCACTAGGAATCTCTTATTTTGTAACGATGCATTACTATTAATTGTTATGTTTCGCTTCGTAGTAAAAGGCAATCTTGACATGCAAAGTATATCACGTGTAACTAACTATTTTTTTTTTTTTAATTTGTAGGAATATTTTGAAAACGAAATCTTGATGGCTCCAAGTGGAGGAGGAGTGAATAAAAACAACGGAGGAGGTACAAGACAAGTATTAAAAAAAGGTCCATGGACAACAACTGAAGACGCGATTTTGATGGAGTATGTGAAGAAACACGGAGAAGGGAACTGGAACGCGGTTCAAAGGAATTCAGGATTAATGAGATGTGGAAAGAGTTGTAGGTTAAGATGGGCGAATCATTTGAGGCCTCATCTAAAAAAAGGTGCATTTTCTTTAGAGGAAGAAAGGCTTATTGTGGAACTTCATGCAAAACTTGGAAACAAATGGGCTCGTATGGCTGCTCAGGTTTGTTTATATATTCTTCCATAATTAATCTCATTAATGCGATCTAAACCTTAATTAACACATACATAGAAAAAAGCTGAATTCATGAGTCAAAATTTTTATTTTAATTCTTCTCTATCTCTTTTTTTAAATACAATTACCTGTCGCTATATATGTGTGAAAAGATTGGTTATATATAATGAGCTGAATTCATCGATTCAAAATCTTGATCGTCATCTTTTTCTTTCGATGCAATTTGTAATTTATCAGATTAATTATTTGAAGTCATTCCTACTCATTCATTCAACGTCACAATAATTGTGTTTCATCAGCTCCTTTTGTACTTATTAATGTAAAATGTACTAATTGTTTCTTGTTATTCTACGTATGCAGCTTCCAGGTAGAACGGACAATGAGATCAAGAATTATTGGAATACGAGGCTAAAGAGAAGACAAAGAGCTGGATTACCAATATACCCCCAAGACATACAACCACAAAATTACCAACAAGACCAAAATCAACAACATAGTACTAATATCCCTTCACCATTTGATAATCATCAAAACTCCAATTACAACAATAATTCCCCTCTTTCCCTTTTAGATATCTTCAATCCTTCGACAATGAAACCTAGTAGAAACATCATTCCACATCAATACCAATTCAATAATAATCCCAGTTCTCCATTTCTCACAAACACAAATAATATCAACAACCAAGTCAAGTTTTTTCGCGACCCTCGTGTGAGTCTCTCTCTAACATTAGCATCATCGATGAAGAATTCACAACTTTCTTCGATGGTAGCACCCGTACCTAATAATTTTAGTCAACGTTATTCTAGTTCTATGCCGGTTCCACCACTTCAACATACCTATCCAAATTTTACCACTTATACCGCGATTTCCTCAAACCCTAATGGTTTGATCTTAGGTATGCATCCCTTAGCCAAATGAATTTAATTTGATCATATTTGTTAATTCATTTCATATTTTCTCATACGTTCACTAACAGGTATGGGCATAGAGCATCGTTCAATCCCATCGTCTGTGCCTAGGACTACTAGTACATCAAGTGATCATGTTGATAATAATTACACGATTAATCATGGATTATCGCGAGGAAATAGTGGATTATTAGAAGATTTACTGGAGGAATCTCATACTTTAACGAGAGGTGAAAAAATTGAGGAAAATTGTCCAATTGAAAATGAAGATAATAATAAAGGGAAATTAGTTTGGGAAGAATATGGATTAACAGAAGAAGCAGCAGATGCAATTTTTACGGAAGAATCAACATATAATTTTTCTCATAACCATTCTGAAGATTCAAGTTCTCCTCATTCATCCTCAGGTAAATTCTCCATTAATTTCAAACCGATTTAACTTATATACGCATAACGAATAATTAATTTATCAGAAAAAATGTGAATTTTTACAATAAAGTTATGCTTGGAATTTCGCTTGTTGGGAAATTACATTGTGCAAATAAAGTAAATATATATATGATTTTTTTTTGCCATAAGATATTTTGAATTTGCTTGACATTACAACTGACATTCTAGAATTTTTAAGTCGTATGTTCTAATTACAACTGACATTCTAGAATTTTTTTGAATTCCCTTATAGAAATTTCTGACTCAACAATAGAAAATTTCAAAAATACATGTCAGTATTTCACATTTTTAGTATTGTAAATTGTCAAATTAAGAATAAAAATGTAGGGTATCTTAAGCTATGATATATATTAACTTATGTAAACTTATGTATAGTCTTTTTTTTTTAATGCCTCATGAGTTTAAGTTTTATACATTAATGATGTAAACATAATTTATTTAATTAGATCATATTAAAATGTATTGAAGATAACTCTATTTATAAGAATTTATTTCAGAAATTGAATTAACTTTGTATATATATATATATAGGGATAACAACAAAGGAAGCTTCATTGGAGAATATAGGTAATCAAGTAGATGATGATATTATGAGATTTCTTGATAATTTTCCACTTGGTGTACCTGTTCCTGACTGGTGTGATGATCAACAAAATACATCAAATGGTCAATCTTTTGAATGTGACCAAATTCAATTGTCCTCAAAATCAAGTTCATGAAGATTCGGAATTGCAGATTCAGAATTTGAAGTTTATCGATTTCTCATACAACAATTTTAAGTTGAAATATAATAATCAGTCAAATAGTTATAGATGTTTAGAAAAATTTCTTAATATATAGACGAGATCTCTGTACAGGGTACACGTGAACCCGTTAGTTACAAGCTAGATCTGTCTCTTTTAAGGATGATCAAGAATAGGAAATCATGCCCTTGTTTTAGTTAATTAAAAGTAGTCAAGACATTTATTTATATTCTTATTCATAAATTTACCATTAAGTAAATAGCAAAGATTGCAAGTTTCTTTTTTTTTTTGAAAAAAAAAACAAAAAAAAATCATTTTGCTTTAGGTTTACTATTTAGACTGATTAATGATAATTGGCCATTGATCAATTGTGTTGGCTTTATTTGTTTTTGATGAAACAAATAAACTTCTTTGTTTGAGTTGCATGTCTAGTTTAACGATACGTTTAACTTTTATATATCGATAATTTTTATATTATTGGGTGTTATTTAGTAAGATAATTATCTATAATAAGTAAAATTAATAACATGAATATTAATATAAGTAAGCTTTTTGCAGCAAGTTTAGTCATTACAAATCATTTATTTTTTGTGATGAATAAACTTGCCACAAAAAACTCTGAAAATTATTACCACTAATAATGGCTATTTTAGGATGGTTGGAAGTATATCGTAGGGTTGGACATGGTACGATATGTTACGATATTAAAAGTTTTATTTGATAATTTAAATTTTTTATTTTTAAAACACTATAGCAAAATAATTTAGTAAAATTATATTCAATATTTGAAGGTTGATTTTAAATTTTTTACGATTAATAATCGATTTTGACTCACATTTAATCATATATATATATATATATATATATATATATATATATATATATATATATATATATATATATATATATAATAGATATATAGAGAATTATGATTCAAATCCTTTAACACCTTAAACAAGTTGAAATAGTCAAAAGAAAATAGAAACAATTTTCTTTATTAATTAACTAATTACTTAATTACACAAGGAATGAAATTTCAATCAAGATGGAAGAATAAAAAATCTAACATCTAAATAATTACTTTTATATTACTAATACTAGTTTATATATTTAATAGTTTATAATAATATTATGAATCATATATGTATGATATACTTCAATACAATATTCGATATTTTAGAATATTATTTGATGATCATGAGATCACCACCAAAAAAACATTTATGGTGATTAAGTTCCATAATAAATAAAAAATATGTCATAAATCAGAATAAAAAATTTTAACAAAATAATTTTTACGTGACTACGAGGATTGTCACAAAATTAAAGGTCATAGCGTAAAATACATTTTGCCTCGTCTAAATCATGAAACATTTAAAATATTTTATGTTGTATTTTCGATCAAACCTAATATTTTCTATTATCTAAATTTTGCAAGAGAAAAGAAAAACTAATTCTCATAACTATAAAATATTTCATTAAAACGTATGATAACAAATCTAAAATTAAGTTCGTTTACTAAGTATAACAATATATCGTTCTTTTTTAAACATATCTTATAATTAAAATTGAGAAATTAATAATAATAATAATAATAATAATAATAATAATAATAATAATAATAATAAAAATAATAATAATAATAATAATTGGATAACATCTTCTTTATCCGAAATCTCGCATAAATGCAGGGTGATGTTATCTTTACTAAATTTGGAATATTTTATGATGATTTTTTTTCCTTTTTTCTTTTTTAGAAAAAAATTATTAACATTTTTTATGATGTCAAAAACACTTTTTTTCCTTTTTTGAATTAGTACTAGGTAATAAAATGTCTCTATTATTAGAATTCCCTAAAAAAAATTATTCATAGTTCACTTTTTGTTTGTTCTTATGTCCTTTACACTTATATATATAAGAAAAAAATTTGATGCACAAAATATTCTGTACGTAAAATTCGAAAAAAAAGCATTTAATAGTTAATTTTACTGTTTAAATCCATAATATATTACTATCGTTTTAAAACTTTTTAAAAAAGAAAAAAAAAACATATACAATCACAAGACACATTAGTGCATTTTGTATACACACTATATATGTATATTGTGTGTTGTAGGGCTGTGTATCGGTCGGTTTGGTTCGATTTTGAAGTTTATCGGGTTGACTTACTGGTTATCGGTTTGTAGAGATGCTAAACCGTTATAGAACCATTAAGATATTGGCTTGTCGGTTATTGGTTTGATCGTTATCGTTTCGGTTATCGATTTAACCGTTAAGATTTGACACAAAAGAAAAAACATTGAAATTCACTTAGAAACAAGGTGACAAACCAAATAAACCATGCACTTGAGTTCACAAGTTACATCTTGCTCAAAAGCAAATACTTTGACACTGTAGAATAATCAAGTGTTTGTGACAACCAAAAATAAAAGTAGGAAAATTAAACACCTAGTTGAGGACTTCATATACAAAATGGTATAAATATAATTATTTAATTTATTATCGGATTATCAGTTAACCCATTAAGAAAAAATCTTTAAACCGTTAAGAACCAATAACCCGATAACAAAATAAATTAAAACCGTTATCAAAACCATTAAGCCAATAACCCAAAACTATAAATCAATAACTTTTTTATCGATTCGGCTTATCGGTTTCGATTCGATTTTCAACAGCCCTAATGTGTTGGATGGGAAAGAGGCTATTAGGTCCATCGATAAAGTAACCTTTATCCAATCAATATTTATTTCGCTAAAAAATTATAATATATATATATTGAATAATTCTGACTTTTTGTATTATACTTTACTCCGTTATACTTGACTCCCCTAGTTGGTGACCTAATACATGCATGTTTTAGCATTCTGTATTTTATTTTAAAAAATTTTAATTATATTAATTTGACGTTTGGATATGCTTTTTATACGCCATACATTTGGTCACGTAAATAATGCCCATAAGGCCATAGGATAGACAATATCTAATTAAATTATCAAGGAAAAGTATAGCTTATTATTCTGAAATAACTAAAAAATATTTTATTCAAAATATTGTCATTTTAAAATTAAAATAGACTTTTTTTTGCACTTCCACCCTTATAATTAATTAATTAATATAAAAAGAGATTAATATAACAATTAGCAAAAGAAAAAAATATTATTAAATTGAATAAAAAGTAATATAGTCAAATTGTATATTCAATGAAACATTTTCTTTAAAAATAGGTAAAAGATAATCATGACAAATAAAATAGATTCGAAAATTTTTTGAAGTAACAAAAAAATTAGTGAAATAACTTTCTAATGACGGTAAAAAAAAAAAAAGAAAAAAGAAGAGACGTTTCACATTCATATTTGTAATTATATAAGCATGTTTCTAAGATGATACCTTTTACTTGTATATTAAACATAAGAAGATAAAAAAGTAGAACCCACTTATTTTTTCTAAAAAAATATTTTTTATAAAAAATATTTTTCGTCGTATCAACAGAGTCTGAACTATATTTATCCCTTTTATTGATAGAGCTAATTATATTTCCTTTACAACAATTACACTATAATTTTCCCCAACTTGGAATTAAATTTGTCTTGCAATATATTCATGCACTTATTATGACTTTCTATACATTACCATATTTCAAGCCATAAAATTCTCTTGCTAACTTCATACACCTTGTGTGTTAATTACTTCTATTAATCTCTTTATATATATATATATATATATATATATATATATATAGGAACTTTCATATTAATTTTCGATTCTTAAATTAATTAAATTATTTAGTTAGGTATAAATATTTGATACGAATAAATATTATCAGTAGCATCGCTCTCTTCACGTTTAAATTATGAACTGCAAAAGAAAAAAATAATTGGCAAGTGAAATGTATAATAATTTGTTTGTCTCGTTTAAAATTGAATTTTTTTAGTCTGATCTAATTACTTAAATTAATTAAAAAGATTCGAGTAAAAAAAAAAGTAGAAGCAGGTATATTTTTAACGACCTTTATTTCTAACATGAACGATACATCATTTTCTATCTCTTTACATGGAAAAGAACTTGTCAAATCTATGTTATTTTATGATAAATCACGCGAACTGATTAAATACACAATAAAGAGTTTGTAGTATTTCCTTCAATTGATCCAGCTTTTTCGACTATTTTTTTATTATGAGTAAGACAAGTTGGAAACAACTAGGTAACGTCGACGATAATAATTTGAGTATATTTATAAATTAACCCATAAAAAGATAATTCGATCAATTTATTAAAATGTAGTAAGAATTGGATGAGTTGGATTATGACCCGTTTTTTAAATTTATTTTAGGGATAATGCACAAGTAACCCCTCAACTTATGTCAGAAATTTCAGAGACACACTTATACTATACTAAGGTCTTATTATCCCTAAACTTATTTATTAATAATTTTTATCCCTTTTTCGGCTTATGTGACATTATCTTGAGTCCAGATTGACTTTTTTTTTATAAATTAGTGCCACGTAGGTCGAAAAGAAGTGAAAAATTACTTATAAAATAAGTTCAGGGGGTAATAGTTACTTTGTATAGTATAAGTGTGTCTTTCGAGGCTTCTCATGCAATTTCTCTTTATTTTAATCCAAACAACTTCTAAGCATATCAATAATTTATATATTATTAATTTAACTCATTTTAATCTATTCAAATTTATCTCGCCCGTCTATTTGATCCCCTGTAAGAATCTTTAGAAAGAAAAAAAAGATTTTTTTAAAAATATATTTTATTATTAGAAGTAGCCGCCTATAAAATCAGATCTTACTTCATCCTAATGCCTGCAAAAATAATGTTGTGATATATATATATATATATATAGCCTTTGCTAAATATAGAAAAAAACTATGACATAAAGTTTATACTATGAAGCAATATACATAAGAAAACTTTGCTTTTGGTCATTTCTTAATTATTAGTTGATCTTTAGAAAAGAAAAAAAAAGTGAATCCCACTTGCTCTATGGATCAAATTATTTGTTTATTAAAATATCCTCAATAAATATAACGTGAACAAGGTTTTGAGGGGCGATTGAATTTTAAACCGTGTTAATGCATATATTAAAACTCATTGCAATGTACATACCTTAATACTAAACAAAATGTATATATTAGTTATACATAAATTGAAGTAGTTTACCATAAGGTACAAGTTAGTGGTGTAGCCACGTGTAGCATAGGGTGGTCAGTCAAACACCCTTCGTATTATACTATATATATGAAAAATTATACGAAATGTATAGGTCAAAATTTTATTTTCATACGTATATATTGATTCTCAAATATTCTTAATGAAATTTTCGACTTCACTAATAGTACTAGTAATACACAATATTAATACATGTATTTTTTCTAATGCATTCTACTAAATGACCCCTTAGCGCTACATCTGAGCACTCACAACAAGGAGTTCTATACAAGTAGACATTAAGGCCATGTAGTGCTTCAAAAGGCCCAAATATTAAGGATGAGGCTTGAAGTTGATGAAGAGGAACAAGAAGCCCAAATGTGGCCCATAATCATCCAGCCCAAATGATTCATATTTGGGCCTATTTTAAGTGTATCCGAGAAATGTATCAGTGCGATTTCATTAACTCGATTCGCCTAGAAAGAAGGTTGAACCACAAGGACAATCATCTATAAATAGATATCAACCCTGTTTTGCTATGAGAAATTGACGTCCTATCAATTGAGTTCTCTAGGTCGTAAGATCGTGATAGCAAGTTGATCTCAAATTTAACCACTGATTGTCAATGAAGTTGAAATGATATAATTCGATTGACCCTAAATCAAGATTATATTTATATTTGTAGATTTATCTCTTTTATAATTGTTTATGTAATTTCTTTTCGATCATCCATAAAAAGTATAATTACTTAAACCTGAAAAATAAGACGATTATATGTTGTAACAAATTAAAATAGATGTAAAAAATAAAAAGAAATTATACTATTTCTCTATATTAAAGTTATTATTTTTTATTTATTTAAAATAGCCCATTCAAAAAAAAGGTGATTTAAATGCAAGGATTAAACAGAACCAAACATCCTCTGCCCTACCCCATGCCCCCATTTAATGCAAAAGTATTAAAAGCTTCTTATACTTTTTTTCCGCTTGTCTCAAAATTATTTACGCCTCAAATTATTTATTGTATTTTTTAAAAATATAAGATAAATTTGTATTTTTCCAATTTTATTTGTAGTAGTATTCGATCTCAAAGACTATAAATATTTTAACAATAAAAAGATAATATATAAATAAAGTAAATATTATACAAAACAAGATAATATATAATAAGGTATAAATAATGATAATAATAATCAAATTCCCCCTAATTAATATATTTTTAGGGAAAATTACGATAAATAATTTGAGACCGATAAAGTATTTATCTGTTTTTTGTTTTAAGTCTTTCTTACACATTTCCTCTACCTTCTTTAATATTTCCAACTCCTTTTCTAGTTGAGTAGTTGGCCAATTTAATGCTACTTCTTAAATGCACCAAACAATATTGTCATCTTCCATGTTATTTTTCCTATTTTTAAGATTAATTCTTTACCTCAAAAATACCTAGTCTTCTATTCTTCAAATATTTCTTCATAAAAAAATCTCATAACTTATAGATTTTTTATTTTTCCTTTTCACATATAGTTTATTTTGCTTAGTAAATATGATGGAAAAAGGGGGAAAAATAAAGTCAAAAGTCAAAATCAAGAATGGATGTTTGAGTTTTCAAATGGATGAATACACGAGATATTGGTGCGGTTCAATGAGAAAGCAGTACTTAAGAACATTTTTGAGTCTACTTTTTGATTGAGCCGCGCCAATATCACGTGTAGCTAAATCTTTAGTTGTCCATGTATGTATATATGTACTTTGTTCTACATCAACATCAAGTAGTGAAGTACAATTATTTTGCCATTTGAAGTAAAAATATATTCACTGGTAAAATTACATTAATTGATTTTTGTTGCTTGAACTATTTTTTCCATTAATTATGTGTTCTTTATGTCTGTTTGAAAATGTTGTGTTGGGCTATTCTAGAGTTAATAATGATTTCAAAATTATTTTATGTTGGTTCTTCTTCTACTTGTCCTATTCCTTATTAAGTGGTTGAAGGTTGACCACTTTTTTTTAAAAAAAAAAATACGATAGTGTTTGAGACAGTTTGTGTATTTGAATTAATGTATTATATATGGGTTTTTACTTAAAAATATTAATGATTCGATTCGATTGTTATTTTATGAAATGTATATCATATTAATTTTTTGATTACTTTAGTTTGTACCACTAAAAAGACTTTTCAAAACCATTTGATTAATTATCCTAATTTTTCTTTGATATCGATATGATCTGATTAATTTTCAGTATAATGTAAGATTTACATGTAAAATTTACAAAACAATGTCACACATACTTGCATTGGACTTTGAACAAATTAACTCTTTTGGACATTTTTGTTGTTCAAAGGTGAGATGACTCAAGAAAATATGAAAGGGGAAAGGTTATATATATGTTGTTTGTTTGTGTTATTTGTATTATCGAATAACTCTAATCACCAGGTATTGACCATATCAAAAGAAATTATAAAGCGTTCTTTACGGATAAACTCATTTAAACTCCCTAGTGTTTGATAGTTAAAGAGCAACCACCCTACTCTCTTCTTTAGGTTAAACTTGTCAATATCTCCAAAGAAAAAGAGAGGTATTTAGAGTGATTTTTCGATTTTGTCATGTTTCGTTAGATCAAAAATTTTGAAATATATTTTTCTAAGAAAATAAATTCTTTGAAAATGAGATGAATGACTTTTCTAGTGGAATTAGACAATTTTTTTTGCCAAATGTCCTCTTAGGTTAATATACACAAACAAATCTAAAGAATAACCATGTAAATGAAAGGGCAAATGTATATAATGTACTTTTGAGTCTCCCCAACTACGGATTTAGCCATGTTAGGGAGCGTTTCACCTTTCAGTATGACACTTTTCGGAGCGAATTCAAATTCAACCAGACTTAAATGAGGGGAAAACAAAAGAAAAATAATACTATGTACCAAGATTTTCTCCATTCTCGGTATTTAAATTCAAAACTAAACTTCTAATTAAGGGTGGAGGGTTCAATTGGGGCATAGCGTTTTTTTTCACTCCTCAGATCTTTCACTTTTTTACTCTCTTGATGACTTGAACTCACAATTTTATGATTGAAAATGAAGGGTGCTTACTATCCGAGCAGCTTGTATCAGATGGGGCATAGTTATTTATGTTTGTATTGGAATTTTGTTCTTCCATGTGCAGCCTTATTTGTCCCTCCAACATTCCATATGTGTGTTTCCCTACCTATTTAAGAATCAATATTTTACTTTACACAAATGTAACATGTATAGAGGAACAAACATGTTTTAAACATTAAACATTAGTTGAGATGTCCAATAATACTAACATATTTGTTGAGCAATAATTCCAAAGAAATTTAGGATTTCATATTTATTTAATTTATGTCTGAATATATTTTGTAGTCGAATAAATTTTACAGTTTTTTTTTTACAATGTCGGTGTCTATAAGTTAAATCCTCGAACAATTCATTCCACTTGCATTATTAGAGATATGTACAATGATATGAGTTTATTTGTTACAAAAATGTAGTAGGTTTCCCCACAGCTAAACCTCTACAGGTTCAACTGAATCGACTGCTTTTCCGCTCGAACTATGTATACATATGAAGAAAAAAAAAGACAAAATGTATACATATAATACAATTACACTTATTTTCAAACCACTTACTCAACATTCTGGATTCTGAATTCGCCTTTGATCATACGTATAATATGTACTTCCAACCAAAAGAATGTGACATTTTGACATAGTGAATGTCCTCAGAATGCAGCTTTCCATAGTGCATTCTCTCCCTCGCCACAATGGCGATGGACCTCCTTCATCCTATCGACAGACCTGCATATTCCACTGCAGGTCCAGTCGAAAGAGGCAACACAAACGTTGCCTGCCTGTGCCTTCCATTCACAATCTGCATCGACAAGTACTTTTCGTATCAAATTTGATAACACAAAGATGAAACTAACAACGTCTCGTTAGACATCAACTCACACACGTGTATTACGCTCACTGAACTTTACCTACTATAGCAGTAAAGTCATGAAACTATTTTCAATGAAGACAAAAGATTGTAATTCATATAATCATTTAGTGAGAATTGTCCCAAAGAAATCCAACGAGTAACTAATAATACTGTTATACAGAAGAAAAGAAGAGGTGTGCTTTACCAGGTGGGGTTCCACAACACAGTCTACGATCATCGATATGCTGCACATCGAGTCCAATAAACCAAGCTCCCAGTGACACATCTTCGTTTGTATATTTATGAAGTACATGCCTTAACATATCAAGAAGAGTATACATATGTAAGAGGCTGCTCGGACTCATCAAAAATACTGAAGGGTGTATGTCAGATCTTCCAAAAGCTATGCATTTTGGGGGATTCAACGCGGGAGTGGAAATATTATTAGAGAGTGTGAGCAACATAGGAAAGAAGAAAAACTATGCTTTTATTCGAAATATATTAAGAAAAAGATACTTAACTGGTTTGCTGATATGTAAGTAGCTAAGTCTTTAGAAATGGCATATATTTGTCCAGTAGCATGACGAAAATACTTGTCTCCGAATTTCCAATATTCCGGTTCATGATACCTTACACCCCTGCCATTGAAAACAACAAAATGATCAAAAATGAAACTTCAAGTTTCAATTTTGCAGAAAAAATGGATGTCCTTACTTCCTGGAAAGGACAGGACCAGATTTCATGCACCCGATATATATACGTGGTTTTTTACTATGCCTTACTAATGTTTCCGCCAGTGTAGCTGCAACAGAAGTGAAAAATCAAGCTTGAATTTGCTGTAACAAGTCTTACAATCTCTATATAACATTGAAAAGTGATGGTTTTGGTTAAGTGTTAAGTATGTCAAGGCAGAAAAATTACGAAATATTTTGGTTACCTATATTGACATGAACATCATCATCAACCTTGATGTAATACTCAGCATCCCATAAGTTAACAGCTGTGGCAAAGTAAGTCTTCGTCTTGGCGGACAATTCAAGATAACCCTCAATATGATCCTGTTAAAAGGCAGCAGAGTGATGTATCGTCTTTTTTACGTGTGAATACATCAATTATAACATGTGGTTCACAAGAGTAAAGTGAATGATCAAAGGAAATGTGAGAGAAAAATATTACCAGACGCAAGAAATCACCGTGCTTTTTGTCCTCAGCTTCAATAGCTTTGTCTAATATGCCCCCTAATGTGGCACTGCAGAACAAATTTGTAGCTTTTTAGTCATGTTAAACGTTTATATTGTCTTTTAATCGAATACAAGAGTGCAAACAAGAGTTGATGCAGACAAAAGAGGATAGGATTTTATGTAATGGTATAGGGACAGACTCAACTTCAATTAAAGAGATTAAGAGGTGTTCACTCAGAATCTATGTTGCTCGGATACTCCAAAAATATCATTATACTCATGTCGGAAACTCCAAAAACGCCCACTCAGAAGCAATCATAAAGCAACAAAATTTTACTGAAGTTATTATAATCTAACTACATTATATAAAAACAATTCCGAGTAGAAAATTAAGAGATAGTGGTCTAAAGCACACCTGAATTACTACATTTTTGTGAGTTCCCTATCTGAACTATCATTAACGATGATGATATTTCGACCATCAACTCAAAAAACGATTACCACTATGAAGAAAAGGTTTAGTTAATTGAAAAGAAGCAAAATCCCCCACCTATGACCAATGACGAAGCGAATGATTATTCCTTTCTCTTCTTCCAGCTTCCTTCTTTTTTCACCTGTTTCACCATGTTAAAATCAACAATGTCAACACTCAGACAAAGCAAATGCCAGCATGAGACGAGTTAAGGCATAGGCAGAGTCATTAAACCTTGTGGCATCCATGTAGCGCGAACTGAATCCCTTCTTTTTCTGCTACTAAATGCAGTGTTTATTCCTACCACCATAAAATATTTTCTTCTTCTTCGTGATTCACCCTTTTCAATCTCTTCTGATATCGGAACCCCACTGAGAATCGACTCGTGAGCTGCCTTTGCTTCAGCCAACTCTATCTCCAAATTTGAAATGGTTTTATCTAATATCCCAAAATTATCTTTGGATACAAGTTTTACATCTTGCTGCTGCAACTAAACAAAAAAGTCAAGGTTAAGATGTTTTGTTGAGGTAAATAAACAGAAAATAAGCTTCAAGTTAGAATTAGGACTACTTACAAATTTTGTAATGCAATTCTCTGAAATTAATTTCAATCTTTCAGCTTCAACTGTAGTTGTTCTTGTAATTCCTTCTTTTGTTTCAGAAACTATCCACATTCTGCAATGATAAATGCTTAAATTACTGTCAAATAAACATTGAACAACAACATAACCGGGATTTTATCCCACAGATGGGGTCTGGGGAGGATAGAGTGTACGCATATCTTACCTCTATCTCGTGGACGTAGAAAAACTGTTTCCTAAACACCCTCGGTTGAACTAACACATACCAAAGTAGATTTAAAGGTAGAAAACAGAAGTAATGAAGATATCGCAAATCTACGATCAGACCTATCTATAAAAGTCAGTTTCTAATCTATAATAACATTTCACAATAACAGTCAAGTTTTTTTCTTGAATCGATTTTTCATGTTATGTTATATTCTCATGTTTTCTATAACAGTATTTCGCTATAACAAAAATTCAAAAGTTAGTTCATTCTGAATCACTAAAATCTAGCAAATCAAACAGAAAGACTTATGTAACATATCAAATAGTAAAATCCAATTGACCAGTACATAAAAATGTAACAAATCAAAACAAGAAAAGTGAAATATCACTATAAAAATTCAATCTTTATTTAAAAAAAAAAAGATTTCTTTTTTACCTGTTTGTGAAGAACATTCCAGCACAAAAACTTCCAAGACATAGAAAAAGACTCCATTTTTTTGAAACTACACTTCTTGATGGCCTTTCTGTTGCTCCTCTGTTCTTGAAATACATATCAAACACACCCTTAACCAGACGTCTCGATTTTGAACTCTTCTAGAAAGCCCGCGAATCAAGATTACAGTCAGAGCTTCAATATGAGTACCAGACACGGAAAACCAAAATCTCAGACACCCAATAACCAATAAAGCTATAATCTTTTTTACAGAAAAAGTGAATCCTAGGAACAAAGTTTGAGGAAAATTACAGTTTATAGGAAGAAGCTATTAGCCTATAACTATTACATGGAATTCTTTGGAACAGAAGTGAAGACAATGAACAGCACAGCTACATGTACCAAATTTACCAAACTGTCCTTTTCAAGATTGAGGACATTTCTCCTATAATGAAAATGGGGTTCATTAATCATGAGAAAATTGTACTAGTTTTTGCTATAGTGGCTTACATAAATGCCCTTCTTTCTTGAATTGTCAATATTATTAACTTTCCAACATTGATGGGAGAAGGGCATTTTCGTCTTTTTATATGGACTTCGGAAATATATATTTTTGAGGTTCAGTTAAAGTCAAATGTTATATCTTTACATGGAATTAGAGAGTTAAGGATCATCCCAATTATTGTACTCCACCGATGTCGTTCTTGATCCACACTAGGCTTCCAGCTCTGGGCGTGATTAGGGGTGTTTAGTCTTCGACATCGAGCGTGATAGATCCTTTGATCTTCTTATATGGATTTTTATTAATATTTCAAGTTGAGTTCGGTTCAAATGTTATATCTATAAAATATTATGAGTTAATACATGTAATATGTATAAATAATTTTTTCGGAATACAATAAACAAAAAAACTATTGTACTCGAGAACCTATAAATGAAAATTCTAATTCCGCGTCTAACGAATATATGCTTGACAGTTTGCATTTTAAAGTGATGGAGGAATCAAAAAAGAAAAAAAAAGTTGAAGGGAATCTATAGAATCTTGACATGTGTAATGGGATTATAAGCTATTGTTCTCTATCAAGAAAAATAAAATTTCATGATATTACAATGTCAGTGTGTCATGTGTGTTTGGTATTTTTATGTCTAGCTTAAAATATATTATATTTGTATCGAGCTATGAAAATAAATATTGATATTTTTAATATAATAAGTTGTTTGTATTATATTTTTTAAAATTTGATCCTTTTCTGAATTTTTTATGAATGTGTATGTTTTTTACATCGAACTGACCACAAACACACAACCATCCATTCCAATGGAACATTAATTAAACCAACAATTAATAAAGTAATAAAGTTTATACCACTAGACTTATATATATAGGAAATTTCTCAATAATTAAACTATTATTATAGGCCATTTATATTCATTGATTGTGAAATGTTTGAAGGCAAACAAAAAATTGAATTGAGCAAATCATTAAAAATAGTGAAGCAACCCATTAAATGATTAAGAAGAGTTGGTAACAGCACAAACTTTCTTTGTTATTTCTATTTTTTTATTTTAGATACCAAAATAGTAACAACAAAGAGATTGACACATGGTCTTTATATTTAATAAAAATCATATAAATTGGTTATAGTAATTAATTTATTTTAGTGAGGCTATAAGTGTAGCTTAATATGTGTCATTTAATAAAATTGTGAATTAATGGGAGATTAATCACTAGTGCAAGGAGATAAGTCAACAATATCAAGTGTGGTCCAATCTCAAGTTCAAAGTGGTCACCATGCACCAGGAATCATGTTATAGATAGTGGTGAATCAAGAGTGGAAGTAATTATTCAGAAGTACAAAGTTTACTCGTATTTGGTGTTTATATTTGACGTTGAAAGTAAAATATGTGTCTTTCGTACGTAAATGTATCACTTGATCATGACTAAAGAAACAAATTGAACTAAAAGCAAAGAGATCAGAGATAAATGTATCATATATTATTATAAGTATGAAGCTCTAAAGTATAAAGTTGAATTACTATTTTGCTCTTATATTAAATTAAAAATTAATAAAATACTTTACCCAAATATAAATTAGATATCTAATTAAGTAGTAATATTTGAATTACATAATAGAGGAGCAAAATGAGAAGTTCAGCTCAATTACTATGTGTGAAACAACGAAATAGGATGAACACTAATAAAGTTTCAATTAAATAGCTTGAAAGGTATAATCACACATATCAAAAATTGAGTGTTGTACACATGGTTTGATGCTGAATGATGATCAACTCTTTTTGAAACTCTCTAGCATAGTTTCCCGCAGAAAAGAAACCATATTATAAACTTTTACTACTAATAATAAATTGAAATTGCAGCTGTTTGCTAACAAAATACATCACATTTTCTTCAACAAATGTAGAAACTCCAAGTCTTCTCTACAGTGATGGATAGTAGTTGTAAGCCTATAAATGTAAGTCTGAGTATATCTGAAAGTTTTTAAGGAAGTAGTTACATTTGTAACAACACACATTAAGAATACAAGAAGACTTTAAATAACGTCGCATTTTCCCTTTTTAACTTGATGCGTCTTTCTTGGAATATAAAACAAATATTGATATCTAATCACCTTTTGATTGATCAATTTCATGAATTTTTAGTTATTGATCACTGTCTGTACATTTAATTGCTTATAAATGGGTAAGCTTTGCAGACTTATCTAATGTGCAGTAGATTGAAAATATCGAGAGAACACTAAAAAAAAAACATCATGTTCTTCTAATAGTTTATTACATCCTTTTTCATTTTTTTAAATTAATTTTTATTTGGGATACACGTGCGATGCACGTGTCGAGAACTAGTATTATAAATAGAGGGAAATGAGCTTTTAGTTAGATCAAATTGCAGACTGCAGGTTAAGAAAAATGAGATGAAATAGGATATCAAAATGAAACAACCCCTATATATCTGTTTCTAAAAAAGCTAAAACTATCATTTTAGTCCACAGCATGTTCAAACTCGTGACGTGCACCTAAACCACACATCACGTGTTGTGCTGTTACCAATGGATCAGCGTCCTAGGCGCTTGTCAAGAAATGTACTCTCTTTCTTAAAAATCTTTCACTGATCCTAAATTTCCTGCAAATCAAAGGAAGTATGACAAACTTTCCTTTTCACATGCTGCTGTAGGACTCATCTGAAGATTGAAAACTGAAGAAATGCTATCTGCCAAGGAGAGTGAAAGCAAAAAAACTATCAGGCCCGGTGAACCTAAGAATACCATGTAAGGGTGAACGAAAGAAGAAAACAACAATAACATACTCCCACGAATGAGGTTTAGGGAGGGTAGAATGTACGTAGACCTTACCCCTACCTTGGCAGGTAGAGAGGTTGTTTCGATAGACCCTCGGCTCAAAGAAAGCAAAAACCCAAAATTTATGAAGACATAAGCAGTAACAACAGTAAGATAATAAAAGGTGAAAGAAAGAACATGCCTGTGAATTCAGAGACTAGAGCAACAACAGTTGAGATTTGTGATCTATGCCATTAAAGATGAAAGTTCCAGACATGGGAATGAATTGTCTAGTGATGAGCTGCATATAGAACTTAGATTACTGCTCCGATCAAACATGGCTGTATATACAGAAAAGTAGAAGTTTCGAATAAAAAGCAAGATTCAAGTTCAAAATTGAAGGAGACACAAACCTTGATCACTTCTTGTGATGTGACTCCTCCAACAAAGGCAGCTACAACATGAAGCTCCGAAGCACCATACCGACACATCTCATTAATAAGGTCCTCTGATACAGAAGAACCATTGCAACCAAGGTCATTGAGTAGGCCAACAGCTGTAGTTTTCAGCCGGGATATATCCTCATCCATCTCACTACCAAGAAATTCATAAGGTCAGACGGCCATAAATTTACTTTTCCTTTAAAAATTGAATTGTATGGACGAGAAAGCACAAGTCCTTACCCATCAAATTGTCCAGGAAATTTGTTATAGTTCGCAGCAAACCGGTCAGCTGCTCGAAGAAGAATATAAAGACCCGCAGCAGTACTGCCATAAACATTTATAGTTCAGAAAGAAAAGAAAAAAATTGAGCACCCATTCAGAATATCTGATGTCTTTAATGTCAAACTAAATGACCAAGTCAAACTCTCCTTAAGCTTCATTTTGTTTAATTGTCAAAAAGTATTGTATTAAACTATTAATCTCAGCAACAAGTCTTTAACTTCGCATTTCTTTATTTCCCCCCTACATTTACAGGCCAGATGATCTACTAATGGAAAGAGAATCGAGAGACACATCAGAAAGCAACTGTTAACACAAAAATCCAGTTTACACCATCCCAACAGCTAAATTGCTTCAAAGGGTGAGTGTTTATCGTTATTTCCACTCAGCATTAATACTATAATTCTAGCCAGCGTTTCTTTGCTTCCACATCTATTTTTACCTTCATCATGAAAAGCAATTCAAACAAGCTTGGACAATACTACGTCCCTAATTTTTTCGAACATTTGAATACCCAAAGACCAACAAAAGATTGACTATCAAATATCTTTTGGCTGAAAAACAGATGGCAGTAGGGCCGGCTCCTGTCAAACCTTCTGAATGACTAAATGGCTGCAGTTCCATGTCTATCATATGAATATTTAAGTACTTCTTTCTTTTCCTTTATCCCAGCTAACCATCTATTTACCTTATCCTCAGTACAAGATGCCATTGCAAATATTAAGAAATGGCACACAGATGCACCATCAGCATAATTACAATCTGAAAGAACTAGAAAATACAACAGTCATCAAAAGAAATTTAAGATAAACTGTGAAGAAATCACAAAATTTAGAACAAAGTAAATTTTCAGAAGCAACTCCATCCTAATGCTTGCTCAATAAAATGTAGCTATCTAATCAAAAAGACTTATGTAGTATGAATTACCAACTTCTCATTCTCAAAGCTACTTATTTATTCCGACCAAGCTGCCACTAACGCTTTGATTAGCATCACTAGGGAATTTAATCCTAATTTCTTTTTATTTACCTTTATGCTCCATTTCGCTTGTTCAACAAAAGGTGAGCATCACTTGAAGAGTTAGCAGTATTCAATGTTAGCTTAATAACATAGAGGCAACTAGACTAAATAGGGCCTTCATCAAGTCCAGCATGCAGACACCTTAAAAAGAGAGATCCTTCATTTAAAGAACTTGAAATACTCCTACTTCAACAGAAAATGTCTTAATAACCTAAATTATGACTTCTAAATCTACTTTTCAAAATTTGGAAGTTCATATGTGACTTCACTAGAAGCCCTTGGGAAAAGGATTTACACAAAGAATATCCACCATGAAATGGCAGGGGGCTTTAACTGGGATAGACTTACTTTTCAGGAAGTACTTTAAGAGTGTTGGCTTCTTGCAAAGTCCTGTTATGTGGTATCACAAAACAATCAAAGTATCATGAAAGGATCATGTTGGTTCGAAGAGCTTAAATTATCCCAAGAAGCCCTTCCTACTTCGATTTATATCTCAGATGATGTTTCCAACTTGAGGTCAATCGACCATGTCAATCCATATTCCTATGGTAAGCAATTACATACCCATAATCCTCATCTGTCAGATACTTTTGTAACTCTGGTTGGGCAGGAGAGTTGAACTCGTCCTCAACGAGCCGATATCTGCAAACCTGACATAATGGAAGATAAAATTTCAATGACAGGAAACTAAAACATCCAGCCAGAAATAATGATGTTAATCACTATCATCGTATCTTTTCACTAAGATAACAACAAACTCAACCACAAAAATGATGCATGTAGAAGGAGAAGGATTTTAAGATCCCCACCCACCCACACAGCATAGCTGAACACACTTTGTGTAGCATATAGTTTTTGAGACCATTGAGGATTTTCAAACAACTGCCGAATCAAATAGGGGAGCAACACCAGGAAATAGCTGTTCCCAACCTAGCATCCTTCTGCCTGACAGAATTCCCCCCTGCCCCCTTTCACAGCCGTAGTGAAGTACTTACAAGGCATGTGCCAAGCAAGATAAACCATTTAATAATTTAGGACCTTTTCTGGATGGCTCCTTAGAATGAACCCAAATTTGACCACTTGCAGAAAAGAGGTTGGATACAAGAAGAGCTTTGAGAGAAGAGACAAGACAGAATAACAGACTCATACCACAAAAACAGCAAGCTTAGAAACAGAGTCCTTTTCATCAGGGTCAAACAGATTAATATTCTCAGTGTTCCAATTTATGTGTCCTCTGTTTCAAAAGGAATTCCATCTTTCTATATCTAGTAAGCATTTAATTCCAATATTCCCATTTTAACCTTAATGTATCTCCCTTATAGCAATGATGTGGCATCTTTGACACCACAAGATTCAAAGGTGTTTTGGTATGTTATACACACATTTAGTTTAAGACCATAAAATTCAAAAATCCTTTTACATCCTTCAACTGCATGTCAAAACTAAGACGCACAAAATGAAACCGAGAGATTATATGGCTTATATAGCAAGAATTACGATGTGTGAAGTCTCAAAAAGATAGATTCACGTAGCACAAAGAAATAATTCTAGATGGACGAACTTCCAAATTAAGGGAACAGAAAACATGAAATGCCCTTACAGCAAGTTTCCTTGCATTTCTACAAAAGCTCTTTATATTCGCCTTGGAGATACTGGCTGGATCCCTACTAAATTTCTTGAGTAAATTCTTGACCCTTTGCTCCATAGCTAGAAAATCAGCCTCGGCCTTGGCTTGGTAGGTCTTTTGCAGGTTTACGTACAATCTGCAATAGAGTTAACAGTCCAAGCATCAATAAACACACTCCCATAGATCTTAACAAAAACTTAATGAGTTGTGAAGAAACTTAAACCACTAACTCAGTTGATGATGTCATATCTGGTATTGATCCCTCAAGAGGTGTCTCCCCACCACCTTCACTAGCTATGAACTCCTAGAATGCAAGAAAATATATCAATTTAGGTAATTTAAGCAGGTTGTCTGATAAGGGCTACTAAGGAAAATGTATTTGCTGAAAAGGATAAAGAACGAACATTTTAACCCAGATGAAGACTGACAATGTAATAGTTTTGCGTGCATACTAATAAAATAATTAATATACAAATTAGATATAAACCAATTAAAAGAATGACATGAACACAGGGAAAATAATTTTTCACAAAATCTCAGTTAGTTCCCAAATTAAGCTACATTCGTCTAATCCATCTAGTAACTCAAATTTTCTTGTGCAAATGCAGAAAAGCAAAAAAGACACAAGAGATGGAAGGACCATCGCACCATAGAGGATAGACCCAGAAGCCTTAGGCCTATAGATTGTTGCCACATTACTCAGATGTAGAACTTGGCAAAAAGGCTCTTCCCTCCATCCCCTGCCTTCCCTCTCGCTCTTTCGAAAGGATACACACAAGCAAGATTCAAAGGAAGAAACTACTACAAGCAACTCACCAAGAGAAGAACCAACGGAACTGGTACTTCCAAATCTTTGCAATCAACTAAAAGCCATCAAATGTATGGACTAATAAATGTCTTTTTGTTATTTTGAGCTAAAGAAATGAGCAAGAATAACAAAACATCAGCAACGTAAAATCATGCTATAGTGGACCTATCAACTCGGCAATTCTTCTATTAATAAAGTTAAATCAACTAACAAAGCTGCAATAATTCCAGAAACTGTTTCCCAGCTTCTTTCTGCTGTGTGTATGCTTTTTCTTTAGAAAGTGTAAGTTACCTTCATGGCTGCTACCATCACCCAAAAATCAGATGAATTGGAATCGACTTCTGCACAGCTGTCATTGATAATCTTCTGTAAGTTTGGACCTAGTATACGAAAGAGAAAACTCAATTACAAATTTCCGATCTCATCGTTGGGTTCCAAATTAAGATTCCACCAAACTAAATTGAAACCAATACAATGTCAAGTTTCCAGAAAGAATTCTTTACTCCGTGAGTATTCTTTTTATTTGATGAACTAAGATCTACAGTCATTATGATTACAAGTTTAGAAAAGAAAGTCTCTAACCCAACTCAAGACCCACTTATTCTCTAGGATATTTATCAATTCAAAGACTTCTCCACAGAGTTATCCTCTTGCATTGAAGCAATAACCAATCAATCCAAAAAAATAAAAGACTAAGACTACAATGTCCGACAAGGCGTATATAGTTGCAACTGCATGTTACTCTAATTAGTCCTCTAGTTTGCAATAAAGAAACAATATGATGAATACATAAAAACCAATATAAATTCATAAACCATCTCCAAGCAGCCAAATCTAAGCAAATCATGTTTATTGGTGTTAAGCAAAGCCTCTCCAATTTATTTATTTTTTAAAGTCATAGCAGAGCCTCCTGAAGTACAAAGACAGAAGGTTTATTTTAAAATTTAGTAACATCGTAACTATTATGTTAAATGCCGCATTGACAATACACCAAATGCATGTTTCTCAGTAAATTGAAGATGTCCCTACCTCAACAATCTTGAGAACTAGTGGCATCATCTTGATCAAGTAAAGAAAAAGACAACCAGAAACAGACAAGTAATATTTTGGAAACAAAACAAAGTAAAAAATCTATTCAAATTTTGAGAAAGAAATCAGATAATGAAATAAATTGCTGCCAAAGATCACAAGCAACTCTAGATTTACACATAAAATTAAGTGAAAATATTCATTCATTAAGAAAAGACGAATTTGCCGATTATTCAAAAAGAATGGGAACCAAAAGATGAAAGATGTGAAGCAGCTTCACTAGAAAATTGGGAGCTTTTGACATGTACTAAAATAAAAAATCATCATCTACTAAAATTTCAAATCTGGTTATTAGGCAACCCTCAACTTGATGTTGCAGGTATTTCAATGTAGCTTCCTACAGATTATAGAGATCTCACTGAAGAAAATATTCAAATTAATTCTCTTACTATGAATTTTTTTACATCTCGGAAGCTGCATATGATTGTGCTAATAACATCAGTTGAAGGTTGCCTAAAGCAATATTGGAAAACATAAATCAGTTATGGATGTTAATAAATGGACTGATGAGAGTTCTTGTTCTTAATCCAGGTGCAATGACAGTCAAATGAAACTGCTTCCCAGATTAAGGACTCCACAAAAGCAGGGGTTGAACCGCTAAGAATCCATCCCAAAGACTCGACAAAAATATAATAAATCACCACTAATATTATTAGACAAGATCGAAAAAACTAGTATGAGTTTCTGATACAGCATACAAATCATAGATATACTTACCAATCCCTACTGGGGAAAAGACCTTAAATGATGCTTCCATGGCTTCTTTATAGTTTTCTTCATCCACCGTGCTCATCTTGGATTTGATCAAATCCTATGACATTTAATAATTTGACCAAATCACCTTAGATGGACCAAAATGGAACGATTTAGGATGAAACTTAAGAAGGATTTGACAAATATGTAGGTCAACCTTGAATTGTTTTTTTTCTTCTCTGGTAGAAGGAAACTTTCCACCATGCATATTCGTCCATTCCTCTGCCATCTTAACAAGGATAATAATATATGGTGTGTGTTTATGTACTACAGCATCAGTTGTGTTTAAGTCAATTGTCTCTGCAAACCTGTGGTCATAAGAATGAATGAAATCAGCTCCTTTCTTTATCTTTTTCCTCCTTTTAATGAGGAAGATGTATCTGGTGAAATAAGGAGAAACAGTGAAAGCTCTGAGGAAAGGACGAATCCCAGTAGAAAGACGCTAACATTAGTGAAATCCCAATTTCCATTAAAGACAAATCTAAATGTATCACAGGTATGAAGTATGGGTTTACACCAAGACTCTTTAAAAGAATATATCAAAACCCATAAATAACCTACCAGGTTTGCAAATTTTGTTACTGTTACTTATATGCATCACACTGCTAGCAGAGATGGTTCACAAATCTTACAATTTCTACCATTACCAAAAGCTTAATCCTCAGCAGCATATACGCATACTAGGAAACGACAAGCCTCCTGAAAAATACAGAGCAAGTTATACCACTCTTCCTTAGCAAAGAAAGAAGGCAAAAACAAATGCATCTGATTATTTCTCATCTTGTACAACCCCTCAATCGTTTGAAACTTCTAAGGTCATCCGAACATCAGTAAGCTGTTAATGTTACTTGAATCATGACCAGATAACTAAACTGTGCAATTTTTCAGAAGCTTTTTTATTCCAACAAAAGAGAGCCCGGTAAGGAAGATATTGGGAGAGGGTGAACAGATATTCTAGTAGAATGAAGTTTTTATAAAAGAAGACACTTAGGGGTCGTTTGGTACAAAGATTAATAACGCAGGGATTAGTAATGCAGGCAACAATAATGCATGGATTAGTAGTGCATGGATTAGTAATGCAGGGTTTATTTTTATCAAGTTTTTGGTTTATTGTCTCCCACCTCATCTTGTGTTTGGATAAAAACTCTATAAAAAGCTTCTTTCCAATTATATACCCTTGAATTATTTTTTAAGTGGGTCAAGGTAGATAATTGCCGGACAATAGTACTTTTTTTATGCCTCTCAAATTCAAAAAAAAAAAGACATCCAAAAGTTAGACAAAGTTAAATTGCTCACAGAAGCCAAATGAAGAACAGGGTCATTCATTTCTCCAAAGATAACAGCATTGCAATCATTCTATAGGAAGACATTCTGCCAAACTGAGTGCTCCACGTAAGAGCCACAGCCATTTTACTATCCATTAGGGAAAAGCTACTGCACCCAATATCCACTTATAGAAATTTTACCATACACCAGAGACCACCTTCAAACCTCCCTGCTAAGAGGAGTTGCATTGTCCCAAAAGATAATCGATCAACTCTTGCTCAGAAGTTGTCAAGTATATCTTTCTAGCAACTCCTTAGGGGATCTTAAGCATAGAGAAAAAGTAAAGGTAAAGCAAAAACACAAGCCTGAAATCTGAATGTTATTTCAAGATGTAAACGGATCTGGATTGACTCTTAGGCACTTCTAGATGTAGTTAAATGTCAGCTTAAATAGAGGATTTCACCGTGGGAATAAGGGTGATAATCTACCACAACCCTTTTGACATAATCATGTCCTTCATACAGGGTCGCAACTCAAAAAGATGTAAAGAACAGTTGAGACAAAAAGGAACCCTATATTATGCTACGCCAAGAATATGTGGGAGCATCCGCAATTTGGAAGTAAGGGGTGTATGTTATAGTCCATAATCCCTGGCATATGCTCCATATTACTCAAAGTCATCCTAATTAAAACACAGCCACAAGGGTGTTTGTTTCCCATCAAAACAAAAAAAGGCCAAAAAGGTACTTGTGTTAGAATAAGTGATATTGTTAAAGTGAACAGTATCCATTGTACAACAACTATAACATATCAAAGCACAGAGGAAAGCACAAAGAAACAGCCAACCTCCGAAGTTCTGGCCATGGGTCATTAAGACGTAGATCATCTAAAAAATGGTCAGGCTTTGATTCAATTACTGTATGTTCCTGCAGATAGAAGAGAACAAATGATTAACATAAATGATATCACACTTGATAAGAGCTCTGTCAAACAAACAAATTGTAACTTCCTTGTTCGTTCATTGTTTCACTCTATTCCTATGGCTTCATGGTTTTCTCTTTTTGCAACAGTAGTTCCTTGTATTACAATGAAATAGATCCTCACATTATCCATGTTAACGTAGTCACTGGTGTGGACCCACGAGTTCTCTATCAATACAGATTTCACAGTTAACAGCTAAGCAGCAATAAGATTACCTTCACACTGATCCTAACAAGACCCATGAGGCCATATGATCGTGCAAATATTAGAATAATATTTGCCTCCCGACAGATACGATCCAATTTCACCATAGAATCTTCAACCAACTGATAAAGAACCGAAAAGGCATAAGATAAAATTGTCAGAAATTCCAATGCACTACTAACTGCTGATAGACAATTAGCCATATTATGCAATTTAAATGATCGGTTGAGTTGGATGACAAAGGAAACAGATTGTTCTTTTGCTTGAACCTTTATGTATTCTATTCCTTATTATTTTATTTTTCAAAAAATATCTTTTATTTATTTATTTTGGGGGGTGGGGGTCTAGCCTTGCTTCCCAAATTAAAGAGTGGATAAGCTGCTGCTCATAATTATGCAGATAGCAAAGCTAATTGTTTGCTCTTTCAAATCAACATGGCCCTACATCTGTTGAGAAGGAGATAAAAGACAAATATCATGTAGTCAACATAATTCTGAGTATTGATGGACATACTACAGGGACACTTATGAATTTACATACTACACAGTAGATAAGATGTGTTGAAATGATTGTAGCTCATAAATTGCAATTCAAGAGGCAGAGAGACTCTTCAAATTTGAGCTCTACACATAGAGACTCTTCAGTGGTTCAGTTACAATCAAGAATGAGACTGTAACTGAAGTTCTTTAAAAATAAACACCGAAAAATAATAGAATTGGCTGTGTGTATACTAATTAGACTTTCTGAGCGAATATGTATATTGGACAATGTATGTAGGACAATGACATATAGGAATCTCTCTAAATTCTTTTGTATGCATGAAAAAAATAAGACAAGAAGATGAGCATACTGTATCACTTCTTTCTTATGGAATTAAAGACAGACATTGAAGAACACTAACACATGCTATTTGCCTGATTGGCGACAATATCTAATTTGACAGTTTCATGTTGTAGAATTATCAAGAAATGTGGCATAATGTCAAGTGAACATGTCAAGAGCTTTCTTTTACCATATGCAGATAGCAGGGGTTTTATGATAACAAAAACTAAGTTAAAAAAGTGGGAATGCAGAATTATGCCAAGATCAAATTGTTTTTATGAGTACAAGATAACTTGCGTCTCCAAACCTGTGTAGCTATGACCAAGGTAAACTGAGAAAAGAATGATGGATTAGTCTCAATCAGTTCCTCGGGATGTTCTTCTATAAACTTCGCTTTAACAGCATCATTTAACTCTTGAAGAAATGCACACACGCACTCTGCCTTAGATTGTCCAACACTTGATTCATCAACTACCATAAATACAAGAGAAAAATAAGAATATGGAGAAGCCAAGGTTTTTTAAAACTGTAGATGCATATGCACAACAGCGTAACATACCCATAAAATTATTTCCAAGATCACCCACTTCAACCTTAGAACCATCAACAATAGTGATGCTTCCCACCCCACCAAGAACAAGATTTTTCAAAGTTTCAGAACCAGTTGGACCACAGTTAAGTAAGCAGATACTGGCTTTCTCCAGTGCAGCTTGTCCTTTCTCACCCCATATCCTGCAAAACAGCATCAGTATTATCTCTACCCCAACCTAGAAATTTAATTGTCAAACATGTGAATGCAGAGGAATGGTGTACTCCAAGTTGGAATCTGCATACATCCATGAATACCCATAAGTCATATGATATAAAACCCTTGTTATTGAGGCCAAATGATATTAAACTTATTTCTGTCTCTGCCTGTGTATAACTATTATTTGAAAGCTGTGAACATTTAAGTCACATATGTACTTGAAAATTCATAAGTTGATCAATTTAACTTGTGTCAAAAAGTAAAGTCTGTGACAAAGGTATCAATGTTGCATGACATATCTCATGAGGCATTCCATGATATGGCATTGCAAGAAAATTTATGATCGTCATCCAGAACCAAGAATCATCATATTTTGTAATACTAGACTAACTCGGAGATTAGGATAGGAATGATCATCCCTGATCGATTCCTGATTGGACTTTTGTAATACAAATAAAGGCAGTCACAAAGCAATACACACACTCTCTCTCTCTCCCCTCTAGTATCATGCGAAATCATGTAGTAGTTAGGGCATGTTTGGTAGGGAGGAAACACTTACCAAAATATATATTTTGATCTTCCCATGTTAGGTTGGTCAAAAATGTTTTGGAAAATATTTTTTCTGGAAAATTCCTTTAAAATGAAGAAAATGACTTCCCTAATGAAAGTAGGAAAAAAAAAAACTCCATAAATGACATTCCAAGTTCATTGTCTTCACCCCACCTACCCAACGCCTCCTCCCCGCCACCCCTATTTCCCATCTCGTGTCACTCCAATAGCGTATTGCTAGATTACATATAAATACTCTTAGGATAATATTTTTTTCCTTACTTACCAAATACTGAAAAATAAGTTTAAAAAACCATTTTTTTTCAAAGAAAGCATTTTTCTTCCTATCAAACACACCCTTAGCACATTAAAACAGCAGTCTTGCCTTTCCACTAACAATTCATCTCATACCTTATTTCCACTTAAATACCAAACTTTTTCACCACTCAAAACATAAAAAGATCAAAACTTTTTCCGCAAAAACACAACTTTACACACTATTAAAATAAAAAAAGACCCTAAATATACCCAACCTCAACTAACTTAGAACTTACTAGCATTCAATAGATATTTCATCAATATATTTTCCCACAACCGTAGCATATCACATAAAAAAGATGCTTTTTTTTCTCATTTCTTCTACTAAAATTTTCAATTCAATCCAACTATATAAGAACTACACATTCAGTGATGGCGTTCATAACAGAACTGAAAGCAGAAAACATAGAATACACTAAAAAATTCACCTGAGCTGACGATCATATTTGACTTTAGGTTCCGCCATTGTTGTATGTATGAGAAAAAATTCAGCTTGCTTTATACGCTGGAGGAGAGTGAAATAATACAGAGAGGGTGAAGAAGAAAGAAAATTTCCAATTGGAATTTCTTTGACATAGTGATGGACCCGGGTCAGTTCAATTTGGGCCTCGTGGGCCTTGACCCGACTTAACTAAAATACGAAACATTCCTAAAAACCTAATGAGAGATCGAATTCAAACATATCCAAAATTCACAAAAATTATATAAACGTTAACGAAATATAGTAAAATCCATCATGTCACAACTCATATAGATAAAAGAAAAAGATTTTTATATCACAACTTAGATAAGATCTAAAGGATAGTCTCTCTAGAATCATTATCTACATTTAAGATATATATAAATATATTTTATAATTTATATTTTGATTTATATCTATAAATCAAAGCTATAGAAAAATATTTAATTTCATTTAAGCTTAGACATATTATAAATTGTCATGCATTGCGATATCAAATGTAATAAAATATCATATCTAAATCTATTAATCTTTTATCCTAATTTTCATTCATTAATCTCTTCGATTAATTTATTAATAAAATAACTTACTATATTTCAATATTAGATAGAATACGTTTGATGTCAAGTCAATAAAGCACCATACATTGTACCAATGTGTCAATTTAGTTATCCTTATCAAATTACTTACGTAATAATATCTAAGACTTCCAAATCGATAAACTAAAAAAAAAAGACACAAATATCTATGTTAATATACATGTATATTATATTATATCGTGTATAATCACCTCTTCGCATAATCTTTTTGAACTCCATCACAAAATCATTAATAAAAAACACAGTTTCATTCATCAAAATTCTAAAGTATATTCTGTCCTTTACTCTGTTTTTTTTCTTCTCAAAATCATAGTCATCATCTTCATCTTCATTTCTTCCATTATTGTTACAGCAAAAAATACTCTGTTTTCTTCTTCAATAATTACAGATACACAACTCTTAGCCGCCTCCACACGCCCTACCCCCCCACCCCCACCCCACCAAATACCCATTAGCCCCACCCACCTACCCATTTCGTCTACCAAATTATTGTATACTATATATATAGGCTTATAGAGTAATGTACGTTTCTTCTTCTGTTCACATCAAACCAAATTTTTTCACTTCTTTTCCGGTATCTAAATCTCTTTCTAAATCCACTGGTGCTTATTGCTCTAGTGGGTATTCTTCTTTGAGTTTCTCTTCCACTTTCCGATCGCTGAGGTGGAGATACGGTGTTGATTGGAAATCTCCGATCAGTCTTACATCTCAGATCAGAACTGCCGCCGTTACCCCTGTTCTCAACAATTTCCGTCGAAAACTCACTACCATGGGTAATTCCGTCATTTCACTGTCACTGTCACTGTTTTTCATTGGATTTGTAAAACCCAAAAAAAAAAAACTTTCTTTGGGTTTGCTGTAAAAGTTACATTTTTTTTTTCAGATTTATATTAATGTTGTTTGTGATTTGTGAAGCGTTGGTTGAGAAGGTTTTATTGAAAAAAAATTAATTGGATTGTTGCTATATGTGAATATGAGGTATTTGATGTTAAGGTTTATGTAGTGGATCGGTGTGATCTACTTTGTTCGGACTCTTAAAAATGTCAATGAATGAGTATCAGATTCTCAAAAAGACATTATTTTTGGAGAATATGACACACATGCAGAATCGAAAGTGAAGAGTTTGTAACTTAGCTTGTGATATTAATGATATAGAAAAGTGTGGTGTAAAAAGCTAGGATTTGTAGAATGGAATCATGGATCCACCAAAAGCTAGAAATAGTTAAGCTTTTTTGGCTTTTATTAAAACAGAGAAAAGTGGACCGGATGATATCTTTTTTTATTTTAAGTACTTTTCAATGAGACTAAGGAAGGTGGAAAATTGAATGACAGATGTTGATATTGACCCAAGATATTTATTCTTTAGACATTTGTATTTTTTGTTTGGTATTTCTTTAAATGGTTTATATTGTTTCTGATAACTTTCAAGAGCTGCTGTCAGTGAGTGACTTGTTAGACACTTGATTCCAAAAGAAAATCAAGAATCTGATACTGTTTGTTAATGGATTCAGCTTCAGGGAACCCATTTAAGGGAATCCTCACCAGTCTTCCCAAGCCTGGAGGTGGTGAATTTGGGAAATACTATAGCCTACCTGCTCTGAATGATCCCCGAATTGGTAATTTCATCTGACCTTTGATATTTGTTATATAAACTACTACTCTCTTTTCATTTGTGTTGTGAATAAATGACTTGCTCCACTGCTTTAATTTGTTGATCTGTATATTGTCACTTAGAATATCATGCTTCTTATTCGAGAATTATGGCAAGTTCTTCTGCATGTTGTCTAGGCTTGGTGTTAGACCCCTTCCAAAGTCCTCTCTCTTCAGGGGAATTTCAGTAGTTCAGTTTATTGGCTGCCAAAAACTTTCACCTTGTTGGTGAGGGTTCTATTTCCACCTTGTAATTCCCTCCACCCTACCACTATGTTTAGTTAAACAAAGTCCTCTTTTTTTCCCATCTCTTATTTTCCTTTTGAGGTTGAAATTAACGTTTTTTGAATTTTGCATTGTTGAATTGCTTATCACAGTTTTCTGTCATCTTATTAAGTTTAATTTCCAATTTTTTGACTTCTCGTTGATTTCATCATTGTAACAGACAAGCTGCCATATTCTATCAGAATTCTTCTTGAATCAGCAATCCGTAATTGTGACAACTTTCAAGTCAAAAAGGAAGATGTTGAGAAGATCATCGACTGGGAAAATACTTCTCCGAAGCTAGCGGAGATACCGTTTAAACCAGCCCGAGTTTTGCTGCAAGTATGTCATGTCTCCAAATTAAAAAGAAAAACAATGCAATTCGTGATGTAACAGCTTTCATCTTTACTGTTTTTGTCAGGATTTTACTGGTGTACCAGCTGTTGTGGACCTTGCTTGCATGCGAGATGCCATGAACAAACTTGGTAGCAATGCTGACAAGATTAATCCATTGGTATTCATTTCTTTTAAGTTCAGCTGATGTTGGCAAAATTTCTTAAACTGTGTAGTAAGTCCCGTTTAATGGTAAATGTTGAAACAACTATGGTGGTGTTTCTTTCAAATTTTCGAAGAGGACTTCCAAACAATATTTTATTTTCCAAGAACTGTTTTTCGACCAAACACCAAGAAAGAGAAGCTAGTTTCTTGGTGTTTGTTTAGAATAGACTTTCTGCAAAGAAGTTGGAACTTCTCCAAAACAAGTTGTTCAATATTCTAAAGCAACAACAACTTATTAGTGCAGTCCATGGATTTTATATTTTGGATATATTATCATTGAAATGCTTCCTTTTTTATTTTGTTTGTAATGCTTATGTATCAAGGACTTAGTTATCACTAATTATTACAACTTTGAGGTCATGATATCTACTATAAAAAAAATTGAGGTCATTTTTACTGCTCTTCTATTGGTTTTCTTTATCGTGAAGATTCATCATCAGCTATTCTATTGGTCTTCGAATAGATTCTTCGACTTCACAATAGTCTTATTATCTTTTTTTTTTATTGGGTATATTTTCAGGTGCCAGTAGATCTAGTAATTGACCATTCAGTTCAGGTCGATGTGGCAAGGTCAGAAAATGCAGTCCAAGCTAATATGGAACTCGAATTCCAAAGGAACAAGGAGAGGTTCGCCTTTCTTAAGTGGGGTTCTAATGCTTTCCGCAACATGCTTGTTGTTCCACCAGGCTCTGGTATTGTGCATCAGGTATTGTACCTGAAAAATTGAAAGGAACCAGTTGTACTGTGTGCATAGTGAATGTAACATATCTGCTAGACTGTAGCTCTTTTCATGTTTCTTTTCTTTGTACTGTATTATCTTTCTTCTGTAGAGGCAATGCATTGATATTCCTGGATTTACTATCCCTATTTACCCCTCTGGGAAAAAGTAAGGATATGATATTCCGGAACTGATTAGTTTTTTGGCACCACAATTTTATTAGGTGAATCTTGAATACCTTGGAAGAGTCGTCTTCAATAGGGAAGGTTTGCTCTATCCTGATAGTGTTGTCGGAACTGATTCACACACCACTATGATTGATGGGCTTGGAGTTGCTGGCTGGGGTGTTGGAGGTATTGAAGCAGAAGCTACAATGCTTGGTCAGGTATGTAACTATTAAAACCATAAGGGATTCTGTATCATGCTGAAACTTGGAATAGTCTTCTGTGCTTTTCTCGTTCTGTGCTACAGTTAGTGATGTATTTTGATGTTAGGCTTCCTTTATGCCTCTTATCAACAGACTTCATATTACTTCTTTTAATTAAGTTTCCTTCAATGTAATCCTTGATCCAAATCTAACTTCTTTTATTTGGTCTGTGCTGAAATTTCTACATTCCTTAATCTGAAATTAATCTATTATGATATACACAAATACTGGAATTTGACAGAATGACAGTTCATCTTTCTTTGTAAAAGTGGTTAGTGAGTTCACTTAGAATTTTACATGGAATTGGACATAGTTAGCTCCATTAATATAGAGGTCCATTCGTCTCAACATGATAATTCTACATTTTCATCTCTCTTTGAAAAAAGGTGGAAAGTGAGTGCACTTGGAATTTACATGGATGTACATTCTCATTTTTTCACATGGATGTATTCAGCTCTCTTCCTGAAGTTTCGATTAGGCTTCAATGGAGGCTGATGCATTCACGTGTTTGCTTGCTTACTTCTTTTGAATCACGGCAATGTGTTCCCCTTGACTCAAAGAGAACAGAAACTCCTTGTGGCTCTACCATATTGCTTATTGTTCTTTAAATTTGTTATACAATTCTGGAAGTCCAGTTGTGTCTAACGAATTTACAGTAATTATACTAAAACATCTGAATTTATACTGAAATTTCAATGTCTTTCTTTCCAATGCTACTTTCTGGATACTTCCAGCCTATGAGCATGGTGTTGCCTGGAGTCGTTGGGTTCAAATTATCTGGGAAATTGCGCAGTGGTGTAACTGCCACTGACTTGGTCTTGACAGTCACTCAAATGCTGAGGAAGCATGGTGTTGTTGGAAAGTTTGTTGAGTTCTATGGTAAATATGGGGAAACTGGACAAATTACTTGCTATAATAATTTCAAATTGGTAAACTGGTTCACCGTGAAAAACTTGACTGTTTGTTTATCTTTTTTTAGGTGATGGAATGGGTGAACTATCGTTGGCTGACAGGGCCACCATTGCCAACATGTCTCCTGAATATGGTGCAACAATGGGTTTCTTCCCTGTAGATCATGTTACTTTGCAGTATCTGAAATTAACAGGGAGAAGTGACGAAACAGTAAGTGCTTAGACACATATAAGCATCACACATGAAGATAAGATGTACATTATTTTTGTATTTTCTAACTCCTAAAATTTTAGGTGTCAATGATCGAAGCATATCTGCGTGCAAATAATATGTTTGTCGACTATAATGAGGTTGGTCTTCCTTTCTAGCCTCAGCTGTGAGTGTCTCTTATTTAAGTATGACAATCTCTCGAAGGGAGAAATGAAAGATTTTGGCTAGATTTCGGGCCCGTTTGGATGGGCTTAATAAAAGCAGCTTTAAAAAAGTACTTTTGAAAGTGCTGAAACTTATTTTTAAAATAAGCAGTTATGCGTTTGGATAAAAGTGCTGAAGTTGTTATGCCAAACGTGAAAAGGGTAGAAGAAAGAGATGTTAGGGTTATATGGGTAATTTGGAGATTGTATAAAAATATTAAGGGAAAAAACATAAAAATATGGTCAACTTAAAACAGCTTATAAGCTAAAAAAAAGCACCCCTACCCCAGCTTTTAACTTTTGGCTTAAAATAAGTTTTTTTTAACTTAAAATAAGCTATTTTGAGTATTGCCAAACAGTTAAATAAGTCAAAAACCAGCTTTTAAGTCAGTTTGACCAGCTTTTAAGCTGAGCCAAACAGGCTCTTCGTTATCCTTCTTTTCCCACTGTCAAAAAGAAAATAAACCAATACCAATCTGTAAGGTTGTGTCCTCTTTTTTTTTTTGTCTTTACCATATTCTAAAGAACTTGTCATATTCTGATTTCAGCCTCAACATGAGAAAGTGTACTCTTCTTGTTTGTACCTAGACCTTGCTGAAGTTGAGCCTTGTGTGTCGGGGCCAAAAAGGTATATTTCATGTCTTTGTTAAACAATCTATTGAATGTGAGTAACATTGTAAGAACTTTCTAATATATATTTTTACTTTCCCTGATAGACCTCATGACCGTGTGCCTTTGAAAGAAATGAAGTCTGATTGGCACTCTTGCCTTGATAACAAGGTTGGATTCAAGGTGAGCAAGTACTCTTTTCTACTTAATACCATTGAATCTCTTCATCATATATGAACATGCAACTCAAACTAATATTGGCTCTATAACTGTAGGGATTTGCTGTGCCGAAAGATGCGCAGGAAAAAGTGGTAAAATTTTCTTTCCACGGACAACATGCAGAGCTCAAGCATGGAAGTGTTGTTATTGCCGCTATCACAAGTTGCACTAATACATCAAATCCCAGTGTTATGCTAGGAGCAGCCCTTGTTGCAAAAAAGGCTTGCGACCTGGGTCTAAATGTCAGTTCTGGTATATAGTTGTTTTTCTTCAATGATTTATTCGTATTTTCTAATGTCATCCTGTTGATATCCAGGTTAAACCATGGGTTAAAACAAGTCTTGCTCCTGGCTCCGGTGTAGTTACTAAATATTTGCTCCAGAGGTATTCTTTGTAGTTTCTCGAGGGAGTTTCTACTTATTCCATCCTTGTGTGTGCTTGACACTATGTGAAATGTGGTATTTGTTGTGAAACAGTGGACTGCAGAAGTATTTAAATGAGCAAGGTTTTAATATTGTTGGATATGGCTGCACAACTTGTATTGGGAATTCTGGAGATTTGGATGAATCAGTTTCTTCTGCTATATCAGAAAATGGTAACTCCTTATGATTGTTTGTATGTAGGTGTAGCATTGTCTAGTCTGTTTTTAGGTGATTATTTGACTTATTCTTGTGTGTGTAGACATTGTTGCTGCTGCCGTACTCTCTGGAAATCGAAACTTTGAGGGGCGTGTTCATCCTTTGACGAGAGCTAACTACCTTGCTTCACCTCCTTTAGTGGTTGCCTATGCTCTTGCTGGCACTGTAAGTGAATGAACCAAGTCATATTTTATTTGTCCTGGGAATTGCTTCTGCTATATATTATACACATTATAGTGGGAATAAGGTTGTAAAAACATACTTTAATGAACAAATAAGATGAAAATCTATGATTACCAGAAATGTCTACTCAGAATAAGTGTCAAATTAGACATGCTGTGTTTGAAATGGGAGTTTATATCATCGTGAAGCATATTATAACATGTCGCACCCCTATTTTGAACGGGTCAAACCAGTTCGCAACATAAATACAGGAACAATTTTTCACAATTAGATGTCTATAGTAATTTAAAATCTGCTCAAAGGCAAAGTTGAACATGTTTGAGAAAAGCTGGCAGAGTGATGGAAATGTAAAATAGTTGAGGTTTCATTGGGAACTTGTGTTAAGTGCAACTACTTAACAGTTTGGAACGAAATGGGAATTGCGAAAAGCCTTGAAGGTGAACAGTTTTGGTATTTACTTTTTAGAGCCCTCTTTTGGCGTGTTGTATTAACTGATCGATCTCAGTTGTGTCCCTGTCATGAGCATCTTTCATAAGTTGGAACGGTAGTTTATTCTGACACAGCTTAGCCCAAGCTACTGAGTTTCAGCAGAAATCTGTTAAAAAAAAGGAATTCAAAATGTAGACTCGATGTTCTAGAATGATTGTGCACACATGATTTCATTGTAGATCTAAGAAGATCATGAAAAACGTACGGGGATATTATATGCAATCATCAGCTCATGTTGCTTAGAGACTGACTGAAAACTATTAAATGATTTTCAGGTTGATATAGACTTTGATAAAGAACCAATTGGAGTGGGGAAGGATGGTAATAGTGTCTACTTCAGGGATATTTGGCCATCGACTGAAGAAATTGCCGAGGTATCTAGTTAGTTATCTTTGTGCACATACAATTGATGAAGAAAAGAGTAAACTGAAAATGAGATCTTTCCTCAGGTTGTTCAATCAAGTGTATTGCCTGACATGTTCAAGAGTACGTATGAAGCTATTACAAAGGGGAATAACATGTGGAATCAATTGTCAGTACCGGCTACCTCGCTCTACTCTTGGGACACTAGCTCTACGTACATTCATGAGCCACCATATTTCAAGGATATGACCATGGATCCCCCAGGGCCCCATGGAGTGAAGGATGCTTACTGCTTGCTGAACTTTGGTGATAGTATTACCACAGATCACATTTCACCAGCTGGAAGCATCCACAAAGATAGCCCTGCTGCTAAGTACCTTAATGAGCGTGGGGTTGATCGCAGGGACTTCAACTCATATGGTAGTCGTCGTGGTAATGATGAAATTATGGCTAGGGGTACTTTTGCCAACATCCGAATTGTTAATAAGCTGTTAAATGGTGAAGTTGGCCCAAAGACGATTCACATTCCCTCTGGAGAGAAGCTCTCCGTGTTTGATGCTGCAATGGTACTTTACTCTTTCCATTTGCTTACATTTCTATTATGCCATTCCATTGCATATTCTGTTGACATTGAGATAGTCCCCATAATGCATTTCAAATTCGTAACAGAGTAGTTGATACTTCAGAGATTTTCTATGATTGTAACATTTCTTAATCCTGATACATTAGAAATACAAGTCTGCTGGGCAAGACACAATAATCTTGGCTGGAGCTGAATACGGAAGTGGTAGCTCCCGAGATTGGGCTGCTAAGGGCCCCATGTTGTTGGTGAGTACTTTCACTACTTCTGTTTGAATTTGTGTTGATTTCTTCCTGTTTGTATCCTATAGGATTTTCTAATCAAGAGAACTGTTTGATAGGGAGTTAAAGCTGTAATTGCTAAAAGCTTCGAGAGGATTCACCGTAGCAACTTGGTAGGAATGGGAATTGTGCCTCTATGTTTCAAGGCTGGTGAAGATGCAGATTCACTTGGATTGACAGGTCATGAGCGATATACCATTGATCTCCCAGACAACATTAGCGAGATCCGCCCAGGTCAAGATGTTACTGTACAAACAGACACTGGAAAATCTTTCACATGCGTAGTGCGCTTTGACACTGAGGTATATGACTTTCACATGCGTAGTGCGTTGAAGTTGTAGTATGTAAGATATTGTAAAATGTACTCTACAGTAGAGATCTCCCATTAAGATATCCTTTCGCCATCTATTAGGTCTCTTAACATTGTATTGGCGCTTTGATTTCCTTCTACAGGTGGAGTTGGCTTACTTCAACCATGGTGGTATCCTCCCATACGTCATTCGACAGTTGAGTCAGCAATGAAACACAGCACTGATTATCTAGTAGCTACGTTTCTCAGATAACTGTTTCGGTCTGGAAAGAGGAGGAAGGATCATGAATCTTTTAACGCCATTGTTGGCGAGGTTATTTTGTTACTTCAGAAAGCACTGTCTAGCTAATCTTTTGGAGATGACTAGCAGTGTATCATCTTGTGGGAATAAAGTCTTAAGTCTGGAAATTTGTAAAACTTGCTTTACATCAATTGAAGATTTTGGTTGCTTTTCATGTTTTCTTTTTCTTCTTCATTTTTTTTTTTTTTTTTGTGTTTTTTTGGCAAGTCTATAGGAGACAATCTCTCTACCTCGTAGGGAGGGGTAAGGTCTTTTTGGGTGGTCTATCGGAGACACCCTCTCTACCTCGTAGGGAGGGGTAAGGTCTTTTTGGGTGGTCTATCGGAGACACCCTCTCTACCTCGTAGGGAGGGATAAGGTCTTCGTACACGGTGGGTATGATATTGTTGTGTTCTCCAAATCATATTTTTGTTTCCCTTAAACAAGAGCTAGACTTTGTTTGTAGTGAAATAAGCCTAATAAAGTTATTAAGCACATTTTGAATATACAAAATATTAGGAATTAATGAAAGTAACAGTAAAATAGACTTGCAATAACTAGAAATGTTTCTAGAATTATTTTTCTTTGGTAAATTTATGTTAGATGTTAAAACTATTTCATTTTCTTAATATTATTTTTGATAGAGTTAGCATGAAATTACATTTTTATCTTTGATAATCATTCACGAAGAAAAAACGATTCTAAGATTATTTATCTTTTTATTAATTTTTTAAATAAATTTTTATTAAAATAAAATTATATTTTTATTCTTAATCATACGTCTCTAGAAATTTGTGACGACCAACCACTAAAATACGGACTGAAACTGCAGAGTTGGTAGATAAAGACTGCTGTCTGCTGATGCGAGATCTTAACTATATAATAAATTAGTGACAATTAATCATTAAATACTGACTAATACTATTTTAATTTTATAAAATCCAAAAAGTTCTATCGATAATTATAAAGAAATAGACCAATTAATTAAGAACACCAAGTTTGAATTTGGTTTATGTAGCCAAATTGGAAACTCCGACCACCTAGGTATGGCAAAATTCTAAGAATTCTGTTTTTATTTATAATTCATTATTTTAAATTTTACGTTCTTTAAAAAATTACTTAAATTTATCGTATAATTTTATTTTATATTCTTTTAAAAGTAAGTTTTCAATAAATTAATTAATAAAATTATCATTTGAATATGAATTAGTCATTTAGTTTTTATATATCAGATCAAATTCACACTTTTAAGGATAATAACTCTTAAGAATAAAATAGGAAGAATAATGAAGTATTTATGTATTGATTTTATAAAATGACAAGTATTAACGAATATCTATTTTTTATATGAACGGCGAATAAATAAAAATGGAGAGAAAATTAAGAAACATGTAGTAAGGACGATATATAAATATAAATAAAAACATCTATTTTTAATAAAGATAATATTTAATTAGGAACATGAAATACTACTTTTTCATATTTTAAATTTTTTCGTAAAAGTTTTAGCTCCATCACAATGTGGTATATTTAGATCCCAAAAATATGAATCACATAAGCGCTTACGTTTGTTTATTTTCCTTCTATATATATATTATATATTATACACTCTCACTAATATTACTACATTTCTAAGTTTTCTTTTTCCAACTTTATCCTCTTTCTTCAGTCACCGGAATTGATGGCTTCGCCGGAAAACGACATTTACCGGCCATTTCTACAAAACAATGTAACATCATTATCACCACAATTATCTGAAACTCACAACTTTGAATCAAGCAACGAGCTCGAAACTGTGCTTTTGGACACTGAAATAACTCTCTGGAGTAAACTCCGATTAGCGACATGGATAGAAATGAAGCTCCTCTTCTTCCTTGCTGCTCCGGCGGTTATGGTTTACATGATTAATTACATCATGTCTATGTCGACTCAGATATTCTCCGGTCACTTGGGTAATCTTGAGCTTGCTGCTGCTTCACTTGGAAATACAGGGATTCAAGTTTTCGCGTATGGTCTTATGGTATGGTCTTCGTTAATGCAGATAACATGTTTGATATATTGTCTGAGTGACAAAATTGAAGTTATTCTGGAAAAAAATGATGAAAATAGGAAGAAATATAGGCGGATTCATGATTTAAAGTTTATGAGTTCGTATACTCGATTCACAATCACATATTTATATATAGTTTATGAATTTATCAATAAAATACAGCATGTGCGCAAAAGTTACTGAGTTCGAACAAATTTTGGAATAATCATAGTTATATTTTAATGTTAGGTGAAATTGTACTATTTCGTGAAATATGTTTTTTGTTTTCTCGAAAATGAGGTAAGGGGAAGAGATTACGTTAAAATTAAAGTTAAGCTAGTCAATCAACTGAGTTAGTAAGATTTTCAGTAAGATGGGGAGCCAAACTTTCATCAATTATGTGAAAGTTCATATAGTCGAGCTACTTACATGAAACTAAGATTTCCCGTAAGGTCAATTATGTCAAAGTTCATATAGTCGAGCTACTAAGATTTCCTGTAAGGTCAATTATGTCAAAGTTCATATAGTCGAGCTACTAAGATTTCCCATTAGGTCCATTATGTCAAAGTTCATATAGTCGAGCTACTAAGATTTCCCATAAGGTCAATTATGTCAAAGTTCATATAGTCGAGCTACTAAGATTTCCCATAAGGTCAATTATGTCAAAGTTCATATAGTCGAGCTACTAAGATTTCCCGTAAGGTCCATTATGTCAAAGTTCATATAGTCGAGCTACTAAGATTTCCCATAAGGTCAATTATGTCAAAGTTCATATAGTCGAGCTACTAAGATTTCCAGTAAGGTCCATTATGTCAAAGTTCATATAGTCGAGCTACTAAGATTTCCCGCAAGGTGCCCCCCCTAAGGTGGGGGTCAAACTTACATTGATTATGTTAAAGTAAGATTTCCCATAAGGTGGGGTGTCAAAACTGGCATCGATTATGTGAAACTATGATTTCTCGTAATTATGTGAAACTTCATATAGTCAATCGACTGAGTTTTAAGATTTCTAGTAATTTATGTTCGTATGTTTGTAAATGGCAGTTGGGCATGGGAAGTGCAGTGGAAACACTATGTGGTCAAGCATTTGGGGCAAAGAAATACGATATGCTTGGTGTTTATCTTCAAAGATCGACAGTTCTGTTAACTCTAACAGGAATTTTACTCACCATAGTGTACATTTTCTGCAAGCCAATTCTAATATTCGTAGGCCAAACTGAGAGAATTGCAGCAGCAGCGGCATTGTTTGTGTACGGTTTAATCCCTCAGATATTTGCCTACGCCATTAATTTTCCGATTCAGAAATTCCTTCAAGCTCAGAGCATTGTAGCTCCGAGTGCATACATCTCCGCTGCTACGTTAGTGTTGCATTTGGGGTTGAGCTGGGTGGTGATTTTTAAGATTGGGCTCGGGTTGCTTGGGGCGTCATTGGTGTTGAGTTTGTCGTGGTGGATAATTGTTATAGGCCAATTTGTGTACATTGTGAAGAGTGAAAAGTGCAAACAGACATGGAAAGGGTTCAGTTGGATGGCGTTTACCGGCTTGCCGGAGTTCTTCAAGTTATCGGCGGCCTCCGCAGTGATGCTGTGCTTGGAGACTTGGTACTTTCAGATTGTGGTGTTGCTTGCTGGCTTGCTTGAAAATCCTGAAGTGGCTTTGGATGCTCTTTCTATTTGGTAAGAACAAAACTCCCTCCCAATTATTTTTGCGAGAATATATTTTGAAAACACTTTTGAGCGTCAATTAGTGTTCAATTGAATTTTTTATAGTGTTTTAAGTGTATTACATGGTTTTTTTAAAAAAATAAAGAAGACTTTTTTTGCTTGTTTATTAACTTCTGCTATTTGTGCTTATTTTCTTCCAAAATTTTGGCTAAATGCCTTACTTTTTAAAAATAAGCATTTTTTGAAAAAACAAATATACACTTTTATAATTGCAAAAGTTTAACCAAACAAACTATTAGGTTAATAAGAAATAGAATTGTAAGAGAGATACTGTACCAAAACATCTTTTGAATTTTATAATTTTAAATAAATCAGAGTAGAATGATGAAATTAAAGAGTTACAAAGTATATATAAAAAAATCTTTTTAACATAATACTCTCTTCATTTCATATTAATTGAATTGTTATGATATTTTTCATTTTTCAAATTAACTTCATTGTTCAATTTTCGTAACTACTTTTAAAATGTTAACTTTCAATTTCATCTTCATTAGTTAGTTTTAAAATTAGTTATTAATTAATGTTTAGTTATTTTAATCATAAGAAAAAGGTAAAACAAAGTAAATTTCATGGTCTTTTTACTCTTTCTCAGATTCCATTCCCATTAAAACAGTATTCCTTCCCATTAAAATTGGGCAAATTTGCTTGTTTTACTATTTTTTTCTATTTATTTTTAAATATATATATTTAGTAAGATTTTACAATTCAATTGGAGAAACTCAAACTCTTGAATACTTACGTTCATGATCTTTTACTCCAATTGAGTAAATTATAGTTAATAAACAAGATATTAAAATATTTTACGATGCATACATCTCAATGTCCTTTTTATAAATAAATATTCATATATTTACAAAATTTTAAATGACATATAATCTTATGAAGATTTAGTTGTCAGATCTTTTCATATAGTGTAGAGCTGAGCATGAGTCTTTTTATATAAAATTTAAACTGATTTATTTTTTTAATATAAAATATAAATTTATGAGTCAAATTTAACATTAAAAAAATTGAAATTTTAAATTATAATCTGAAATCACAAATCCAAAGGCTGATTTGAGACGATGACTTCATATCGCATGTTCAAACACAAATTAAGAATACATGTTATTTTTATCAAGTTTCACGATATGTATCTTTTTTATTGGGCTTATCCTCTTTTTCGTCTCTTCCTTCTTAACAACGCGGCGTTTTTTACTTCTTTATTTGTCGTAGAAAATGTTTACATAGTTAAATCATTTGAAAAGTATTTATATTTAGTTTTGTTTGATTTGGTAATCCAAACACAAATGACAACGTAACCTGTCATAACATGTCAAATAATAGTGTAAAGTATCTACCTGCACTACGTTCTATCTGATTGCAAATTGTGAAAATAGACTTCTAGATCCATTTTTTCTTTAACCAAACAATAATGGAGATAACTTTTTAAATGATTGCATGGAAAAAAGCTTTGTACCCTACTGCTTTGAGTTTGAGCCCACACAAAAGTTAGAGACATGCTTTTAATTATTCTGTCTAATCCAATTCATCTAACACATTCAGAGTTGTTTGATACACGGGATAAGATGAAAATAGGTGGGGTGGATTGCGCGATTCAAAACTTCACTAGTATTAAGATTTTCCAAAATTACTATTAAATTTATTTGATAAATATAAATTTAACTTAGATAATGTTGTCATTAAAAATAAAAACACTTGAGTTTTTGAAAAACAACTTCTCTTATTCATGTATAACTTGTCATGTTCTGTGAAGACAGAATTTTTCTAATGATTTAATCCTTTTGGAAAAACAATGGCATAGCAATAGAGATACAATATTAAACACAGACCTAATTTCAGGTCTGACAGTGCAGCTTATTTAATACTTATCTAGATTTGTGTACTCAATTTGTATTACAAGAGTATTAATACTTGTATTTTATTTGATTGCAACACTATTCATGTTTGAAAAAGATTTTAGTTATATATACTGATAGTGTAATAACTTATCACATGGTGAGTGTTATTTCAAGAAATGATTCAAAAAAGTTTTGATACATATTAGTGAAAAGAATCTGATATACACCATGTTACAAAAGTGGTTCTCATACATCCTTACCGTTACGAAAGTCAAGTTAACTTCTCTTTTAGTTAAAATGTCAACTTAACCTACTTATGAACATAAGTGGAGTATAGCAAAAGTACTACTTAAAGGATGGTTCTTTCATTATTTAGATATAAGTCTGATCATTTGTCAACTGTAGAATCTAAGGTATTTTACAAATTTTCAATTGCTAACCATTTTGCCCTTTCCTTGTGTTTGGTGGTGAATAACTGAAGCATGTCAATTTCTGGTTGGGTCTTCATGATATCAGTTGGATTCAATGCAGCAGCAAGGTCAGTTCTCATTTTAGCTTACCTTTTTCTCGTTGTTTGTTACTCTTTTTGAGATTGGCGTTTGAGGCAGATAATCTATTTTTTTGTTTCTGTAAATGAATAGGAATAGATATATAGATACCGTAACTTGGTCTCAACTGACAACTAAGCACTCCAACTTTGAGAATGCACATCTATGATCTAGACACCTCAGCTTGTCCCACTCTGTCTTGTCGGCACCCTACCTTGATGTGTCTAGATGATAATCTTGTAAGTTGGAGTGTTCAATTGACACAATGAAGATGAGTTGAGGTGTCTAGATGTGCATCCTCAAAGATGAAATATTTAGTTGCCAGTAGGCCATGAGGCATCTATCTATGTATTATGCCTTCTCATTAATGTTGACTGCTGCTCATTGGTAATTCTGACGATACTTTGTTTGTACCATACAATGGAATGCAATGAAGCAAGTTTGTGTATTAATTATTCTCGATATCTTCCAAGCTTTCTAATGCATGTTGGGAATTTACATTCATCAGGTTTATGTGCAATAATTGAATTGTTTGAGTTTATATGGAAATGGTCATGCAAATTGCTGAACTTGAGATGTATTTTTAAGGATAATTATGATTGAAATGGGGAATATCCTTTCTGACTTTCTTAAATGTGACATGCTGATAAACAGTGTGAGAGTGAGCAATGAACTAGGAGCAAGGCATCCCAAATCAGCCGCGTTTTCTGTTGTCGTGGTTACCTCATGGTCTTTCATTCTCTCAGTGATTGCTGCAGTCATCGTTCTTGCATTGCGTAATCTCATCAGTTATGCCTTCACTGAAGGTGAAGTCGTGGCTGAAGCTGTCTCGGATCTTTGTCCATTGCTTGCGCTTTCTCTCATTCTCAACGGAATTCAGCCCGTCTTGTCAGGTAAGAGGTTCATCAAGCATCCTCTTTACAATTTGAAACCGTACTTGAAATACATAAATGTGCCCTTTAAATGTACAATATGCTGTGGGCAATACACTTTATGATTCGCTTCTGCCACAAGCAATTCTTTGAATCTCCTTTTTAGTTCGATCACTGAGAACAAATCATTATTTCTTATGGACCATAGGTACTATATTGAATTTGAATCAGATTTAGGAGCAATGTATATAGAGTTTTAAGTAGAAAACTAGAGATGAATAGTTACCCCGACTGTGGTGGTAAATTTCTTGCACATGTTATGGAACAAGTGTAGGACATATCATAACAAAATCAGTGTCACCTGAAATTGGAAGTGTTGTGGTTTCAGTGCAAGATTTGGATCTTTGGCCCTCGAGTTCCTCAGCATATGTCCATATACTTATATAGTATTACTTGATTGTCGAACTCTGTCAAATGGATGATTTCTGACCGTGCTCTAAAGGCAATACAATCAACTGATTATTCTTTGAATAAACAAATAACAAATGACCCTTCAAATATACACAAACTGAAGGCAAATGAAAAACGAAGCACAAGCAGAGGAAAATGATTTCGTTATAGAAAAAGAGAACATCTTTGATTAGGGAATTGATGAAATCAGCAATTCTGGTACTACTACTCAAGTTCAACCATCTAAGTGTTTCTGTATTTAGGTCTGAATCTGAACAACACCCTCCAATGGTGACTCAACTTATAGTTATTACCTTAGAAAGTCACTATTACTTGAGTGACTATTTGAGAAATCAAACTCCTTGCTTTGTTGACATATCTGACAAAATTCATGTACTTAAATCTTAAAAGGTGTGGCCGTTGGCTGTGGATGGCAAACCTTCGTGGCCTATGTCAATATAGGCTGCTATTACATTGTCGGAGTTCCATTGGGTGCTCTTCTCGGCTTTTACTTCAAACTTGGCGCTAAGGTAATTTCACCATTCTCCGTTAACATTCTCCACAACCAAATTTCTAGTCTCAGTCTTAACATTATAGAAAAGATAAACAACATTATTCTGGTGCATACAGGGAATATGGTCAGGAATGCTGGGAGGTACAGTGATGCAAACAATCATTTTAATATGGATCACCGCTCGAACTGATTGGAATAAAGAGGTAAACTCTTTAATTTTTATACTGCTTGTAATCATCCTGTTAGAAGTAGACAACATTACTCCAAAACACTGTTTAATTACAAAACTCCTTGTGCTTATTATAAAGTCATCTAGTTACCTATCTATTTTAAGATCATTTCTTGGAAACGTTGGCCTAACGACGAAATCAAGTCCAAATTTAAGTTGGTCAACAAGAATATACCCAATGTAATCTCATAGGTTGTGTCTAAGGAGGGTAGAGTGTACACTGACCCCTTGTTGAGTTATCAATATAAGACAACGATTCCAGATGAACTGGCTCTTAGGATACAAAAAATATGGCGAGAGCATCCTTTCTTTGAGCTAAACATGAACTTGAGACGGATCTAGAGCAGGTTCAATGGTTCAACCAAACTCGTTGTTTTGGCCTAATCCATAAGGGAAGTCGTGCAAAAAACTGAATCTATTGATTATAAATTCTACATTCGTCTTCGATTGTAGGTGGAAGCAGCTCAGAGTAGGTTGAAAAGGTGGGATGACAAGAAAGAATCAATTCTAGAGGAATAGATGAATTTTGGATGGACAAAAAGGAGATTCATGCTAAGGGATTTTCCCATGTTTTCTCTAACAAATGAGGTTTCCACAAAGCTAATAATGTAGTAATAGTATCAATTTTTGAATGAAGATGATCAAGAATCAAGATTAATTATGAAGTTGATATAGAAAATTGTAGTCAAGGTCCAAAAAATTATTTCCCATCCATTTAAGATGTAACTTGCCATTGATTTTTTATTTTTGTAATGTGTATGTTAAATATCTATACAAGTGGATGAATTAGTGAGGGAGTTTGAAGCTCGATTTCATTATTGGGTAACATTAATATCCTGCCTATTGCAAAATTTCTGTAACGAACCAAAGATTGGACATGCAAAAGTAATGATTGAAATTATCGCTTGTTTGACATGTTTTGTAATAAAATTGTATCGTTGTTATTGGTTAAAAATATAATTTTTAACATGATGGTATCAGAATCAAGATCACGAGTTTCCTAGGAAAACATTTTGCTTGGCTAACATTTACAATTATTATTTCCATGCATAATGATTAATCTCATCAAAGTCAATCAACAAGACAGCAGCCTATTTACAAGGACAACATAACAAGAATTCAATTATTGTTTTTATGACATAATTAATCTCATCAATAACAATTATCATTCTATTACACACAAGAAATTGTAAGTACATATAGTTATTATTCTGATCATGTCATTACTTTCTCGGTTTCATATTAGTGTATCATTCTTTTTATATACACATTTAAAATGAGGCCTATAATTATTTTTTTGGGGGAATTTTATAAATAAATGTGGACATTTTAACTTAATTTTTTAACGTGAACAATTAATATGAAATAACTATTTTTAATAAAATGATAGTTAACTAATATGGAACAGAGCAAATATAATTTATTCTCATAAAAGTAGATCAATAATCATTATAAACATGAAATTTTTCAATATTCATCAACCTTCTTTAGAGGAATATTACAATTGTAGTCTCTTATAATTCTTTAAATACAAATGTTGGGGTTGCAAAGTGAAAAAAATATATATTCAGAAAAGAATTAACATTTAAATTCGAATTTCTGGTCGTATTATTCCATAAATTTTTGAAACAAATGCCACCTAATTTTAAATACCAAAAAACATAATGAAGAAACAATGAACCTTCTTTATTATTATTTTTTTTAAAAAAACATGTACATGTGTGCACCCACATGGGACATTATTATTAGCTCATGTTAAGATTATATTCCATATTATTATTATTATTATTATTATTATTATTATTATTATTATTATAAGGTATGAAAAAGAGCCATTTTTTAAAATAAATTTGGTAGAGAAAGAGAAAGATGATGAGAATTGATTAGATGACATGTGGTTAGCATTTTCAGTCCCTTTGTTTTAAATAATTCTACTTTTTAAAATATTTGAACCAAACATAACTAATTTTCAATTATTTGAGATGTGTATCTTTGGTTCATCTCCATGAATATTCATAACTTTTTTTAGATTTATTAATATATTGTTCAAATGTTCAATCACCCAAGTATTATGCTAGAATTGTATTGTTATTTTACATTTTGAGGATAATATGCTTCTAAAACTAATTTAGTTATAATATATTTTCTACATTGAGACGTAAAAAATACTATTATAATTACTTGAATCTTAGAAGGTGAAAATATGACGAATCATACATCACAAGGACTAAAAATTAGATTTCATCAATAATTGAGGAACCCATAATACTCGTTCTGTTTAATTTCACTTGATCCTTGTACTAAAAATTTCCTTTTTACTCGCTCTACATTATTACAAATTAAGAGAAAATTTATAATATCCTCTTCTAATACATGTATCCTTATCATTAATTATATAGAGTATTAGTACTATTTTTTCTTCTCCTAGTAGTCGAATTCCAATTTTCAAAATACAATTAATAGAATAATTTAGTAAAATAGTCTTTTAATAGATATTTCTTAAAAAATAAAATTAAATTAACACGAATCAAATATAATGAAACAGGCATAATCATACTATCCTTCCTAAATATATAAATAAACTTTCGAATGAGTGACCCTCACATGCTATATATACTTTTAAATATGGATATTATTATATGTGGTTGCTAACTTGTTACTATAAAGTTTTATTAATGACAAATTGCCTAAAAATTCCCAAACCAAACGAATATCCTCCAATAATTTTAATCAATTAAATCAGTTAAATGTCTCCTAATTAGGTGTCGTGGGCCATACCTAATCATTAAACACGTATTATTGTAGGGTTCACGTAATTTCGAAATCACTCGACTATTTATTAATTAATCTTTTACTATAATTCTCAATTTTTATACTTTTATTTAGGTTCATGTTTTTGATCGTTAAGATATATCGTGTCCTATCGTATCTAATAGTCTCTTTTCAATTTTTTTTTTGAAATATCTTGTTATGTCGTACCGTGTCATGTCTAATCGTCTCTTCTCAATTCTTTCTTAAAATATTTTTGTCTCTCCTTAGATCTATCAGTGTCAACCTACCACACGTCTTCACCAGAGCCTCTGTGCTCCTTCTATATACATGTGTGAACCATCTCAGTCTCGCTTTTCCCGTTCTGTTCACCACTGATGTACACCAACGATTTACCTCCTATAATATAGCTAGTCCAAAAATCACTCTTTAGAATTTATATTTTAATTCTTGATGACACATTCTTATTTATAGATTATCATATACGAACTTTGATTTCATCCATTCCATTTCAATGCGACATCATCATCGATCTCTCTATTTTCTTAGACGTTTTAAAGATTTTTCGTAGTGTTAAAATAATTTTAATTTTTTTTCTAATACACGTGGAATATGAGAATTTAAAACTCATGAGTAGGTCTTGCGGGCCCTCAATCAACACGCTAATCAATTAAAAACATGTATTATTGTTGGGTCCAAATATTTTAAACTGCTTAAATATTATATCATTTTCTATTTTTCTTAAAAGAAAAATAATATCACTATTTATTCTTATAAAAAAAAATGAAATTTTACCTTATTAGAAAATAGATAAAAAAAGTATACTAGAAGTTACAATTTTTTATATAATTTAAAATACATTAAAAGATATAAAAGGAGTTATCACAAATACAATAATTTATTTTGGATCTCTAAAAAACAGTAATAGTATCACATAAAGCGGAATAGAGCATACAATTCTTAAAGAATCACAAAACTTTAATTTCAGTATTATTAACATTTAAATATATGAAAAACTTTTTTTTTTAAAAAAAACACAATCAAACCTCTTTACAATAGTCATCTGTAATAATATTATAACAATTTAAAAAATAAGTCAATTTTCATAATTACATCATATTACATGTTCTGTATAGTAATATTTCGCTATTACTATTAAAAAAATATTCATATAAACAACCAAGAAATCTGATTTTTTTCATACTTCCAAACTTATTAATCAATTATTTTTTTCTTGAAAATAAGATTTTTATTTATTTTATGGTATATATAATAATATAAAATAAAATAAATAATAATTTATGAGTGGGGCACCTCTTTCCAATTTAGATACCTTACATGGTTGCATGATTATTGGCTAACTTGGCTACACGTGAAAATTGACCCTTTCTTCATACATTTGTCGGTTCTTTAATTAATTTACTAGTTATTAATTTCTCCATTTTTTTACGATAAAATAGAATTCGTAGTTATTATCTTTTGGGTGTATATTAGATAAATTATGTTTTAATATAATATATAATAATTATGTTAAAAATTGTATTAAATATATTCCGTGTGATAAGCTTGATCAAAAAAGTTTTTTTTAAAATGATAAGAGAACCTTGTTATTTATCAGACGTGCACGAGATAAATTTTTGCTTCGATATATTATATCCCATGAGTTACACCGAACTCGCACTAAACGTGCCCCATATAGCAATTTCAATCGAAAATATGTTCTGCACATAAAAAAAACTCACTTTAATATAATATTTCGTAAACTATATTAAAATAACATTAAACGTGTCATGTGCGACGAACTTAATAAAAAAGACGGGCAAAAGATAGAGTTTACTTTATTACAAAACATTTGCTTTATATAAAAAGATATTTACTTTTTTTTTAATCTCACCAACCTATAGACAACTATATTTGAAAATAATAATTGCATAATTTATATTTTCATTTAAACCTTTTAAAACGGTCAACCGTCCCTAATTACACGGCAATAGTTACAAACTTAATTAGCCATTAACCACACATTAAAAATAGAAAAAATAAAATGAATGGTAAAAGTTCAAATTATTTTAAATTCCACACAAAAAAACAAACTCTAAGAAGAAGAAAGAAAAATAAATAAATAAATAAAAAGAAATTTTGATTAATAATTCAGCAAAAGAGTCTTTGTCTTTTTTTTTCTCTCTTTTAAGGCCAAAAGAAGAAGCTAAGCACTATAAGCATTAGCTCCCTCTTGAGGCCTTTTTTTTTTCCTTAAGAAATTAAATCACCAAAAAAAAAAATGACTAAACGTTTGTTCCTTTGTTATAGAAGAATGGTTCATTTGAATATGAAAAGAAAAATTATATGTAAATTTACAATTTTACAAAAATATTTGAATTCATTTTGGAACAAAGTTCTTGCTTGTTGGTTAGGTAAGTCTATCAATTATAGACAATTGTCACATAATCAATCTTTTCCAACCACCACCGCTGCCGCCACGGGGATGCCATCTCCGCCAGCTGGGGCGGGGATGCCATCTCCGCCAGCTGGGGCGGGGATGCCATCTCCGCCAGCTGGGGCGGGGATGGCGTCCCCTGGAGGGTTTTCGGAGAATATGTCATCCACATGTTGTTGTGATCATTCTAAGGATTCATCTGAGAATGTTGTTGCCTTGAAGATTAGTCTTTTGGGTGATAATCAAATTGGAAAGACAAGTTTCTTGGTAAGTTTTTTTTTTCTTCTATATATATTCAAATGAGGTATCATAGTCAGATTCATTTTTCGAAGTTGAACCTCCATGTTGTATTTTTCATGTTCTAGATGTTTGGTTTGATGTGTGGAGTTAGAGTCAGATTCATCTCTATTCTTGCTATATATATATATTGGAGGTTTAACCTCCATATCGTGTTTTTCATGTTCAAGATATTTGGTTTGTGTATGTAAGGTTAGAGTCAGATTCATCTGTATTCATGATATATTCGATGTTGAAACTCTATGTTAAGTGTTTCATGCTTTAAATGTTTGATTTTGACATGTGTGGGTTGTAAAGATGGATTGATTTAACCGATGAGTTTATTTTTTAAATTCTTACCATTGAATCCATTGAAATTTTGAAATTATGAGTTCAAAATCTAATATTTAGTGAAAATCTTCTAATTTTCTAAGTATTAAGTATAAATAATTTGTATCAAAATTATTGGTTTCAACTAAACTAACATAGTAAATAAGGTTGCATCCTTCTTGAGATAATGGACCTTATGTTTTCTCATATGATTTTAGATAGTTTTTGTTCCATAGACAATCTTTTGAGATTGAGTTATGTTTAAGATTCATTTCTCATTATTAAAAAAATGAATTTTCAATAGAATTAATTGGAAATCCATAGGTGACAAATAAAAAATTCAGATGAATTTCTAACTCGACGATCATAGAAAATTCTATTTTTTAATAGTGTTATTAGCAATATTATTGATTTATGTATTTGTAGTTTTAATTTTGATCCATATGTAACTAATTTTTGTTGTTTTTATTTTTTCTTTCCAAATTGAAGAGAAAATATGTAGGAAAAGAGGAAGTAGATGAAGGGTTGTCAACCAAAGGAGTAAATCAAATGGACAAAACTTTATGTGTGAAAGGGACAAGAATCTCATATAGCATGTGGGAAGTTAAAGGTATAAAAAAAAATTATTTCGAATCTATAGGTCACAAGTTCGAATCGTGACAATAGTTACGAATACTTTTATTAGATAAACTGTTTAAATTACACTAATTTGAGTTACAATCTTTTTTAAAACTCTGCTAACACGAGATGTTTTTTACATCGTGTTGATCTTAATTAATAATAATAATAATAATGCAGGTGATGTTTCTGGCCCAACTCAAATTCCAATGGCTTGTAAGGATTCTGTAGCAATGTTTTTCATGTTTGATCTCACAAGTAGATGTACACTCAGTAGGTATGATGTTTAATTTATATATATCGACAGTATATATACAATGTAATTTTTATATTATCAGTATAATTTAACGTGTCGTTTTTTGTGTAGTGTCCTTAGCTGGCATCAACAAGCACGTCAATGGAATCAGACAGCAATTCCTGTAATGATAGGGACAAAGTTTGATGATTTTGTGAAATTGCCATTGGATCTTCAATGGACAATTGCAAGTCAGGTATATATTATTTTCATTATTTTTTATTGCTTACGGATCTTAGCGTACGATTTGAATTATTTTTCTCTTGATTTTGGATTTTAGCATCTAAAGGTTTGTATGTGCAAGCGATTTAGGTATGTATTGATAATGATTAAACTAAAATGTTTATTAAAAGTGTTTAAAATTTAATATATGAAGTATAAACATGATTTTTTTTATTTGTATACATAGTATAATTTTCTATATATACAATAGAATTTTTCAAAGAAGAATATTTAAATGACCATTATTCATTTTACGTAGCTATAACATTATGAGTTTTGAGCTAAACTTATAATAATTAAAAATTAGTGTCAACAAAGAGTGACAGTTTTGATTGCTTTGAGAACTTTCTTATCTTTTGCGTTACTTTCAAACCTATTCTGAAAAAAAAATATTTTCTTGAATCAGTGGTCTATTGAAACTCAAAAAACACCCTCTCTATCCTAGAAAGGTGTTTACCTTATTGTCTTAAGACACATGTCACATGTGAAACTATACTGAATATGTTATTGTTATTGTATCAGTTTAGCGGTTTCGTTTTTGATACTTATATTATACAAAATGTGACTTTGAACAGGCAAGAGCATATGCAAAGGCACTAAATGCACCATTATTTTTCTCTAGTGCAACATACAACATTAATGTGAACAAGATATTCAAGTTCATCACTGCTAAACTCTTCAATTTACCATGGTCATTGGAGAGAAATCTCACAATTGGTGAACCTATCATTGACTTTTAGGTTTAATTTCTCTTATTTTCTGTAATTAAAAAGAAAAAAAGAAGAAAAAAAAGGTTTGCTTTTTTTTTTTAATTAATAGTATATAGATGTGAGAGAATCCAAAAGATTCGGAGAAAAAGAAATGATGATTCATATAGCCAACCGGTCACTAGGTAATTGTTTCCACCTAGTGAAAATTCGGGTTGTCTTCATATGCCATTTTATGCATTGGAGAAAATATTTCCATTTCTTTTTCTCATTTTTCTTTTGATGTACTATGGTGTTGTAATTTACTAGTTACTTTAATCAACAATATTCATCGGTATTGATCGAGCAATCAATAAAATGATACGAGAAACATTGACGATCAGAGTTCAAATCTCAACAGTCTATTCAGGCACGCTAGATGATTTATTCTTATGTCTATGCCTTTGTCAAAGTTAATTGATGCATGTTTTAGTTTAAAAACAAAAAGGTAACATGAAGTAAATGAAATAGTCAAAGTACGCACAAATTGAACTGAACAAATTTAAAAGATGTGATTGACACAAAGGGTTGTTTCGTATTAAAAAGCTACTTGAAAAATTGAGATGTTTATATCTCCAAAAGACTATCATAAGCAAATGTAACCAACGAAAAAACATTTCAAGCAACGAAAAAACGAAAAACGAAAAATAAATAAAAACCACATGAAGTTCAAACTTTTTTTTATTTCATACCATAATACTGCAAAAGACAGACAAAACAATCTGCCAATTGCTACAATGTTTTGATGGACTTATAATAAGTCACATAACATCAAAAGGGTAATCCCTATTATTCTATTATATAGTTTTTTTATTATTATTTCTTCCTATCTATGGAATATTGCCACAAGAAGTCATTTCACGAACCTCTTTACCCTAAAACAAAAAAAAATAAAATATTTCTTCTTGTAATAGAAAGTTGAAAGGTGCGCTCTTGACTTCTTCTTTATTCCTTATTATCACCCTATCCTGCAATAACAAAAAAAAAATATAAATATTCGATTCGTATATATATATATATATATATATATATATATATATACTGACAGTATATTGTTATTAATTTAATTCAACATGTTATGACTAGTGCTTTAGTCCTTTCACTGGTAAAGTTATGATCACGATTAGAGAAAATTAAAAAATATATACTTACAGGAAACGCGATCAAGTTGGCTGAGGTAAGAGAGCAGCCTTGATCCTTTCAATAGTGCAAGCAATCAAATTGTTGACGGTAGCAACAGATCCCAATGAGATGTTAGCAACAGGGACGAACTCAACCAGAATCTGAAACGCGACGGTGAGCAAAGATCCACCAGAGCCATGATTATAAGTTCCCCTAACTCCTGGTGGACCATCGGGGAGAATTGCGAAACCAGAAGGCAGCAGAGAAACATGTTCTGGATCTCCACCATTCAAAATAGTGTTCATTGTGCAGATCTCAACTGGTGCATAGATCACATAGGATCCTGTTGGATCAGTGCTATTCTCTTGGAGAATCACAATGTTGCTCTGGTTATCATTCTCACCCTGCAGTATTAAAAAAAACGGTTATTCGCAATTTAAACTTATACATTTTCTATGATATCAGACTAGACAGAAGTCTCAGGTCATGATGTCAGAGCATGTGAAAAGACGTGTTAAAAAGGAATATAACTTTTTAACTTTTTTAAATGAAATGATTGACGTAAATTTCGAGAACTTACAATCATCCTTAGTAAAGAGACACAGTTGCCTGTCTGAGTGCCATTAGCAATCTGAACAATTTCTTGGAGTGGACTTCCATTGGACAGAATGTCCCACTGTCATAAAAAAAAAACGCGTAAAAATCAATGTTTGTCAGTCAATGTATATAACTTAAACTCTATTATTTGAAAAAAAAACTATTAATTAAAAGAAAAAAGTGTTACCTCGATACGCGTGTTCTCATTACGGAGGTAATCGAACACGGTTTTCGGAGCAATAGGGAGCCAGAATGAAGTAGCAGCACTTAGGACAATACCAGGTGGTCTACTAGGATCACCAACAGTTTTCCTAGTCATAATTCTAACATTTTCATCAGTGCCATTTCCTGCTGACACAGTTGTCCATTGATTACCTACAGTTGCACTCACTCCAGAGCTAAAGCAATTAATCATTCTCTCAGCCAATTTCAACACATTTTTTCTACTCTCCTCAGTTGTTAGCACTGCAAAGAAAAAAAATATTAAATTACGTCTGTGTCAGTTTATGTGACATATATAGTTTGATCACTAAAAAAAAGTATATCATATAAATTGAAACAGAATAACGTACGCATGTCATCATTGTTTAGAGTAGGTGTGACCAGAACACTTGCAATACGGTCACACTGTCGATCAAGAGCAGCGAGCCAACGCTTCGCACCAAATGCAAGACCAGAACTCACTAGTGGCTTGTAAATAGTATGCACTGTTGAAGCATCAACTTCAACATGCTCAACCCAAGTAACCTAAACAAAAATTAAAAGTATGAGCCATAATATATAAGTTACGTTAAAAGTGAACAGTAATCGTTATTTCTATTTGTGTGTTTATCATACCTTAGAGCATCCATTTGGTGCATCTTCAATAAGGCATCCAGATGGCCTTTTTCGAGACCTAAGAGCTGGACCAGCGCGTAACTGGTCCAATGAAACATCGACAATTGCCCATGTTCCATCAACTCTGAGCTTGCAATACCTAGCAAAGTAGAATTCCCTAGTTGGAACTTGTGGAGATGCAACTTGAGTTTCAGCTAGTATCTGCAAAAAATAATAATCAATTATATATATACTGACAGTATAAAAGAATTTTTTACCGACAATAATGACATGACATATATATTATGTATTACCACTTGTATTACTCCATTGGGATTTCCAGCACCTCCAGTTGATATCACATCAACACATGAAGCCCTTGAGACAATACCAGAGAAAATACTGGCCCAATGATTCTATAGATAACAAAAGAAATTATTAAGTCGGCAACAGTCTTTCTACCCCGTAAAAGTAGGGGTAATTAATAAGCCAGTAAGAATCTATAAAGTTATCTTTTTGAAGATCTATCGAAAACAGACTATAAGTTTTGTTCACAATAATCAAAGTAAAATTGACTCACAACATGATTAGAACCTAATTATTTACACTATCAGTATATATAACACAAATCTAACTATATTAACGTAAAAGAATAGAAATAAAATAAAAAAACTTACCACATTCATGAGAATTTGAACTAGGTCAAGCTTGTTCATTATGACAATAGAACTATCCCTTGTAGCCTCAGTAACAAATCCAATAGGTCTAGGTCCAATTCCCCTAGGAAAAACCCTAAAATACTCATCTTCATTTAGCATAAATGCTGCATTTTCAATGCTAGGGGACCAAAGTGGTTCTTGTATATATGCCATTTGAACAAATTCATCCATAGCTGACATAACAAGCTCAATGATAAAGGGCTTTTCAATTTCACTAATTGGTGGAATAATCATTGGACTCATAATTGGAACATCCTCAAATCCACCATTTCCATCGACGCGTTGTGGCATCGAGTAAGCAGGAAGAACTCCAAAATCAACAGGAGGAGCAGAGATGTAACCATTGTTGTTGTTTGGAAATACAGATTTTCCAACAACTCTTCCAGCCATAGATGAGATACGTTCGATCTATATAAAAAAGGAGAGAAAAAAAATTATTATATGACAAACGAATTTAACTTATTATATAACAATAAGTCTATATACCTCTTCTTTGAGTCTTGCATTTTCGCTCCTTAATTGGCGTTCTTCAAAAGACAAATCACCAATGTTGATACGATGGCCACCACAAGTAGGGCAAGATAGATTGCCCAAAGCTTCTTTGAGCCTCAGCATTTCTGACTTCATCCTCTCAATTTCAATGCGAAGATGTGTGTTCTCGTGCCTCTCAAGTTGATTCTGAAATAAAAGATAAACAAGTTTTAACTTAAATAGTCTATATATAGGGGCGGAGCTAGGGTATAGTTATAACAAGAGGTTGTTCATGCCAAAAATAAGGTGTGTGTATAATTAATGTATAATTTATGTAACAAAATATGTTATCAAGGGTAAGATAGAACAATCTAAATGAAAATCATTTTAATTAAAAAAGGGTGTTACTTTTTCTTCTTTTTTTTTTCTTTTTGAAAATCAACTAAAGAAAAAAGTATTACATAAAATATTTGAAAATGTAATTTAGTTTACCTTCATTTGAGTCCTCTTGTTCTGGAACCAAAACTTGACCTGCAGGGGCTCCAACCCTAACTCGCGACTCAGCTCCTTCCTTTGCTTGTCATCTGGGTGGGGACAATCCTTAAAGTACCTAAACACAAAAAAAAAAAAAAACTTAGTCGTATATCTTGTTATGTTATCAGTATATATAATAATTAATTAAATATTTTTTTTGATTCTCGTAAATTCATGCTTACGCTTCCAATTCCTGGATCTGATGTTGAGTGTGGCGATGATAGCGCTTTCGCTTGCCAGTAGCAGTCTCACCTTCTTCTTGATCATCATTATGATCATCATCACCACCACCAAGGTCTTGACCAATTGAAGTATCCAAGGTATTTGTTACATTTTCCATTGAATTAGGTTGATTATCCATCATGTTACTTGGCTGTAATAACACAAATAAATTAAATTAAATTAAAAAAATTAAACAAATGAAAATTTTCAAAATGTTATATGTTTTATATTTGATGAAGGAAAGTGAAGAAAGAACAAATTGAAATATAATTACATTTATAAGAAGAAAAAAGAAAAGGACATAAGTCCTTTTTTTTAAAACTGAAAAAAGTTTATTTAATTAGTTTGACTTATAAGTTACAAATATATAATAAGAAACAATTATGCAAATGTTTGGAATTTAGTCAACTATTTCTTGACCAATTCAAATAAAATAAAATAAAACAAATCCATGACACAGTTCCCTAGATTCAAGAAGAATTTTTTCACTTGAAAATAGCAAAAAAAGAACTTTTGTCTTGTTGAATCTTACTTTGTATTTTTTTTATATTTAAAATTTACTTATGAATAATAAAAATAATATAATAAAAAATTATTTGTTAAAAGAATATATCAAATCAAACATGATTAGTAAAAATGGATGAAGAGGTTAATCAAATATGAAAATCATACAAGAATTAAAAGAGATCATTAAAACTTTAAAAGGGTCAAAATTATTTTATGTGATCATAGATCCATTTTTTGTTTCAATCTATATGGTTTCCAAAAAAAGGGTTGATTAGCGTTCTTATATATGTTATAACATTTTAAGAAAAATAATTTACATTATTAATATATATAAATATTTTTTTTATTTACCTGACCAAGCGGAATCTCAGTATCATTTGTTCCATCATTTTCAACCAACGGCGGCACCAAATTTGCCGGACGGGAATGTACAGCCGGCATCTTGCACTCTAAAACCTAAAACAGTAACATAATCAAGATATTCAATGATAAATTCGTAAAAATGTGCCAAACATAAAAGATGAGACAAAGATTTTTCATAAAAATACTAATTTAAAAGGATGTTCGTAGATTTGACTATGTTTTATTGTTGTTGAAATTATTTGTAGACGTCTCTATTAAGAGAATCTTCAAAGTTAAAATAAAAAAAGATAGTCCGATGCAAATAAATAAATAAATAATTTAAAATGAATTGCACGCAAATCTTGAGTAATACAACCATGTTTTTTAGCTTTTTTTTTTTGTGTGTGTGTGTTGGGATCCTTGCCCAACTCCTCATTGTTCATGTGTTTGTTGATTTTAAAATTTTATGTATACATATATAGATTATCCACAAACTTTAAAACCTCTAGCAAAAACAAAAAATTACAATGAAATTGATGCTACAATAGAAAAAGAATTTGCAGGAGCCATATGAGTAAGTATATATATACATACACACATATATACATGTATATGGTGTGTGTAAATTAATTAAAACAAGCATCATAACACAAAAAATCGATAAGATGCATCTACAACAACATCAACGTTTCAGTACCAAACAATCGAGGTTGACTGGTTAAACACATCTAACAAGAGAAAAGGAAATGAATCTAAAAGGAATGGAAGAAGGGTGTATATCGATTAAGATGCATCTACAACAACATCAACGTTTCAGTACCAAACAATCGAGGTTGACTGGTTAAACACATCTAAAAAGAGAAAAGGAAATGAATCTAAAAGGAATGAAAGAAGGGTGTATAGGCATACTTGAAGTGAAGCTCTTTCTTGTTGCTATTGAAGCACTCAAGAGAAGGAGCTATTGAGATTTGTGTGTTGAGAGTGAAGTGTGAGGCTCTATTTATAGTAAAACAAGTCAAGATTTGGACATGAACTAACTTTGACTATTTATGAAAAAAGACAAATTAAAAATAAAAATATTAGAGGGTTACACTTGTGTGGAAATTAAAAAAAAAAGAAATTTTGAAAATTAGAGGAGAAATTAGCTATGAAGAAGAGAAAAATAAAAATTAATGGAAAAGAGGAGCAATTGAAAAACTAAGAAGAGTGTATGTTTATGTGAGTAGGAATTGTGGGGTATTTGGAATTGGAAGCATAAGTATGACTAAATTCAGAATTTGGGTCAACGTTTTATATTGCTCGGTTAAATATAAAAAATGTATTTATATATTTACTGAATGCGTTAAGAAAAATAAATAATTTAGACTAAACTTATTAAGATCGGTCAAACACAATATTTGAATTAATTATGTAAAGATTATGAGTAAGAAGCTTCTCGAAGTTTGATTATTATTTTTAATTGGAGTACACGAATTAGTTGACTATGCACGTGCGAATCGTATGAAAGATTTGTAACGTGCGCATGAAATTGATTTTTGTAATCCATGCTTAAGTTCAAACCATATAAGTAAAAATGAACTGAGAGAGTAATTATTTTGAAAAAATTAATTATTTTAAATTAATTATCTATAAATTTAACAAACTTGACCTTGTGCCCTTCAAATTGTTTTTTCTTCCAAAAATTGTCAAAGTTAGTTTTTTTTTTTGTTTTTCTGTTTTTTCCTTTTGGGTTAAGTCATTAGTTTTTTTTTTTTTTGGGTTAAAAGTCATTAGTCAAAGTTAAACAAGTGTTTTTCATGCAAGGTGCAGCCTTGATATTTGTGCTAATATAAACCCAAAGTTCCAACCATCTCCCAACTCCATTTTAAGAAAAAACAAGTTAAGCATTATATTTTGAGTCTTAGAGATGAGTTTGTAAAGAAATTGGAGAGAAAAGACAGTAGAAATTAGTTGTGAGTTAATGACTTTGTAACTAAATTATATGACTATTGACTCAATTGTGTAACCAAATTATTTATTAAGCAAGACAATTTTTTGGTTGAGAAATTGTTTATTTGCATGAGGACAGGGCGGATCCACGTGGTGTCCGCCGGGTGCTTGAGCACCGATTAATTTCGTTACAAAATATATATATCTATGTAGAAATCGATAGGTATTTGTATAAAATTAATATAGAGCATCCAATGAATAAATCATATAGTTGGCCCAATGGTTCTAGGATGGGTACTTAAGACTCTTTTAGTGTTGTTGTACCAAGGTTCGAATCTCATTGTTAACACATATTTTTTACAAAAAAATAATTTTAAAAAAAACAAGAGAATATTTTGTTGAAAAATAAATACTTATCACTGCAACAAAAACATTTTTTAGCGGTAATAAATATGCACATTAACAAAGAATGTTAAAACATTTAGCATTAGTTAATTATCATTAAATCGAATGTCGCTATATGTTTTAAAGACATCTAAAAAAAGCGTTAATTGTTTCTAAAATAACATATTTAAGTGACACTTAGACTATTATTGTTAATTACTACTAAAGATCATTTTTGATGTATTGATAGTTTTTAAATTTAGATTTTGATATTTGACAAGTAAACAAAAATACTTTTTGTTTCAAAATATGTATATGTAATAAATGAAAATGTTCTGGCGGCGGAAGTGGCGGCTAGGAATATCGGTGGAAATGGCGACAGTAATGTCGGTTAGAAAACAACAAAAACATCGATGGAAATGGCAGTGGGAATTACAATGGAAATGTCGGTCCAGAAGACAACAAAAATATCGATGGAAATGGCAGTGGGAATTACAATGGAAAGGTCGGTCAAAAAGAGAATAAAAATATCAATGAAAATGGCGGCGGTAACGACAATGGAAATGGCGGCGGCAGAAATGACAATTGGAGCCTCGGGATGGGGTTAACTAAGCGGCGATTGGAAACAGATAATTCTGTAGTACGCCACTTGTAAAAAATTGTTTTTCCTACTTCAATCACCAAAATCGTCATTTTTAAAGTTTTAGAAATTTATTTTTATAAGGAAATTATTCTCCAAAAATATTTTAACCAACCAAATATGAAATAAACAATTAACCAAAATATTTTAATTAGACAAATATAAACATAAAAGTAAAAATCTCTTGTAAAGTATCTTTTTGAGTTAATTTTGAATAAATAAATTACATAATCTAATAGGACTTTAATTATGGTATGGTAAACTTTACTCGACCCATTTAAATCACAAATCCGTTATCGGCCAGCGGTTAGAAATAGTAACGGTTTTTCTAACCGTCAAGTAAGAAATAATAAACATAAGAAATAATTTATGAAGTTGTGCGTGGTACAACTTTTTGAGCTGAAATAATAAACATAAGAAATAATTTATGAAGTTGTGCGTTGGTACAACTTTTTGAGCTGAAATGTCAAATAATATAACTTTGATGAAACAGGAAATAAAAGCTGACCATACAAGACGATTGAAATTAAGCTAAGGGTGCATTTGGTGCAAAGGAAATGTTTTTCACGATTTCTTTTTAAATTATTTTCTTTTAAAAAAACTAAATTTTTTTTTTATCATGGTGATTTCAAATTACTTAAGCTACTTTCGCCAGAAAAGTTATTTTCCTAATAATTTTTTAAGAAAAATGAAAAATAATATTTTTTAAATAGTTTGGACCAACTAAATATGAAAACATTTTCTTTTTTAAATTATCCAAACACACACTAAATTTTCTTTTGGTTTAATTTCAGATAAATACAATGCATGATTAAATAGGAATTTTAGTATAGAGTAATCTCTATTTGTCTCAATTTATAAGAAATTATTTGCTTTTGGATGAGCTTTAGAAAGAAAGAAAAAATAATATATAAATTAAACTCTTTACCTTTAATGAAAAATTTTTTATTTTATATAGTAATATAAATATTTATGACTCAATTTAGATCATATATTTCAAAAGTTATTTACCAGTCAAATCCAAATTGAAGCGGAAAGAGTAATAAATTATAATAGTAAGTAGTAAATATATTCATATTTTACCAATTGTTATCATTAATCCGTTATCGTCCAGCGGTTAGGATATCTGGCTTTCACCCAGGAGACCCGGGTTCGATTCCCGGTAACGGAATTTTTGTCCTTTTTTTATTACATCGAAAGAAAAAGAACTTCGAAAAAAATTATTCAAGAAATTCATGTTCGAGGGTTCGTGAAGAGTAAGTTAGCCAAAAAGTTGTATGTTCTATGTGTTTTTATAATTTTTCGATAAAAATTATTCAAGAAATTGATGTTCGAGGGTTCGTGAAGAGCAAGCTAGCCAAAAAGTTGTATACTCTATGTGTTTTTATAATATTTCGATAAAAATTATTCAAGAAATTGATGTTCGATGGTCCGTGTAGAGCAAGATGGCCAAAAATTTATATACTATATATGTTTTTATAATTTTCGATAAAAACTATTCAAGAAATTCATGTTTGAGGGTCCGTGAAGAGCAAGCTTAGCCAAAATGTTGTATACTATATGTGTTTTTATAATTTTTGTATATGTGTGTTGCATGTGTACGTTATGTCATGTAATTAAAACATAATACATTTGAAAAATAATAATGGATTATTCAAGTACTACTATTAGTCTCTCTCTCGTTTATATTAAGTGAACTGTTGGGGTACGGTCAGTGGTGGAGTCAAAATTTTTAATAAGAGAATTACAAATCTAAAAAAAGAGACATATGCAGTAGTCGAAAGGGGTTTGACATCTATTATATATCTAAAATAATCGTGTATAAATAATATAATTTTTCAACGAAAAGGGTTCGGATGATTCCCCACACACTTTTTTTTAGAAAATATTTTAAGAAAAAACTAGAGAATAGTTTCCGCTATTACGTTTATGATTATATCCAAAACTATTCTTCTAAGACATGTATTGTAAGTAAAAAAAAAAAAAGCTCATTAAATTAATAATAAACATGAAAAGAAAATATCCCAATAATTTATTTATTATGAACTAGAGGAAGTAACAATTTAGTTTTAGTATACATGCATGCTACGTGTATCACGTGAATATAAAAGATTGTATATAAGAAGAATAAACTATATGATATGTAATTGAAGCTACACTATATGCAATATTATATTAATTTAAATGACAAAAATATGTGTTCGTAAAGTTAAGTTTTCAATAATGAATATAAATTAATTTATTTCGTTAGTTAAATTGATCGATGAATATGAACTAATTATTTAGTTTTCTATGTTGGTCAAATTCATACTTTTAAGGCTGATAACTCTTTAAGGATAAAATAAAAAGGCCTAATCAAAGTTATCTGGACCTTGTTTAGACCCAAATCATCTTGGGCTTTTTTAGAAGTTGTATTTAAATAAGTGGGCTTTTGTTTGTGTGGGCCTAATTGAAACTTTTCATAGTATAGTTTCACATTCGGAGAAATTACATAAATTAATACATTTTAAAAAATAATTATTGATTTTAGCAATACTTTTTGTTATTTATCATTTATAACAATGCTTTATTAAATCTATAATATGTATTAAAAGTGAATTATGTGTGCAATATATATGAATTATAATTTTTTTTTTAAATATATCATGTTTGTTTGGTAAAAAATTGTCACATTGTATTATAAGTGTATTAAAATGTGTGATAAATGTATTATTTCATCATTAAAATTTATATTATATGTGAATAATTAATTGTTCTTTGTAATATGTATTAAACTTGTATTATAAATGAATTAAAAGTGATTAAGTGAAAAAATAATATTATTGCTATAAATGGTAAATATTTTTTTAGTATAGCATATTTATGTAACTTTCCCTTCACATTCTTAAAGGACCCATAGTTAAAGAAAAGCAAAGAACTCTCATATTCAGAAGTCGAAAGTTGTAGAAATGAGGATATTACGATGGACGTGTTGGTATATTAGTTAGGAAGAAATAATAAGAGATAAGGATATTCAGAGAAAGTGAGAATAACTTTTGTGGAGGATAACTATGACGATGGTTCAACCATATGAAGAGGAGATGTGTTTGGTTGTCTCAGTGTGGAGGTGTGAGAGCTTAACTCAGAAGAGATAAAGGTACGTCAAAAAAGTATTGGAGAGAGACGAATAAATAAGGCATGACACGATTTTTTTAACTTACCGAGAACATGACGATAAATAGAAGATTGAGGAGGATACGAATCAGGGTAAAATGTCACTATCTTCAACATCCTGTACTTCAATTACCTTTTATTTCATGACTTTTTTGGATTATTTTCCCTTGAGCGAACTAGGGTCTATTGAAACCACCTCTTTACTGCTATGATAAAAGTAATTAGGACTGTATACACTTTACCCTCCCGATATAATTACCAAATCATAACTTCAGGCTGCTAGGACTAAAGTTTGAAAAGTTCTAACTCAAAGGTTTGAAGATCTCAATCCTAACATAAAATATACATAGTTCAATAATGACATTTTAAAGTTTGTCAAGACTAGGTAAATCTAAAATGTTTTTAGAAAATTGAATATTGTTTCAAATAGGAATATTTATTTTCAAAATTCTTATGATTATGACAAACGTTTTGTCAATCAATTTTCTTTGCAAAATGGTGGATTCTCTTAGTTAATTTTCAAACTTTTCTATCTCAATTTGATAAGGAAAATGTCTAATTTATGTGTTTGAGTAGATTTATATAGAGTCCTAAGGGTTTTATTTGTTTAAAAGAAGATTTCAAAAATCAATGACAATAATATAACAATATATCTGTTCTAATCTCGTAAAATGAGTTTAATTTGAGGCTAGTTCAAATAAATTGATTTTTAACTTTTGCCTTTTAAATAGTTTGTTCTTTAATATTATATCGTAAGCAATCGAATTTATGTCGAGTGGACATAACTTCTGGAATATTGTAATAAGGAAATATTTACTTGACATACATTAAAGACCAACATACAATATGGACGAAAATGCATATATATAATATGTTTAAAAAGAATAATATATACATCAATTTTATCTTTATCTTTATAAAATAAAAAAATTATTTTCGATATATTCTTAGATAACACAAATTTCACAATGCCAAAATCACTCCAAACATCATTAATTATTGTTGTTGTTTGCTTGGACAACTTCTGCTAAGATTAAAAATTAATTGATCAAAGAAAACACAATTGTTTATGCTTCTCTTTGTTTTTTGAGATTGAGTTGGATAGTGATGTTAGATATGTTCTTATTGTTTAATTTAACTTATGTTAGAAGCTTTAATCGGATATTTTTTATAACAATATTTTAATAGATTTTATATTTTCCATTAAACAATAAACAATTAAACATTCCTCTTATTTATTAAAAGGATACATTGTAGACCAATAGTTTCTTCCCAATTATAAATTGCACAAATTAAGAAAATATTGGCATGATTCATGTAGCTTTTCCCAAGTAAACCTAATGTTTTTTTTTTCAAACATTAAAATAATTATACAAAATAAAGAGTCACAAGATCATTAGCACCTTTTTTTTTCTTCTATTTAGACAAGTTGGAAATGGTACTATTTATTTTGACAAGTATGTCGCCGATAGATGTTTGTCTTTATCAATTATTTCTTCCGTCATATTGTTACAGTTACTGTATAACCTCGACTTAAATTATATTAGGCAAGCCTTATGCGATAAACTTGAGTCAAAATACATTTAAAGGGGATCGATCCTGAATATCACATGGTTGATCACCTTTTAAACTATTTGAGTCATCACGAAGGACCTTGATTGTAATTTATAAGATGTGATATGATACTAATTGATTTTAAGATGTATATTGATTAATTTTTTAAATTAAAGGTCTTTAAGATATGTAATAATATGTGTTTAAGAAATATTTTGAATTTTTGATTTAGAATATATCACATTCACTGTATTGATATAGCTTCTTTAAGACAAAATGAAGATTTTAAAAAGTAGATCAAACTAATACTAATAAATAAAGATGAGTTGTGTATCAAATGATGAGTTTGATTGAATTTGAACAGATCAAAATGAATTGTGTTAATCAATGAGTAAAATATTGATCTGTTCAAAAGTTACTCAAATTACAACGATTTGAATAAAGATAAACTATAAATCAATAGACCATAACCTAGCTCGCTCAACTATTACCACATCTAATTCAATTGTTTTTTTTCTATAATTCGTAATTTTGTATTGTTATCAAATTCATATTTTTCTCGATATTATTATGACTATATCTAATATATAAACAAAATATATTTTGATAAAAAATTTCATGAGTCAATTAAAATAACTTATTTAGCCCAAATCAATTCAAACTCTTAAATATAATTTAATAAGACATGATCAAAGTAAACTAAATTAATAAATATTAAATATTAACTCTCTCAAATTTAAATATATCGATCAAATTATATTTTCGTAAGCTAATCGTCTCGTTATAAATATATAGTGAAATAATGCAAATAGTTACACTTTAATCAACAAGGTCAACTAAATATCTCTATCTTCCTTGAAAAGTTCTTTTCCATTTCTGCACGTTATCTCTTTTGTTTGTTCTCACTTTTTTTCTTTCACTTTCTTTCTTTCTTTTTGGTTGTTTGGCCATGAACTTCTTTTAACATTTTTATTCGGAGTTTTAATTTGATTTTAGTTTGTATTTATATTTTTTTAATTGACATAAATTTAAAAATATATAAAACTGAACAAGTTAGCATATAGGTTTTATGTGGCATTTTATGATATGTGTTAAAGAATGACAAAAGTCCTACATCGGTGATTAATGAGATGAGTGGACTCTTTATAATACAAATTTAAGTATTTAATAATACGCATCTAATTATAATTGGAGGGCATAAATATAACTAAAATCAAATAATTAAAAAATTATATTTATGTTATACGCCTATTCAAAATATAAAGAAACACCACGAAATTGTTTGCACTCCATATTACTCATAAATATTAATCTTTTTAATATGTATTCATGATTGAACACAATTATAATATTTAAATTTTGTTTTTTACTTTAAAAATGATTTTTTTTTTTCAATTTTTACAACTAAACATAGTAAAATAACTATTTAAATGATACAATTGTATTTTAATTAACTTCCTTCACCTGCCCCCTCACCAAGATTCCATGTGCCCCCTTTTTTCTTTTCCTTCCTATTTTCCTCAATATATATATACTATATAATATATCCCCTCAAACAATATAATATCAACTCTATTTCACAAAACACATATTCCAATTTCCAACCTCAAAAAAAAAAAAAATGAACCAAAGTGAAAATAATTTATCATCAACAAATGAAGATGAACAACAAGAAGAAAGTGGATGGACAACTTATTTGGAGGATTTTTCATTAATGAATAATCAAAGGGATTATGATGATGATAATGATGATTTTAGCCCTAATAGTTATTCTTTATTATCTGATGCTGCTTCTAATATTGCTCCATGGAATAACAATAATTATTGTAATATAAATTACAACAAATTAGTTATGAATGATGAATACTCTCCAAAGAAGTTGAATTTGAAGAAATTACCAAGAAACAAGAAAATCAATGATCCTGATTTGGAAGACACTGCTAGCTCACCTGTCAATAGTCCTAAGGTATTCTTTTATCGATAATTGAACTGTGTGATCATCTTATCTGAATATTTAAAAAAACACATATTCATATTTTTCAACATGTTATTTTTTTTTTTTTTGATGGAGTGAACTTGTGAAAATATTACTTTCTTTTTTGATGGCGCGGTGAAATTTAAAATCGGGCAGACATGAGTGTTTACTAGCCATTTCTTGATCTTGTATCTGAAAAATAACTAGTATTATCGAGTTTTAAATTTAACTGAAGTAAAATTTTATTTACTCGTGAAATTAATCAATTTGAAACTAGGTAATTACAATTACCATTTTTTAGTTATAGAGGTTGAAAATAGGGTATGGTTAGATCAAACACAATTATAATTGCTTACACTAAGTATATATAATTTTATGTGCAACTTCTAATTAATTGTATTAATATCTTGTGTGATTATCAATAGGTAAGCAAGATGGAGATCAATTACAGAAGAACAAAAAATAGCACTGGAAATTTTATGGTAGTATATCCCACAATAGTTTTACTTTAATTCTTTTTTAGCGGATTGAATTTTAACAAGTTAAAAATGAATCAGACATAAGCAGATAAAGTATCAGACTCGCCCCTTACACCTCACTACTAAAAGTAACTATCTTTCGTGAGGTAGAAAATCAACATAAAGTAGTCGATAATCATAATTTATTAGTGAATTTAGACCTGTTGAAAAATAGATTACGATTCTTGATTAGATCAATTTAGATTATTATTGATTTTTTCTGATGTTCTATTTAAAATGGATAAAAAATGAATCGAATGACGATTATTATAAGTACCCACATAATAATATTTTTTTTAAAAAATAAAATATTTTCATAATTTTTTTATTATTGATGATATTGTAGGGGAATGAAGGTAGCTCAAAACAATTTCAAGAAGTGCACAAAGTGGAAAGAGGCTATACAGATTTGAAGAAGAAAGGACTTTGTCTTGTGCCTTTATCTATGTTAGTCAACTACCATGGTTGATTTTTCCTCTCTTTTATTCCTCTCCATGTAAATAAATATTTGCTTTTATTTTTTAAAGTATATAAAAGATCATTATGTAAATATCGAAGTTTCACTTCGTCTATATTGTTTGGACTTTTTAAAGACATCAATAGATTATGTTTATTGAATTTTTCAAAACTAGTATTTTTTGAAGAATTTAATACAGATACAATATAGAAAATGAATAGTATGCGAAACTTGGTGTTTCATCATTGTATACTCCAGTAAAAACTCTTCTAGAAAAGGAAAAATAGAAATTGTTAAATTGGTTTTTCTCGATTCGATGATCGATATCTACTTGAAGGCTCCAAATATGATAATTGGTAATGTACTTTATTTTTCGACAAAATAATTTAATTTTCGATTAGCGAATATTATTTTTTCGCGATTTTACAATAAATTTGTAAAAGTGGTTAATTACTTGGTTTAATTTATTTGTCAAGGTCTTTTTTTTTTTTACTACACTCATTAAGAAAATATTAACTAAAAGTGCAATTTGACCAAATTATTCTTATTTATTTCTTGATCTAAAAAATTTAACCACATTTATCTCTCTACATATTTATTGAGTAAATGTACATGTCAAAACTATTAATCAATTATATGATTTTCTTCTATAATAATAATACTAATAACTACTAGTAATTTTTTAGTAAATATGACAATTAAAATGTATCGAAGGAAATCCATCATTGTACTATCTTAAATTGCTTAATTTTCTCCTTTGTTATATCTTGTTCATTTATATTTTTGATAATAAATCGTCTTGTTTGAAATTTATATATATATATATATATATATATATATATATATAAAAGTGCACTCAACTTGTCTAAATTTGAATAAAGAGGTACAAATTCAATTAAAGTTGAAAATTAATCTCAGATTGGAACTTTATTATATATTAATAAAGAGAGAAGATGAGACTTTTGCTAACATTGAGATTATTATTAGACAAAACGTTTAAAACAAGGAAAAATTGCTCAATTTCAATTAATAGTAAAAGATAAACTTAATCATTTTCCAGAATAAAAAAAAAGAAATGTTTAATGTCATTTTCAGGTTTAAATATTTAAACAACTAATTATTTTAAATTAATTAATTAATTTAAGACCCCTCCATGTGCATATATTTAGTTGGTGAGCACAGGTAACTTAATTCTGATAATATAACTAGCCATCAATTCTATAAGTTTACTCCTTTCTTCCGTCTATATTGTAAAATAATTTAGATATCAGATAATCTATTATAAACAATTTTTCTGTTCTACGGATATAAAATAAAATTTACGTATATTCTATTTCATTTTACGAAATCACACTAATGTATGATTTAGAAATAATCTGTATGATGAGTTGATGGCATAATAATAATTAACAACAAATGGACTATAATACTTCAATTAATTTAAAGATAATATAATGTCCAATATATTCCTCCAAAATACCAAACAAAATCATTTGCAGATCTGTATATAATATATAGTCTAGCTACAATGGATAACATTTTTTAAAAAAAAATATTATCAAATTAAGTGTTCATTTGACTCAAACTGAATCTCAAAGTTTTGTCTCTTGATCTATGTTATCATTGAGTTCAAACCACAATATGCTAAGCATATTGCTTTTGCTTGAAGTTTCACAAATTTTATACTTTCATTCACATAATTTCATGATTTGACTCGATAAATTACATATATTTTTTTCTTGGTCGATTAATCTATATAATCATCGTGTCCAAATCAAGTGAACTTGTACCCTCACTTATAAATATAGCACCTCAATATATCTCAACTTTTCCTATGAAAATTGCTTAAGATATCTACGGATCGTGAATACTTGATTATCAATTTAGAAATCTATCAGTATTTTTTATGAAAATTCACAACATATTTTCATCATGACATATATTATTAGTTTTGTTTCAAACTTATCGATTTGTCCATTAGGCGATACCATTATCAAACCTAAAATTTTTCATACCATGCATGTGAATGTGTGTTTTGTCAAATATAACAATTTATTTTTCTCTTCCTTCCCCATAGTGGAATTTGATTAATAATATTATCATATTTACCCCTTAAAAGTATAATGGTTAACTTTTTTGTCAAAGTCATTAGTGATGATGACTAAACTTAATAATTTATTAACTTAGCCAATGAGTTCGGAGAAAAAATAAATTATTCAAAACCATCTAATTGTGATGTAACATTAAGTGACTATGTAGTATGAACATTGAAAAATCCAAGACTAACTACATGATAATTAAGGTTGTTAGTTAATATTCCATTTAATCTTCTTGGATAAGCCTCCTAATGGCAGGTTCCAAGTCAGTTTCAAGCATCATTATGGGAAAAGCAAGTTACAAAATAATGACAGTCGTCAGATAAATTTAAACATATATTTTTTGTTTATTAAATATTGTTTTGACGAACGATTATTTATATCAATTATGAAAGTTGTAGATAATCTATGGCACTAGTGCATGACAGAGATTAAAGATGGACAAAACTTGATAGATGTGGGATCACACACATTATTTGAATTTTCTGATCAAATTTTAAAGTTGATAGAAAATTAGTGGCATCAAATTAAAGCCATTAAGAAGATGTTTATTATCCCATGAAGTAATTATCAGCTTTAAGTTGGTGGGAAAATCACAATTAATTAGTCAATCAAATTGTTAACAACCAAGAATTGGGAACATGGGCTGTTGATAACATGTCGGCTTAGTATTAGTAGGTAATATTTGACAAATTAATGACAAAATCACTTCCATCGAATTAAGTTCATAACACGTATTATTTGTTTTCATCAGATCTGATATGTCTCATGAATTCACCTCAGACTCAAAGAGTATGTAATATATATACATATATATAAAATGTAAAACGGATGGTATGAAATTCATCTGAAAAGTAATATACACTTCATTTTAAGAAGTTTGTCAACTTATAAACTTTTCAGTTTTGCTTGACTCGCGCTCAATTATCAGTCCTCAATAAAAGAATCGCATACACCACTTTGATGTTATAAATCATCGTCCTTCGTGAGGTTCGTCTTATCATTATATTGATACCATATTTATCATTCCTCAAACACATGACACTTGTCACTACTTTTGCTTGATTAGACCCTAGCTTGGGCTTATCGAGCTCAAAGGAGAGTATGTATCATGTGATGAACTTGAATTATGCTCTATAAATCTTCTCACTTTTCTTTTTCTATTCTAATATGGGAATCGCTTAAAGTGTCATGCGAACCAAGTTTGTCAGCCTAACTAGAAGTTTATTGATTTTGCTACATTATTATTGAGTTGAAAAACGCGTGTAACGTAATTCTATTGAAATATCTTGTACAATAAAAGTCTTCACGAAAAACGTTGCTTTCTGAATATCTCTACAAAAAATTAAGTATTTTCTAAAAAATATTTTATTTGTATTTGATTGGTGATTGATAATTCTTCATGAGAAAAATATAATCATAGATTAAGAATAATATTAACAAATTTGTGGTAACCACTAATGACACGCAAATGAAACAATAAGTACCGACTTATAAACATGTTCAACTTGTCATTTTTCATGTACCCCATTCACTGTATTTATTTAGCCAATAATAGCTAATTTAAAGCCAAATTAACAATTATAGCTAGTTTAATTTAAAGCAAATTGATCAATTAATTATCTTTTTTCATAAGCAACTTTTCCCCATTTTCTTTATGTATACCCGTGAACAATCTTAAGAAATATTAAAAGGTCTTTGACTTGTGTTTTCATATCCAAAAACAATTTTAACTTTTAATTTCAATTTAACTTTAAATTTGTATTAATTTTTTAAATTTTAACTAATTTATTAGTATAAAATAAAGTTGATAAAGATGATCACTTCTTTAAGCATTTTGTGATTTGAATAGTCTCATTGTTTTCATATCTTTTAATAAAAAATAAAAAATATTAAACAAACTTTAGAATAATTAGATTTAAGGAGGAGCATAAAATCTTGTAGAATCTCATGTCTTTTAATTTGATGTCTAATTATTGTGATTGATATGTTTAAACAAAGTATAGCATATACTAAACTTACAATTAGGGATTAAACATTTCTTTTAAGATATATTATTCTATTTGTCACAAAGTATAATAACTTTTTAAATTTCGTGTCAAATCAGAATATCTTGACTTCGGTTAGTAATTCTATTAATTATTGGATTATTAAATATGATGAATATATATTTATGAAAATTTAGCATACCAAACTTTTTTAATACTCTGTGGTCCTTCACAATCATATGATGATTATTAAATAAAAATAAAATCTCTTATATTGCAAGACAAGAATATTCTCCTAGGTATCTATGATTATCAACTACACTAGTCTAGATATTTTTTTGTTAGTATTAGTTCCACATTAATCCGTGCGTGGATGATAATAGTGGTCGATAGACTAAATTTTTTTATATGAAGAAAAGGCTTTTCGAAATGCTACTTTCTCCCTTCAACACCTATTGAACTTTGAAAAATTCTAATCATATTTTTCATTTCAATCAAATAAATAGGTTTCCTTAATATCTTCTTTTACGATGAAAAAAAAAATATTCGATACGATGGATTGATCGCCCTCGAGCGAAAAAATTAAAATGCCCACATGCAGGATCGAACTACAGACCTTCAGTTTACAAGACTGACGCTCTACCACTGAGCTATACGGGCTCTTGTGTTTATCTTTTTATGATAAAATAGATAATATTAATAACTCATTTCACACATTAAAAAATAAAAAAGTTATAGCTTATTTAGTAAATGTTTCATTAAAATTGATAACTATTTTATAAATAACAATTCTTTAATACAAGGGTATAGTTGAAAAAACATATTGATTTTTGTATTAATTTTTTAAGATGACATTTAGCTAACTAGTAACACTTACTTTGAGACGGAGGAAATGATACGTAGAATATAATGATATACTTTTACCATAAACTCTAAGATTCTAGCTAGGTCATCTCGTAAATAAAATTAAAATCCAAAAAGGAGACATAAAATGATATCCTTGAGCATTTAAAGGCCCAAAATTTTTGCCCAGAATAATTTAAAAATCACCATTATTATTCAAAGCTAAAATATATTATGCTACTTGCATTCCAAAATTTAAATACTAAAATAATTCAAGAGTTCCTCATTTTTTCTCATAAAATTGTGTAAATTATAAAGAACTTAAGGTATTAATTTAATATAAGAAAAATAGATATCACATTTATCATCAAAATAAACAAATAAAAAAAGGGAATTTAGTGGTTGGGCCTTAACTATTTTCTTGATCAATCTTGAAAAACCAAACATAGGAGAAAATTTCAAAAATAGCCATAATTTTCAAGTATAGCCTCTTGAACTTTTAACATGTTTGGTTATTCCAAAAAAAACCTTTTAAGTTTTGACCTTTAACTTCGAAGATTTGTCGATCATTTTTCAAGATTATTGGGTGTAATTTACCAAATTTTTAGTCCCCATAATTGAAACTAAATATTGTAAGCTTCAAAATTTATAATCGTGAAGTTTCACTTATGATATTTTACGCTCCTAAACAATCATTATTTTTTTTAAAAAAAAATGACTGATGGACACTATTTCTTTTAACTATTTTGGGCTAAGATTAATATAGCCTGTATATCTAAGTCAATGAGGGCCGCCCTAATCTTTCGTAATTAATATAATATCAGAACTTTTAAAACAAAATTAAAAAAAAAAAACTAATGTATTCACAATTAAATATAAAAAATCATGTATTACAACACACGTCGTGTGTATTTGATTTTATGATCATATACCAATAAACCTTTTTGAAGATATCATACAATATTAAGATACTATTTATGAACTAATTTTTTGATTGGCTTCAGATAATATATCGTTTACTTATAATTAAAAAAATATTTTATACTTAATAAAATAATTTATGATCATACAAATGTCGAAAGATACATAAATTAAGACCGATAATACAACACGTCCACCGTCCATAGGTTTATTATATTCAAAATATTTGTGCGTGGACTAATTTACAACTATATATTAAAAACTATATGTAACTAAATATTGCAATATTGTTTTGCATAGTTTTGAGAAGATGGCAATTACATCTAAAATGGCTATAGTTCTTATTACACTCATGGCCGTGTGCCTCCTCCTCTCCGGTCCCGTGACGGGGCAGCGGCGTGGCAAGGGTGGTGGTGGAGGAGGTGGTGATTCCGGGAGCAATAACCTTTCGTCTTCCGACTATGGGTTCTTTTGTCTCCTTATATCTTCGTTATCTTATATTGTCTTTCTCTACTCACCTTATTGAGAGAATACATAGTCTGACACGCACATGAGGGGTCGTATTGAAGACGTGTTCAAATTATTGAAAATGTGTTTATTTGACAAATTTATTTTTCAGATAAGGTAATTATACATTTTAAGAATATGTCGTTGTTGTTATATGCTAGTATTTCGATTCATGAATATTGCAATTTGTTTTCGATCTTTGCTTGGTTTTGAATTTTAATTTTGGTATTCATGTAATTGTACTTAATTTTCTTATTCCCCCCCTCCCATTTTGATTATTCATGTCATATATATGTTGAAAAGTATTATTATTATTATTATTATTATTATTATTGTTAGTTGATGCAAGGCACCAAGTGACAAGTTCTATTAGGTATACCTAACACTAAATATCATTAAAACGAAAAATGATAGAAAAATAATTTATTTTCAATATTTCTATGGTGCTGAGGGTATATATGCAACATTTGTTGAGTGACAAAAATATATATACACACAAATATTTCTAACAAAAAAATATATTCGTTCTAAATCACAAAATTGAAAGTATATTTATTCCAATCCAATGTTTACTTCTTCTTTTTTTCTTTTCTTTTTTTTAAATTGTGCTTTGAAACCATCTCAAATGAAAAAGAAAATAAATAATTAAGAAGAAATTGATGATAATTATTTTTTTTCTTTTGTAACTCCATATATAGCAAAAAGAAAATATTTTATTGGCTGTTGGAATTTCTTGAGTTCCAGTACTTCTCAATTTCATCTGCAGTTCTCCCTGGAATTCTTCCAGCAATTAATGACCACCTAATCAAATAACATTATTTATTAATTAAAAATGATACTTAAATAAAATGTATTTAAAAAAATTAAAAGGGTAAATTAGCAATACTGTTTTTTTGTTATGATCTCTTTAGGACATAAAAAGAGAAAGTGGACAAGTAATATAAGGTGGTGAGAGTAATATTTAATTATCGCATCGATTGTTTAAAACAGCCTGATGTAATTTATCGAAGGATTTTATTTTTATTTTTTATTTGATGTCTAATATTCATATTGAAGTTCGACTAAATATGTATTCACATCAAAAAATCTTATATTAAGGGGTAGAACGCGAATAACAATTATTTTCCATTATATTCTTAATATTAAAGAAGTAAAAACAATATTGTAGAGGAAATCACTCTCTCTTTATTAAGAGTAACTTAACAAATTATATCTTATATTTATTATTTATTGTGATGAGAAGGAAAAGAAAAACTAAAACACAGTTAAAACAAGATGAGTAGACCACCAATCAAAATTGTATTAGAGCGATAAGTGTCTTTTTCTTCTTAATCAGATATCTTAAGTTCGAGTTTACCAAATGAAAAATAAAAACACATATAGAATAATGCATAATAATATAAATATGAAAAATGATTATTATTTTTTTCGAAATAACCTACACAAGAAAATATAGAGACAATTAAGATATATGAATTTAAATAATATAAAAATATTATACAATGATGAATTACCTCTCACCAACCAAGTTGAACATTTTAGTAATAAGGATTTCCTCATCTTGGGAAAATTCAAGCTTCAAGCTCTCTTCCTTTTTGGCCTCAAATGCTAATTAAACACATAATTGGAGACAATAAATGAGATTATTGTTAAAATTTTTGTTAAGAGAATTTAAGATACAAAAAAGTAAATAAATAAAAAGTTGAAGGAGATTAACATTTGTTAATAATATAAAGAATTAATAATTTTAATTGTATATAAACAGTATATTTTATTTTTAACCAAATGAGGTTCCTACCTTGCTACACCCCTAGGAATATTAATACTTTGAGTATTTCGATTATTGATAAATTTTAATTTTACCTTATAAAAGAATATATTACCATGTGATTATATTTAAAATTATATTACTATCAAATTTAAAGTAATACCACAAGTTTATCATAATACATGAGTACTGATATAATAAAATAGCAAAAATTTATATATTTGAAAATTATGAACTTACGATATAATAAAATAGCAAAAATTTATATATTTGAAAATTATGAACTTACGAGGGGAGTCTATGAAGGCATAATTTGATGTGCTTGAACTATCGGAATCAGCCATTAGAGATGGAAATAACTTGGCAAATATTTAAAAACAGTAGCAATGAAGAGCTAAAGAAGAATAGGTAGAACCAAACTATATATAGAGGAAAATTGCACATGGCTAGATGAATATAGCAGAATTGATTTAGTACGAGGGATAAAAAATAATAATTTTGAAATAAGATGCGATATGATTTCATCCGACATTTCTTAAGGAATCTTCCCCCGTTTCTATTTGCATATCATTATTTCAGATTTCGTTTTCTCTACGAGACTAGGTAAGTTTATCATTATATCTTTACATAATGATCTATTAAAGCCAAGTTTAAGATAAATGAATATAAAATTAATTTATTTTGATTAATTATTAAATTGACCAGAATGAACATAAATTAATCATTTAATTTTCCTATATTGATCAAATTAATACTTTCAAGGCTAATAACTCTCGAGGATAAAACAAAAAGAATAATGTTATTTATCTATTGATTTAGTGAAATGACAAGTATTAAATGACATTCATTTTCAGACGGACGACGTATAAATAGAAACAAAATGAGTATTAGTTAGTTTCAAAATAATTTATCATCCCATTACATTATAATGATGAAATAAATCATATATTTTATGTATTATATATATTGTAGGATAACTAATCTCATGATATATCTTTATCTATTCTATTCCTAATACCAAGTAAGTCTTGAAGAGCGCCCATTACCAAACAACCACTCACGAATCACTTATCATAAGACATAAGTGACAATAATCTCGAAATAACATACATAATTATTTTATTATGTGTGCATTTGATATTCACAAAGTATTAATTAGTTTCGTAATTATTTATTTTACTATTTATATCATAACGATGAATTAAATCATCTCATACATATAAATAACCAATCCAATAAAATATTTTAATCCATAAAATAACTCTATTTATCTTATTTTCGTATCAAACAAGTCCTAAAGGATTACAAAAGAATCTAAAGGACAAAGAACCCTCGTGGCCATGATTTTTGATACTAATAAAAAATAACAAGAATGGTAGTTGTCATGTGGTCCAATAAAGGGGGTAGTTGGGAAGTTATTTTTCACCAATACAACTTTTTGTAGTAGGTATTGTCAAGAAAGTTTCTCTATTAATTAATTACCACTCAAAATTATAAGGTAAAAACTTATTGAGTATTTTACAAAACTATTTCTTTTGGGAAAAGGTTGGATTTATCCTTGTAATTATATAAACTAGAGGGACTGATTAAAGAAAAAATTAGAATAGATTTGATTGCGATCTGAGATAAATTTTTTCTTTATGTAATTAGAACTGTTTAATATTTGAAAAAAAAGTCTAACAACGACTCAACGAGAAGAGGTATCAAAGGATAGTAAGGTTAGGTCGGGTCCAAGTTATCAATAGGGTTTATATGGGGGTATGGCTCGGGTTGGGTCGAATTTTATTGTCATGTGGATTGAGAAATTAAAAGAAAAAATATATTCTGACTAAATATAATTTCATGCCATATTTTGTTAACCAAATGAATGTTAATAGTAAATTTTGAACGGAAATAGCCAAAATTAGTGACCTTGTTATCCAAAAAATTTGTTTGTTATACTATTAGTAATAGTTGAGCTATCTTTTAAATTATTATCTTCATATTTAACGTATAATCAATTATAAAAAATGAGCATTTAGTCCCTTTATATAGAAAATATATTATATTAAAATTATTTTAGAAGCAAATTACCCTCAGAATTTAGATAGTGAAGAGTAGCTAAATAGCTAAATATATTAACTTCATTGTACATTTATTTTTTTATATTTTAAATTCGTTTAATGAAAATACTGATTCTAACCTTACGAGAGATATGATACAATTGCAAGAAATTAAAATTTATCAGGACTTTCAACTTTTACCTAAGCTCTCCAATTTTAATCAATAATTGTCTGGAGGACCGGGTGTCATTACGAAAAATTAAAATCGAATAGTTAAATATCAAGCCAAAAAATCAAATGCTCACTCCTAATTAACGATTCAAAAAATGGCTATTTGTTCAATTTTTCGAAATTGGCTAACTTGAAAAACATCTAAATAGACTGGACTTTATGTAGAAGTCAGGCCCAAAGGTTTAGTTGCTCACAGTTGAGCCCAAATTGAATCCAGCACAAGTTATATTATTTCTCTCAAAACCTACTCGGCATCGTAAAGAGGTCTGGATCATTCTACGTTCGAAAAATATGTTACTTACATTTCTCGCATCAACAAAAAAAATTTAAAACAAACGAAATTATACTCACAATCTTAATAACGAAAGTATTTTGTGATTGCGTTTTCTTGGGACATATTTACATCAATAAACAAAACATCTTTGTTTGATGCTCATTATCAATAAAATAAAATCATCAATATGAATAAGTACAAACAAAGGGGAGTTAGATCTTACCTTATAAATTCTAATGAGATAAATTTATTGAAACCTCAAACAAATCAAGTCAGGATCGTTTGGTAAAGTGTATAAAAAAATGCTAAATAGAGGGTATTATTATTTATTAATGTTTGTATTAGTTATGCTTACATCAATTATACATAGATCATTTCTTATGCATTATTTAATTTGGTGTATTACAATTGCATCCATTGCATAAAAATATTTATTTACCAAATATCCTTCACAATTATGATGAAAAAAAATGAAAAAAAGATTTTTGGCGATAATTATTGGATCTTTAATTAATGATAACTAATACCTAAAAATCCGTGATATTAATAATACATACCTTAATTTACAATAGAGTAAATAACTAATATTTATATTAGTTATGCATATAAAAGTAAACCAAATAAAATATAAAAATATTTATTTACCAAATATCCTTCATATTTATGATGAAAAAAAAGTAAAATTTTTTTTTAGCAATAATTGAATTTTTGTTTAATGCATAACTATTATTTAAAAAATCGTGATATTAATAATACAGACCTTAATTTACAAAAAGTAAATAACTAATATTTATATTAATTATGCATATAAAAAGTAAACCAAAGAAAATATTAATATACAGAACTAATGTATACATTATTTTTCCAAACTATTTTCTAAATACTCTAACATATTTAATTTGTTTTTCCATGTCTGAATTAATTAATAGTGATAAGCAGAGTCCAACAGCAAGTTGGTTTTGTGAGTCGATCAATACAAATTATATATACATATAAAATGGACTTTTTTTTTTAATTTATATATATTACTACCAAATTCAACAAAATAATATATATTTTGTAACTATTCCAAAGAAAAGGACTTGAAAAAAAGAATTTTATTTTTCTAGTGCCGACACAAATATAAAAGTGATACAAATTAATCTATAGAAACATGCCGTTATCTTTATTTATTAACTCACTTGATTTTAATTTCTCTAATTTACTCAACAAATTTTTTATCAAAATATTTTTGAATATATCTTTTTATGTTTGATATGTTATTTTTTAGTCATACTAATAAAAAAAATTAAGCTTATAAAAATTGAATGAACTGAGTTATGATTTTTATATTTAGTCCATCTTAATCTAGCTCATTTCAGCTTAAGTAACATGTGGCTAAGCCAATATATAACCCGTCAACTTATTAATACGATTAATCTTTTTCATTTCAAGAGTGACCAAAACATATCAACTTCACAACATTAGCATACATTTACTAAAAATAAATATTAGTGACAAACAAATTTTATAATTGAACAACAAAATCATTTGCTAATTAATTAGGGGCGGAGCAATAATAACAATAACAATAATAGATTCAACAAAATTAAGTAATTTAGAGTTAAACTTTTAATTTGATTTGTGTTACAATATGTTACCTATCCAAAACTCAGTAAGCTAATCAAATCATGATCCAAAAATTCATAAATTAAAATTTTAACTATGCCTCTTATCAACATCAAATTGATAAAAAAATTAACCACATCTATTTCATAGAAAGCTTAGTCCTCTTATGTTTTTATTGAGGGTTGTTTGGCAGTCCATTGCATGTATTAAAAAAAATTACATTAAAAATTTCTTTGCATGGGTGGTGCTAACTGCCAAATATTAAAATCAATTTTAATTTAGATGGCTTGGTATGAATTAAAAAATATTTTCTAATTTTTCATGTTTGATTAGTTAATATATATTGTTCTGAGTTTATTGTCTCTCTCCATCCATTTAACGACCTCAACCCCCAAACCTTTGTCGCACTAAGAGATATTTATTGACAATAAAGTTATAATTATAATTTTTTGTAAAAGTATTAGCGGCAATTAAGTTAATGCAGTTATTGCATCCTCGAGTCACTGAGGCTTTTAACAACATTTATATATATAGATCTAATGTTTGCTATAAATACCCATGTTATGTTATCGTTGGACATAATATATAGATCGATAATTACTTAACTGTCGTTAAATAATTGATGCAAAATCCTTAGTTTGTTATAGTGTGACGATCCTACCTGTTGTCCAGTGACGGAGTTAAGATTTTAATAAGGAAATTCAATATTTGAAGAACTAAACACATGAACTAATCGAAGGGGGTTCGACATCTATTATATACACATAAAAAATAATTTTAGTCATATATACATAATAATACTTTCCAATAAAGGGGGTTCATATGAACCCTGTCAACTGTCGTCACCCTTGAACCCCTACTCTCCACCACATAGAGTTATGTTAGGTTATACCAGTAAGTAACTCACTTATTTTCTAGAAAAATATTTTCCTTCGTATCAAACACGAACCTTAAAATAATACCAGCTTACATAACCAAAAAAGTGACATGTCACCAAATATCTTTCCAATTTAAATAGCATACATTTATGCCCCTAATTAATCATCACTTTAGACAAGCAAATTAAGAAAGCTTAATTAATTTCTTCATCTTTTTTCCTTTTTTTTTTCAAATGGCAACTCTAAATTTATTTTCTGTTTTCATAATTTATTTTGCAATTGTATTGAGATTTGTTAATTCACAAGGCCTTGAAGTAGGGTTCTACAAGAAAACATGTCCAAATGTTGAAAAAATTGTGAAAAAGGCTGTTGTTGACTATGTTTCTATTGCTCCTACTTTGGCTGCTCCTCTGTTGAGAATGCATTTTCATGATTGTTTTGTTAGGGTAAGCAAAAATATTTACTATACTATATGGTTTTGAATTTAATATATTGTGATAATGTCATATATTTAACATGTTATAACATGTTACTTAAGTAAGTATAAAAAAGCAACAATAATCACATTTCAATTACAAACAAGTTGAATTCAGCTATATATTTCATACCAGTTTTTGAAGTTCTCTATATTTTCTAGAATCCCAAGGGTTTAAATTAATTTTTATTTTTTGTGACAGGGATGTGATGGTTCAGTGTTACTTAATTCTACTAAAAGTAATCAAGCTGAGAAAGATGCAATTGCAAACCTAAGTCTAAGAGGATTCCAAGTGATTGATGCTGCTAAATCTGCTTTAGAAAAACAATGTCTTGGCGTTGTATCTTGTGCTGATATTTTAGCCTTAGTAGCTCGTGATGCTGTTTCACTGGTAAATAATTATTTTCTTCGTTTTAGTTTAGTTATCTGATTTTAACTTGACATAACGTTTAAGAAAATATAAATGACTATTAAATCTTGTGGTTTTAAATGAAAGATATGTAAAATGTAAAAATGCTCTTTATTTTCGTAAATTTATACTTATCGCGTGAAAAGTCCAAATTAAAGAATTATCAAATAAAGTTTCTGCATAATTAGTTTTTCTTTGAACATGTTAATTATGGTTTTTTTTTTTGGGCAGATTAATGGACCAACATGGCAAGTACCATTGGGAAGAAGAGATGGGAGAGTTTCAATTCTTTCAGAAGCCACAACAAATTTACCAACTCCTTTTGATAATTTCACTACTCTAAAAACAAGATTTGGTTCATTAGGTCTAAGTGTAAAAGACCTAGTTGTTTTATCAGGTAAAAATTATAATTTCATTATGATAAAAGGAAACTTGCAAAAATCGTATTAGTTTCAGAGCTAATTAGTTAATTAATTAGATATACTTTAGTTTGCAATATTACTAATCTTATCAGATTTTGGTGTATTTAGATACATATATTCGAAATACACGAGTCAAAGTTATGTTTAATTTGTTCTAGATACACTATCCAAGTGGATTCCCGTGTATCTGAATACACAACAAATCTCTCTCACCTCCCTCGCCTCCCTCTCATCTCGCTCTCTACTCTCTTATGTATCCTAGATATATGCGAATAACAACAGTTACGTACACATACATGTATCCGGGATACATGACTATTTCACTCGCCTCTCTCTATATTTTAGTGTATCTGATAGCAAAAATATATGTACTTAGGTGTATCTTCCTCAATATATGATTAAAAAAACTCTTCATTAGTGATAAGATACGTTACTATTTAAAAGTATATAGTACAAATGCATGTTTTATATGGTAGTTTGCTATGTTAAATTTGAACAGTTACACCACACTTGCAATAAATGAAAGGTTATAGATCCATATTCTTTAACTAGAATTTGCTTATAACTAAGAGACTGAACATTCTACTAACCCTATTTTCTTTAGTTATTTTTTCATCCTAACTTATTTTTCATATTAAAGGTGGACACACGCTTGGAGTATCACATTGCTTTTCGTTTGGTAGCCGTATGTACAATTTTACTGGTAAAGGTGATATGGACCCAAACATGGACCAAAAATATATAGCCCAATTGAAGACTAAATGTAAGCCCAATGATGTGACAACCACAGTTGAAATGGACCCTGGAAGTTTCAAAACATTTGACACTGATTATTACAATTTGGTTAGCAAAAGAAGAGGCCTTTTTGTATCTGATGCAACACTTCTCACAAATAAACAAACAAAAGATTATGTTTTGGCACAATTAAGTTCGAGGGGATCAACTTTTTTTGAGGATTTTGGGGTGTCAATGGTGAATATGGGAAAAATTGGAGTCCTTACTGATAAATCGGGCGAAATTAGAAAAAAGTGTGCTTTTATAAACTAAGAGGAATAATTTTGTGAAGTTATTTCTCTATCGTCATTTTTTGTATCGTTTTCTTTTCCTAATCAATTCACCAAGAATGTATCTTTGTGGTGGTAAATGTACCTTTGTTGTAATTTACTAGTTTGTTAAGTTTAATTCTACTAGCATGAATGGTCAAAATGTCATATTGTACTTTATTTAAACAGAAGATATCAAGATCCTTTGACCTTGACGAGTTTATCGTAGGTATTTTTTTACAAAATCGAGCTACCTAGCAAATCAATAGAACGATCACAAACACGACTAAAAAGTGGTTATTTATGAATTTATCTCATGCTAGCTGCGCGCTTTTTTTAACCTTTTTTGAAATTAAAAAAAAAAAACAGTTTGATACACTAAAAATAAAAAGAACAAAATGAGAATGCATGCTAGTGAGACCAAAACAATATCTTTTTATTTTGTTACATGCTTATGAATCAAAAACATACAATTTACACTACACAACGAGGACATGGAAAAAAAGATTATTCAATTGAACATAAACAATACGAAAAATGACTAAAATCAAAGTTCCTCTTAGTTTACGAAGGCACAATGTTTTCGAATTTCCCCTGCATTCCCAGTAAGAACTCCAATTTGTCCCATTTTTACCATCGATTCACCAAAATCCTTGAAGAAAGTTGATCCATGTTGATTTAACTGTGATAACACATATTGTTTTGTTTGAGCATTGCTAAGAAGAGCTGCATCAGAGGCGAATAATCCTCTTCTTTTGGCAACCATAGTGTAATAATCAGTGTCGAAACTCTTAAAACTTCCAGGATCCATTTCAACAATTGTAGTCACATCTCCAGGTTTGCATTTGATCTTCAAACGGTTAATGTAGTTTTGATCCATGTTTGGATCCATATCACCTTTGCCACTGAAATTATACAAACGACTCGAAAAGGAAAAACAATGTGACATCCCAATTGTGTGTCCTCCTATGAAAAAAAAAAAGAGAGTAAGATTATCGTCCAAGGATAGTCAGTTGAACAAATACGTATGTGAAATTTACCTGATAGAACAACAAGGTCTTTAACATTTAGTCCCAATGCACCAAATGTAGTTTTGAGAGTAGTGAAGTTATCAAAAGGAGTTGGTAGGTTTTTTGAGGCCTCTGAGAGAATTGAGACTCTTCCATCTCTTCTACCTAATGGGACTGACCATGTTGGTCCATTTATCTGTATTGCCAATTAAATATGACATTTCATTTTGATCGGATTAAGAAATTAATATATAACATATAAATTGAGACAGATAGATATAGAGTAATTAGTTACCAGTGAAACAGCGTCACGAGCAGCTAAGGCTAAAATATCAGAGCAAGATACAATGCCAGGACACTCTTTCTCTAAAGCAAATTTAGCAGCATCTATCACTTGAAATCCTCTTAGGCTTTGATTTGGAATTGCATCTTTCTCTGCTTTATTTCCTTTTGTTGAATTTAATAGCACTGAACCATCACATCCCTATACAAAAAATGTAAAAAATAAAACAAATATATTGACGCCATATGTACTTTATATGTCTCAATTTACGTGATATTTTTTATTTATAAAGAGTCAATTTAACTAATCTTCGAGCCTAGTGTATTAAATGGTAGTGCGTACCCTAACAAAACAATCATGAAAGTGCATTCTTAACAAAGGGGCAGCCAAAGTAGGAGCAATAGAAATGTAGTGTTTTGTTGTTTCTTTGACAATTGCTTCCACATTTGGACATGTTTTCTTGTAGAATCCTACTTCTACACCTTCACAATTATTAGTAATCAAAAAGAGTTGAAGAATGAGAAATGAAAGAAATTTTAATGTTGCCATTAATTTCTTTTTTCTCAACTAAATGTTTATGTTGTTATTTGCTTGAAAGGGATGATTTGAGAACAAAAACTCATGGACTTTAAATAAGAATTAAGTAGATGGTGATGCATATCAATTTTTTGATTTGCTTGAAGGGTAGATATGACATAATTGAAAGTTGATTTTATTATTTAGTAGTTAGCACCTTCTTAACTAAGCAATTTTTAATGTTTTTGTTAACAATATAAGAATAAGATTAAGAGGAATATCGATTAGTAATGTTGAGATTAGTTATATTTGATTAGTTATGGTATTCATTGTTTGATTTGATATAGTAAAGTACTGTCTTTAACCATGTTTACTCATGTAGTGATACTTTATATCTCATTTTATTACTTTGCGATCGCGTATACCAAATGAAACTTACTAATATTAAATTGAAAATCAATTTGGTATAACTATTGCTAATTTTTTTTCTCTAAGTTTATTAATGTCAAATGCATTAGGGGAATCTACAACCCACTCCCTTATTTTTCTCCTGCAAACTAAGATATACTAATCATATACCTGTGTATCATTGCTTTTATACACTCTTCAATACTTAATCAGGATTTTATAATATTCCAAATTTTCATTACAGTAGAATCTCACATCGATTAAATATATGAATTGTACTTTTCTTATATGATTTCAAAAAATCCTTCTCACTCGAGCTTATTATAGGAAAATTTAAAATCTTAATGTTTCGAAATGGTATTCGAGCTAGTTTTGAGCGTGTCAGAATCATGCATGCATCGATAGATTATGTTGTATATGAATTGTACGCGTACTATTATAATAGTCATAAGGAAATACAACTCGCATGAGTTAAAAAGCTGGAATGATAAGATTATGACTAACTAATAATAGATTAAGTCAACAATACATTGAAATACAAATTAATTATTATGAAATAAAAGAGTAAGTAGTTTAGGTATATTAAGTTTATATGGAATCATGGATAGAGTTGATAGTTGGTATGTACGTAAACTAGTGTATAGTTGTTAGAATAGCAAAGTAGAAATAATGCATGTTATATAGTGCCTAAAATATGTGTGTTACAAAAAATGTTTGGTGCATAAAGCATATTCGCGCACAAATACGTGAAAATTATAAAATAAAATCTTAAAATATCAACAAAGACCTTTTTATTTAAAAAAAAAAAAGAAACAAAATTGAGGAAGTCTCTCAAGTTTTGAAGTGTGAAATCGCAGTTGAAGAGTATAAATAAAAATGGGAGAAATATTTTATCAAAGAGCATATATAATCGACAGATTGTGTAATATATAAAATTATCCAAAATCATCGTAAATATTCAAATAACTACATTGTTTATGTGATTTTTTATTTTTTTTAAAAAACTTCCTCCATCATAGGCTAGCATAGCAGACAATAACGCGAAATCCAGGAAAGGGAGGGGGAATGAATGCCAAATCTGAAGCAAATCAAAAAGCGAATTCCCGTAGAGTGAGTCTAATGCTTCCCTTTAATCTAGAGCACTCGACCTTAATCGATCCTATGCATCAAAATAATCGAAGACACCAAAATCTAACGAGTATATATAACTTAAACAAAAATTAATACATAATTAATTACCTCCTTACTAGCTAGACCAATTTACCAAATCTTCTGTTAGGACAATTTAATTAACAAATCAACCACATAATACTAGCATGATTATTTATTAATTAAAGCTCTTAGTTGTCTTTTTCCTTTTTTTTTTGTTTCTTATTATTTCTTTTCTGGTGAATCCATTTTCTATATGCTTAAAAAAAATACTTATTTTGAGCTAATTAATTAGCCTGTTAGTCCCTAATGCATTTTCTAAAGGATATCTAGACAGTAAAAGAAATAAAATTTATTATAATTATTATAAATTCACTTCCGTTGATTTAGAAAATTCATAAATCTCCTAAACTAATATTTTCACCATAAAAATACTACATTAAATATTAGCAAAAAGAACTAACATTAAAAAAAAGTTCTTAGCTTAGAAGGTGTTAAGTGTTAACTACTAAATATTTAAAATCAGCTCTCCATTACCAACTCTATCATTTTAATAAATCAAAGGATTGATATCATAATTGTTTTCCTATTTAAAGAGGTATCATTTGTATGTTCCAATCATCAAACACTTCAAGATTTTAATTTTCTCCACAAAAATTAATATAATGGCAACATTAAAATTTCTTTCATTTCTCATTCTTCAACTCTTTTTGATTACTAATAATTGTGAAGGTGTAGAAGTAGGATTCTACAAGAAAACATGTCCAAATGTGGAAGCAATTGTCAAAGAAACAACAAAACACTACATTTCTATTGCTCCTACTTTGGCTGCCCCTTTGTTAAGAATGCACTTTCATGATTGTTTTGTTAGGGTACGCACTACCATTTAATACACTAGGCTCGAAGATTAGTTAAATTGACTCTTTATAAATAAAAAATATCACGTAAATTGAGACATATAAAGTACATATGGCGTCAATATATTTGTTTTATTTTTTACATTTTTTGTATAGGGATGTGATGGTTCAGTGCTATTAAATTCAACAAAAGGAAATAAAGCAGAGAAAGATGCAATTCCAAATCAAAGCCTAAGAGGATTTCAAGTGATAGATGCTGCTAAATTTGCTTTAGAGAAAGAGTGTCCTGGCATTGTATCTTGCTCTGATATTTTAGCCTTAGCTGCTCGTGACGCTGTTTCACTGGTAACTAATTACTCTATATCTATCTGTCTCAATTTATATGTTATATATTAATTTCTTAATCCGATCAAAATGAAATGTCATATTTAATTGGCAATACAGATAAATGGACCAACATGGTCAGTCCCATTAGGTAGAAGAGATGGAAGAGTCTCAATTCTCTCAGAGGCCTCAAAAAACCTACCAACTCCTTTTGATAACTTCACTACTCTCAAAACTACATTTGGTGCATTGGGACTAAATGTTAAAGACCTTGTTGTTCTATCAGGTAAATTTCACATACGTATTTGTTCAACTGACTATCCTTGGACGATAATCTTACTCTCTTTTTTTTTTTCATAGGAGGACACACAATTGGGATGTCACATTGTTTTTCCTTTTCGAGTCGTTTGTATAATTTCAGTGGCAAAGGTGATATGGATCCAAACATGGATCAAAACTACATTAACCGTTTGAAGATCAAATGCAAACCTGGAGATGTGACTACAATTGTTGAAATGGATCCTGGAAGTTTTAAGAGTTTCGACACTGATTATTACACTATGGTTGCCAAAAGAAGAGGATTATTCGCCTCTGATGCAGCTCTTCTTAGCAATGCTCAAACAAAACAATATGTGTTATCACAGTTAAATCAACATGGATCAACTTTCTTCAAGGATTTTGGTGAATCGATGGTAAAAATGGGACAAATTGGAGTTCTTACTGGGAATGCAGGGGAAATTCGAAAACATTGTGCCTTCGTAAACTAAGAGGAACCTTAATTTGGTCTTACTTTTTGTTGCAAAATTTGTTGTGATGGGGATTGTATCAGTTGTGAATAATTTTTTTTTCTGTTTCTTTTTATTATCGTGGGAAATCTTCTTTGTATATGCTGCAAGTTTATTTTCTTAAAGCTTGTAACTAATAAAAAATATCCTTTTGATATAACCTATAGGTGCCCATTTCTGCTAAAAATTCTCATTTCTGATTTATTGCTATTGAATTATAGTAAAATATCATTTATGTGAAAGATTATCATTTGCCTAAAGCACAATTAACCGAACTAGTTTTTCAAATGGCAAATGGTTCTAATTGAAGAAAAAAGAAAAAAAACTGGAAACAAGAGACCTGATTTTTTTTCCAGTTTCTGATTCAAGCATACAGACAGTGACACAGATCCATTTCTGCCGGAATAGAATGAAGGAATGATTCAATCTTCATTTTTTTTACTTGTTCCTATTTACTTATTCATTTTGACAAATCAAGAAAAAATAAAATAAAAAATTCTATTATACCCTCGTTTAAACTTGTTAAAAATTTTCAAATTTTAATTATCTCATTTTTGAAACCATAATTAATAAGGGTAAAATCATAGCTTCACTATGCTAATTATTGCTATCTTAATATGTGTATCATTTTTAAAGTGAACAACACAGAAAGAGTAAATAAGTATAATAAATTATCTTTCATTAACCTATTGGCTCATTCCGTTAACCCTCCTAGCTCAGCCCTGTGAGCTCAGAATTTGTTGAACATGAAGTTCATTGTGTACGTTCTCTAGAGGACAAATGAAGGAACACAAATTTTTGTATAAATTCTTTTCACTTGATGTTGTCACGTTATCAACATTCTTCCATATTTAACCAATTATTCGTGCCGCGACCAACTGTTTAGAGTTCAGATATTCAGAAAAAATTGCAAAATGACAAATTCCTATTCTCTGTGTACTGACTCAAATGCTGAAAATGCACAAGAGAAGTAGTAACAGTTCATGGCTCTCAAATATTGAAAGTCACAAGAGAAAGCCTTGATGATATTCATATTCAACGCCCTACCGACAGTTGGATTTAAAACCTCTGATGATTATTTCTTGCTTGAAACGTAAATGCCAGATATTATGGCGACTCCTGCAACAGCAACTCCAAGGGTTGTCACAATCTTCGAAACAGTTATGAGAGGTTTGGGTGACGGTATTGATAGTAGTTCCTTAACCTGTGGCAGCAGATAAGTACACAACAGATTCTTAGTAATTTTATGGGTAAGAAGCTCAGATTGAGTCATACACTATGTGAACACGAAGAATTAATCAAAGCGCTGTTTTCATATGTTTCGTGATGCACAACAGAGGATATCCAAGTCTTATTGAAATTGTCAACAAGAAGACATGTCTATTACCTCAATAGGTTGCTCCCAGTTCTTCTTGATTCCTGGAAGGTGACCCTTGCCAACAACTGCGACAACAGAGCTGTGTTCACGGGCAACTTTTAGTAACATTGATGACATAAACCTGCATAGAGAGAGGGGAAGATTCTTCAGATTTATTAGGTGATATAAGTAAATTACTTTCAAGATTATCAAGTGTTAAAGCCAACATGTCGGTTCAAACACTCACACTACATTTTAATTTTTTACAAAACAGGAAGAATGACGTTACTACTAGTCTGCTTGATTAGACAAATGAAACATTTGTTCCAAGCACTAACATAGGACTTACAAATCATTGGTGATTACAATACTATAGCTGAATTAGTTGAAGACTGATGACATTTAAGCTAAAGCTTATAAAAGCAAGATATAACTTTTTTAGTCCAACCAAACAATCACAAACTCGTACATCAATGGCTTTTTCTTGGCAGTTGGTATTACCCCCTTCATTTTTCTGTTGGGTGGGGGATGTTAATATCTGTTACCGCCATAAGATATTGAAATTCATTTCAGTCTAAGGGAGTACTATAGTAACACTGGCTTTATTTATGGGAAAACTAGAAGCAAACAAAGGAAGTGATAAGTATTAATGCTCTGGGGAGACAAGAAGTGAACAAAGGAAGTGACAAGCAATGAAACATAGAGATTCCTTGAGAAAACATTCATTAACCCTTCACCTAAAGGAGCACAACAGTCAGATAGAGCAACACTCTCGTGCTCTAGACCTCACAGACATATGAGTCCCTTGCTCATATTATTTGAGATTATATAAGTACATGAAAAAGACATTGTCCAACAGCCTATAATCAAACGTTATGTCAATCCATACTAAGAAGGAATAACTAAAAACAAAAAACTAATCAGAGCATTCTCAATGTTTTGATTTGGAATGACTTGGTCTTATAAAAGCCATCTAATTCTAAAATCTTTACGAATGGCAGAGCTGAAAATAGGTCTCTGTTGTGTGTGTGTATGTGTTTGCGGGGGGGGGGGGGGGGGGATAGTATGCAAGTGAGAGGACTAACTGATCTCGCTCATGAACTAGGGTATCCATAAGAGTAGGGAACTGCTTGCTCATTTCTTGAATCACAAGAGTCAACATGTCAACATCATCCATATCCTTCAACTGCCCACCAAAATAGTTTAACATAAGTAACATACAAATATTCTTCTTCATAAATGAAATTACTTTATGCAGAGTAGGACAATCCTATAGAATCTTATGCAACAAACCTACCATTTTGACGAGATCTTCAGGCTTCGGTAAAAAAACTGCTTGGAACAATAGAGAGTACACCAATTTTGTCTTGTGCCAAAGTGGCATTTTTGCCCATGTTCTTCGTAATGTCACCTGTTCATAATACAAGATACAACAATTCATTATACTGAAAAACAAACGAAAAACCAAAGATACAAAGCAAAGCAGCAGATAATATGCAACTGTTTTTTTCTTTTCTTCATGCGGAATCTGCTACCAAAGAAAGTGTAATTGTTAGCTTATAAATCATGCATAAGAAACCATATATGTTCATAGAGATGTGCTCCAGCCTCCATGAAAGTTGTACTCTAGTGCATCAGAAAAAGATAGATAGAGAATAGAGAGAAATAGAGAGAGGATCAGTGCAGCAGTATCTGGAGGAATTTTGATTTATTTTCTGATCCATCTGTGGGATTATACTGGCATGTTCTTGACTTCTTGTTGTTGTTTGCTCATTCATCTGGAATGATTGAATTTCGAGAACATCAAACACGTTTGTTCTCCAATAGCCCTTATCCAATAAGCAGAGTAAAGTATTCAAAAACACAGATGATTAATGTTTTCTAGAAATTATCTCAGGGAAAGGAGAGGAGAGAAAGAGACGAGGAGGAAACGCTTCATACTTATCAACTCTGATGTTTACCCTACAAACAGGACACCAATCTCAACTTTTCCATGATCACAGGGGCATGTGGTGATGTAAAAACATTATCCAGTAAAAGCAGGGATGCACATGATCAATTAGGAGACACCAAAGCAAACTGACCAATTAATAACGGAATAAGTGATAATGTCTTACTTGCACGGGCCGGTCACCGAGAATCACTTTACCACCGTACTTCATTGCTTCTTCATATGCCACACGAAACTCAGCCCCGGGAAAAACCTCAAGCTTGGTAGCAACCTAAAACGCCACATAGATTCAATAAGTGATCAGCATTCCACAGCACTAATATTAAGGAGTAACATATCACTTCTGAACTGTAAGGACAACTTTTGAGATTATGGTCATGCCTTGGCAAGAAACCAGCTGTAGAGTATCCCAAACAGATTTTGTTTTTTCTTCCACATCTCCACCATTTCTCCCATTGTTGGTACCTGGCCATATCAGAGTCGGGTATGTTAAATATTAACCTAAAGAGGAGAAAATGGATCCACCATTACATCTTTCATCAAACAAAAATCAAAACTAAATGATACAAACACCAGCAAATGAAAATACTCAAATTGAATGATAAATCAATCAAGGACAGAATCTCAGAATATACTTATCTGATTCTATAACATAGAAAGAAAAAAAATAGGTGTAATTAATATGTTTGCTTAGAAAATTAAGACATTAAAAAAATAGGTGTAATTAATATGTTCGCTTAGAAAATAAAGACATTAATACCGTGATGCCAAAGAACATATGCACAAAAGAGAGACAGAGAGAATACAGTGCTCTGGTATAGCCTATATCAAAAAAGTCATTTCACTTTCCATCTACGTCCATGACCGAGTTGACATATATTAACATACACATTAGATACACCCTTGATTGAATCTGGATTGTTCTCATGGCCAGTCCACTGGAACATGTTAATCTATTCATATGCCTCAGTAATTTTAATATAAGACTTCCAATAAATGAATCCGAATTGCAAAACGTAAAGGTAAGAGAAGAATGGTGACTTAACATGTGCATACGGAATACTAAAGTGAGACAATCACAAATGACACCAGTTGATATCTACATATGTATTGCATGTGCTTCAAGTTTGATGAATCCATAGAAGTTAACAATAATGACAGGAAAATAAGGAGCATGCCTCCTCACAGCTAAAAGTTCCTCTTCTGTTGGGGGGTTGAGAGAGAGGAGACATCTAATGGAGTTGTCTTTGTTATGAAGGATAAAAAACTCAAGATAGTAAAATAAGGACACATAGTGAAAATAACACCAGCCAAAATTAGCTCAAGCCTGACCAAATGGAACCCAAAAGCCAATCCTGCAGAGTTTGATTCCAATTATCAATCTATTATAAGAGAAAAACCTGGAGATTCATATTAGCTTGAAAGTCTATCTAATTAAACGAGTTCCCAAAGTTCAATATCCAGAAAAATGTCAAACCTCTGTCATCCAAGGAACTCAAGCAGACATAGTTAAAAACCTTAATTTGTTTGGAACAATGTTGTGAAAGGTGATTGCCTCGTCGCCAATAGCGAGAGGCGAGCTGACCCTTCATCGCCTATTAGCTTTGTGGTGAATCGTCTTCAAAAGTTGATGTCATGGCGAGAAAGGCGTCGCCTTCGGTATTTTCTTTGTTTTTTTAAAAAACCGACAAATTTAGGAATTCTCACTCTGTCTCTCTCTCAAACCCAGCCAAAGGAGCACATCTAGTTGAAAGTCCTAAATCTAAAATATGACGTAACTATACTATCCATTTTTTCACTTCTTTAATGTCGTCATTGCTTGCGAGAAATACTGCGTACGCCACGGAATACATCAACTCTGAAACTTGATCCTTTTTCCTCAAAGGACTCCTTATACCAGCTAGGAAATAATTCTTTGCTTGTTTACAACAATGGTTTCCAAAATGCTGGATATTCTCCTAAACAAATAAATTCTTCTGTTTCCCATGCTCTCTGCAAACGGCATGAATTTGGGGATAATAAAAAGAGAGATTGCCAATAGAAAAACTGACCTTTAAATTCTGAGGTGTGAGTATACCCACCCGACCTGAGCATAACTCCAAGAAGACAACCTGTCATCAACAATTCAGTATTAATCACACTTGCCGTTCAACACATAAAAAAGAGAAAAATATAGCATGCACCACAGGCGGTTGTTAGAAGTACGACCTCTGGTTTCAAGAAATTGATCACTGCTTCAACTTCTTGGCAGGATTCCTGTAACCATGCATAGTTAAGATGATTATACACCCTTTATAACTCAATCTGTATTACATCATCAGTTTCCTTAATATGAACAATTAACTGGATTAAAGGTCAATATTTATATATACAGGTCACATATAAAGCTTCAAACTTTATCAATCTAAGCAAGATAAAAGACAAAATAAGAGAGACAACGTATGAAATTAAAGAAAGTACATATTCATACACGCTTCGTTTATATGATGAGGCATGGGAACCATCCTATTCGTCACCAGCTAAACAACATCTCATCAACAATGCTCACAAGATATCTAATAATAATCCTATGTTGTTAGATCATCATTTCAGCAAAGTGTTATTGCTGATCAACAAATTCCATCTCCGCTAAGAAGCCTTATGCATAAAAAGTACTTCAAGTGTGAATACTAAAAATGCAGCAATTTAAGAAGAGTAAATTTACCGAAGAAACGTGAGCAGTGCCAACAACATACACATCGCAAATGCCTCCATTGGCAGAAGAATCACAAGTTAGCATCATTACACTCCTCGACAATTCCTCCGGCAAAACCTTCCTTTCATAGCCTTCTCCTTCACCTTCTACATTCGCCGAAATTACCTCTTCAGCTCCTTGCTCCTCCACAACACTCGCTTCCGAGCCTTCCGAATTCAAATTAGCAACTTCTCCATCAACGTGAACAAAATCCTCCACCACCGACGCCGTCATCGGACTAGAACTCATCTCCACCGGCATACGCCTCCCGATGACCGCCGAGTAGGAGGAGGAAGATTTGCACTTCACGGAGATCGATAAAGACGAAGGACCTACGACGGGAAAATTAACGGGGAGAGATTTGACCGGAAAATGACGACGGTACGGTGAGCCGGTTAATGAGTTGAACCGGTTCGACTCGGCCGAGTTGAGAAAGGTGAGTTGGCGAGTCAATCGACGAAGCATGAAGATTTTAACATGTAACCGTTTTTATTTTACTGTTTTTATATACCTTGCTTTGGACACAGCAGATCATGACACGTGGCAAGATGGTGTGACTCTACTGGTTTGCTTTTGTCATACCTTACTTTATTGCTAAGTTTTTTATGTTATTTTTTTATTTTACAACGAGAAATCATAGTTGATATTCTTTCATTGAGTATAAGTAAAATTTCGCTTAAGGTAAGTCGGTGAGATAAGCTCGATTTAAAAGACAAATTTATTATTATTACTGGCAGGAAGTAAGACCTCCAACATGAAAGTCCCAAAATTCAAATTACTGAGCCATCCCAAAAGGTTAAGTTTTGTATGTTATGACGATAACTGTTTGATATGCGTGACAAGATATTAAACCAATACATTATCACTTGAATTGTTCAATTTGCATAATGGGATAGAAAACAATAATATATCAAATTTGCACATTATAACTTCGAATCATTTGATATGTGTAATAAAATATACGAAAAAGGGTCTAAAATACCCTTGAAGTATTAAAAATGGTACAAAATTACCCTTCATCCACCTATTGGCTCTGAAATGCCTTTTTCATCCACCTATTGGCTCCAAAATACCCTTGTCATCCACCTTTGAGTTCAAAATTGACCACTTATTTAATGATTTTAAATTTAAACTATTTTAATATTTTTAAAATACTTGATGTTTAACTATTGGTTATAATTTAATTTATTTGTATTATTTATAAATCACCCCACTACCCACCCATTACTAACTAAACTCCACCCAATTAATAATCCAACTATAATATCAAAATCGTCATAAACACTACTAAAACACGATGAAATTATAGATTAATGAAAATGACATCCAAAATTTTTCGAGTCCGAATCGAAGCCCCAATTAAATTTATGTTGAGCCGCTTATTTAGGAGGACACTTTCAATTTGATTCTCTTTCAAGATTGAATTAGAAATTTATGATTAAAGGTAAAGAAGTAATACATCCCGAATTAATTCATGCACTTTTTTAAAATATAATTTTATTAATATTTATGATTTGTTTTAAAACTTTTAATATATTATTTTGAAAAAAAGTTACCTATTAAGTAACATCACATAATTGGGACGTAAGAATAATTAAGATGAACATAGTCAGACTTTTAAGTTTATTGGTAATTTTTATTTAGACACTTGAATGTATGATAATTAACTTCTATAGATGTTTTCGTCTCAAATTTTAAAAAACACTCAATTGGCAGTAGCTTTTCTATTGTTGCATTAATAATCTGAGTGATTTATTAATTTGGAGGGTTTAATTAGTAATGGATGGGTAGTAGATTGAGTTATAAATTATACTAATAAGTTAAATTATAACAAATAGTTGAGCGCCACGTATTTAAAAAAAAATTTTGATAGTTTAAATATAAAATCGTTAAATAAGTGGTCAATTTTGAACCAAAAGATGGATGACAAGGGCATTTTGGACCCAATAGGTGGGTGGGAAGAGTATTTTGGAACCAATAGGTGGATGGAGGGTAATTTTGTACCATTTTCAATACTTTAAGAATATTTTAGACCCTTTTCCATAAAATATAACATATTAAAATTTATTCATTAGAACTTTAATTATTTCGTACATGTGACGAGATAGAGAATAGCAATTCTTCGAAGAGAAGGAAGGGCATTTTAGAATACTTCTGATCTTTTTTTCTTAAAAAAATATAAAATACTTTATTTCGTGAATTTTAATTTAGTGGGGGTCGATGTAATATTGAAGACCAACGAAAATAAAAGGAGTAACTTTTGTATTTAGGGAAAATAACACTCCAATAACCATTAGGGTTCGGCGAATTCTGGATTTTGCTCGGTTGTATCTATCCGTTTTCTTGTGAACTGAGAATTCCTCTGCAGCAAACACAAATCTCAATCGCAATCCCAACAATTTTGTATACAAAATCGATGATGGTGGAAAGGAAGCTGTATAAAACGAAACTATGCATGCTTTATCAGAGAGGTCGTTGTCATCGTCAGACTTGCTCTTTCGCTCATGGCAATGCTGAACTCCGTCGCTTCTCCGGTTCCGGTGGCGGTAATTTTGTTTTTTCTCTATCTTTACTTGTTTAACACATACTATGTATAGCTATACTTCGTTTTACTTGGCCCATGTTCTGTTTTTTTTTAAATCTTTTCTTTTTTCTGATGATGACTGTCAGTTTTTGTGCATCTTGATTAATTATATGGTATGATGCTAACTCCCACTCACAGTAGTTAACTCAATTCACCTAGACTGAACATGAACAGATGAGAAGAAGTCTTCTTTTTGTTACTTGGCCATGTTTACTTTGACACTTCCATGAAGAAACTATCTTTTAGGGTTTATTTTACTAAATTAACCCTTTGAAGATAAGGATAGTTTGGGACAAGTGAGGCTTTCTCAAGTGGTTGAGAACCTCCACCATAAATCAGTAGGTTTGAGGGTTCAAGTCATGCAGGAGGGAGTGGGAAATAAAATTATACAGGAAAATGATAGTATAGGAAAAAAAATATTTTTTTATGGCAAGGGGAACTCGTAGACGCTACCCTTTGGTGCACACAGAATAAAACCTCGCTTCTCTGCAAAATCTTGAAGCCGCACATGAGGATTAATCCGCACCTAGTGCAATGAGCTAAACAGACAAACCCCTTGCTTTCGCTGGCAAGGGATTTTGAACTTGAGACCTCCAACATGGAAGTCTCAAGCCCGAACCACTGGGCCATTCCGAAGGATAAAAAATAAATAAATGTATCCTGGGAAAACAATCTATTTTTGGCATACGATCCAAGTAAAATGCATTCGGTCTCAAATTAGTTGTCATGTTTCGCTTCTCGAGAGTTAGTTTGATTAATCTTTCAAGCTAAATTCGATAGTATTAATTCATAGCTCAAGGTAATACTCATGCCGAAACAGGCTATGAAATTTTTCACGTTTTCAATTTGCCTTACTGGATGTGTTCATATGGGACATCACATGAATACTGAACTTCAGTATTTTCAAATACTGGGGATAGTATTCATGGGCGAAGCAGGCTCTTAATATTCATATTTTTCATCTTGCCTTACGAACATGTTCTTCTACGACGTTACATGATACTAACACTGGTAAATTTATTTTAAGCTTATTTAGCTCAAGTGTTAAAAGGTCTTACATACTTTAAAAAAATTTAAGGTACATTTAAGAACTGTAGTTTAAACTTCATGCCTAATCCTTCTTTTCCATTTTAGGTTGTCTGTAAGTATTATCGAAACCTTTAAGAAGCCAAATCATTTGATAATTTGGAGAAGCTCTATTAAAGTAGTATACATAAAGAGCCTACTAAAAATATGGTTCTCTACAAATGACAACAATCTGCTCTATAAACAAGAACCTTATCAGTGCACCAAACACCAAGAATAAGAGGATATTCCTGCAAAAAAGTCATATTTTTTTTTACCAAGATACATTCATTTTCTTTATCTCAAAACTCTTCTCTCCTAAAACAAAACTCATGTGATGCCTAAAGGGCACATATCATACCAGTGTTGTGAAAGGTAAACTCACCTTATTGCTTTTGACAAGAGGCAAGGCCTTATCGCCTATTACTAGCGAGCACAGTTTTCTTTTTCTGAAAACAGATCTGCTTTAATAATTAAAAGGCAATATTAGGCTTTTTTTTGTTTTTTTGGACATTACTAGCGAGGCGATCTTGAAACGGCGCGTGGCGATGTGGCGAGGCGACAGAGGCATCTCTTTTTTTTTTAAAGACCTGATTTGATAATTAAAAAGCAATATTAGGGTTTTATTTGGTGTTTTGGACAAACACAGCTCTCTTCTCCCTTTTCCTCTCCAGTTCAACTTTGCGACCTTCAGCTTCGCGACTTCAGCTCCTCTCTTCTTCTTCAGTCCTCTGCTTCGCGACCTCGGCAGGTACGTTTTTCTTCTTCTCCTTCTTCTTCTTCTGCTGCTGATAAAGTACCAATTTACATATGTAATCCTCCTCTGTCGAATTCTCATCTGTCAAATAAGTTTCCCTTGCTGCCAATCAAGCGAAGAAGCACATCTGTCTCTTCCTGGGTGCTTTAGAATCCAAATCAATGTATGCGGAAAGCCAGACTTTCCTCTTAACAAAACTTGTGGTAGTATGACATTAATGAAAACACTCTAGCTCTCCTCACCCCAATCCTGGAATTCATCAACTTCCTAGTAAATTCCTTCTAAATATCATGTCCTGCAGAACTCCTCCTCCTTGTGTCCTCAGAATCTGTGGCACGTTCTTCTTTCTGTCTTGTGATTTATATAAGTTGGGAAGGAAATCCGCAATGTGCTATCTCCGCACCACCTGTTGCCCCAAAAATTAACTCTACTTCCAACTCCTAGATGTAACGATGCCACTGTAAGCTTCCCATCCTTCCAAGATAGTCCTCCATAGTCTGCATCCATTAGGTAGCGTGTTGTTTTGAGTCACCTATCTTCCTTTTTGCTGTTTTTTTTTTCAACCCCCCAAAGTATGTTCCTTGGTTCCTGCCCTCCCTATTATTTCCAAGCAAAACCTTCTTAGCTTTGCCGGTTTGTTAAGAGTGTTGCTTCCTCTAACTAATTCTTCCGACTGGTTCATAAATATAAGAGCAAAGAGTTCATGAAGTTTCATCTTGCATTTTCACTTCATTTTTTATTTGTGTTTGTAACTTATATTTAACATTTTATAGTGTAGTATATTGTAAAATTTAATAAGGAACGAAAGAGAAACAAGATAATTTGTATAAGTACATCAGATATCACATATCAGGAATATTCTCTTACCTTTCGTGTCAGCTCCCGTTTTGCTTGTCAATCATTTCCGAATAATTTGGGACTGGAGAAAAGTGAGAAAACTGGCTAAGTTTAAATTTTAGGAAATGCATTAGTCACCAATCAAAGGAGCAGGAACCTATCCATATCTTGATCATAAATTCTCATTAGATATATTTAGTATTCTTACCTTGTTCTGCATTTTTTGTTTTGCAACTTCTGTTTTTTACTATTATGAAGCTTTTTTGGCTCCTCTCTGCTATCTTTTGGTTAAAATTCAGTTTAAGAGTGTTGTATCTGTGTACTGATGTTACTGAGTTGAAGGGAGAAATTTCACACTTCAGGTTATTCTATTGGACAGTGAATAAAAGCCTATCAACTGACAGGTTTTAGTATTTCTTATCAGAAAGGAATTTGCTGGTTGCTTTATCTTTGTGCTGCTTATGGTATTTTTCTCAGCATCTTGGTTTATCATATTGCATCTTGAAGCAGCAGCGCATGAGGGATCAGGATATGTTTCTCTGGATATAGTATCTTCCATATATTATTTACAAATCTGCCCGCTTGATGAACCATATGAATGCTGTGCCCTAGTAATTTCTTCACCCTTATATTTCCCGAGAATATGGTGTTCCCTTCTTGTGACTTCTGTTTGAATGAACCTTCAAAGCAACCTGTTGGATGATATTTTTGTCCAAGAAGGCCTGTTTATTATCCTATATATTGTCATGCGGCTTGGGTAATCCATATCCTTTTGATATGGCTGCTAGCAGATATATGTGCTGTAGCAATTTTTTACCGAACAAGATGCAAGGCTGTCTACTACTTCTGTTGGTTCTATGATATTTGAAGCTCTTCTGGGTAAAAGCTCAAAAAACTGGTATTCTATATCTGTTCATTGTATGAGAGAGGTAGTTTCTATGGCTCCTTTTGGAACTCACAGGAAGGCAGTATAAATATTTGCTGTTATGTTTCTCTTGTAGTTTGATGTATTGGTAAGATTAGCTCCATTATTCATTCTTTGGTGATTTAGTTGGTGTGAATTTGATCAATATGTTGAATCAACTACTGGATCCAGTTCAATTAAAAATATAATCTTACCATTGCAGAAATGCGAGATTTTCGTGGTCGTGACTTGAGAGAGAAGCTTGATAGAGAGCATTCTCCAGTGGGAAGATACTCCTCTGGTAAAGGGCATTCTCCAGTGGGTAGATACTCCTCTGGTAGAGGGCATTCTCCAGTGGGTAGATACTCTTCTGAAAGAGGGCATTCTCCAGTGGGCAGATACTCTTCTGATAGAGATGCAAGAGAGAGACATGCATCCCGTGGTCAGAGCTTGTTTCTTTCACTTTCACTTTGCTGTAGTTGTCGGATCTTTATAGACTTATTTACTCCTGCTCATCTGGTGAAAGGATAGTCGAGTGATTAAGAGTATTCAGTCCATTGAAATATACTTGCTGGAGGTCCTTATTTCTGTCAGGGGATCATGTGAATTTGTTGGCTTAGATGTAGCCATTGTTTCACATAGATTAGGGGCTACTATATTCTCTGGTTCTCTTCTCGTCCTTATTTTATGGTTTTGTTCATTCATATAATATTTCCTTCTGATTTATTTTGCAGGACGCAGTCCTCCTGAGTCTGTTGAGAGGAGGTAATGCTTATCAATTTCTTGTGTATTCTTCATTTAAGGAGTTAGTGACACATAATATACCGGTCTTTGTTGACAGATTACATACTCAGGCTTTAGATGGAAATCTTGAACCAAATTCAGGTTACTTAGAAATTAGTTGGGAGCTGATCGAGCTTGAATCCATTTCCTTGCGATTTATGTTAGATATATAAACCTTAATTGCGGAATTTATTCTGTCCCAGTTAGACAATTTTATCTTGTAGCATATGTTATATTCCATTTGTGGTAATTGTTTTGACACAGTTAATAAGATCACTATAAGAAGACCTAAGGTGTTCCTTATTGAATTAATTAAGGGAAATCTCTCAGCAGCTCCCTAAGGGAGAATATTTACAAGCAACAAGGTTAATTGGCTCTTCCCAAGATCTTGAGATTTCTAAACCCCTATAGAGAGCATCATAGGTCAATTGGTAATTTGGTATACTTTTCATGATAAAGACAATTTGCTAACTTTCAGATGGTTAATCTAAATTCTTTAATCCTTCTTTACCTTGACCTGATACTATGTCCATAATTATAATGTTTGAATAATGTCTGTCAAAAAAAATTCATTATGTTCTACTAATATCAGAAAAATGGTATATTGCAGTGATAGAAAGCGCAGGATGAAACAGCATTCGGATGGTCAAAGTGACATCTCTGGAAGTTTGAACATGTCCGATGGGACAGGAGATCATGTGAAGGAGAAAAAACATTTATCGTCCAATTCCAAAGATGTCCTTCAGGTACTGGGAGTGGAGAAGAACTTTCTTATCCTAGTTCGCGAATGGCGTTGTTCATCATCCCTTCCTTTTGCCTGCTCTTTCTTACATCCTCATTATATATATGTATATATGTATGTATGTATACGTGTATATATATATATATATATACATACATACGTATACGTACATATATATATATATATACGTATGCGTACACATACATACATATATATATATATGTATACGTATATATATATATACACACACACACACATACGTATACGTACATATATATATATATGTACGTATACGTATGTATGTATATATATATACATACATACGTATACGTACATATATGTGTATATATATACGTATATATATATGTATACGTATATATATATATACATATGTATACGTATATATATATATATACATATGTATACATATGTACATATATATGTACATATGTATACATATATATCATATGTATACATATATATGTATATATTTATACACACACACACACATTGTAGTGATTTCTGTCTATCCTTCATGTTGCAGCTTAGGCAGTTGCAATCTGAAATCAATATGTTGGATGACGAAAAACGAGAACTGGAGGTTGGTTTTGTTTTTCTTGTAACTGGTTGTTTGCTGCTAAATTGACTTTTTTTATTGGTCACTTCTTGCATAATTTTGGAGATAGTCTTTCCACTGTATTCCTTCTTTAATTATATTTCTAAGCAAGTACTTGCTAGTTATGTCATCGGTATTTTATTATCATATGCATTTATATATATATATATACCGAATCTGATTGGACTATGAATACATGTTTCTAACTTGTACATGTGTTTATCGGTACATGCATAAATGCTTTTTTCTTCCTTTTCACGTGTGTATTGCGATGGTGTAATAAAGATAATGAGATTGGTGATTTAATAATCCATGTATCGCTTTCAGGCTTTAGTAGTATTTCATGAGAAGTCAAATATTATAAGAGAAATAGGGCTCTTCAACTCATCAGAAGTTCAATATGATTTTATGTTCTTGAGGAAATAAGTCCAACAGACTACAGCTGTGTCTCATTGTGTAGTTTTTTTTCCAACTAATCTCTCTTGCTTTCTCTAGTTACCGTTCTGAAATTGTATATATACTTCCTGTTTTGGGGGTACTACTATATCTGGCATGTATTTTTCACTTTTTTAAAGTCTGAACCTATTAACAGGTAGGGCACATTTTAGCTCTTATGTTGCGACGGGCAGTGATACCGTTTCCAAATAGTAAAGTTGTTTGTTATGCCATATATTTGCCACTTCTTCAAATAACCATGGTGTTTAGGCCGCAAACTTATGAACACCTTGACTAATCCCATGGGGTACCAGCTACCTCTCACTAGCACCACTAGGTACTTCATCCAACAAGACTTGAACATGTATGAAGAAATCACCTGGTGGTTGTGCCTCCGTGGGATGTGAACCTGAGACCATGGTTTTCAACCCACTTCATATAAGACCAGGCTATACTAAAAAGGAAAAATAACCCTTTTGGCTTTTGGATTGTTTTTTCTTCTTAAATTAGCTACCCTCTCTTGTTGCTTCTGGTCCTTGATCACAGCAATAGTGAAGTTTCTGACCTAAGTTAGAAGCTCAAACCTTTGATCTTTTGTGCCAACTTATAGCAGTGAAATAGATGTTAATTATTAGTGAAGTCTTTCCTCATCTATCTATTTATTCATTTTCCATTAGCAGATGTAAAGGCTCTCATTAATGTTTGCTTCCCTCAATTTCACTCTCTTCTTAGTTCTTTCTTCAACAATCTATTCCACTTCCTTTCTGTGCCCTTTTCCTTCTGTTTAAGATATTCTTGTGCTCCTTGCTCTAAAATTTCGAGTTTATTCCTCAATACTTCTCTTTTTTGGTTGGAACTTGGAAGATATACCTTGAAGAGACAACTTGTCAGGCAGAAAGTCTAGCTTCAAAAAATCAGGAACTAGAGATGGAACTTTTCAAGGAAAAGGAGGAACGTAAAAGGTCACTATTTGTTATCATGCATTTCAGAATCTTTTAATTTGAGTCTAATATACCTTTTCCTTACGTCCTGTCCGTCCAATCCTGGCTTTTCCTCCAGGATTACTTTGAAGACTAAGCAGTTCATTGAAGCATATACTAATCACTCACGGTTGGAAGCTGAACTGAAGAGGTATTGTAACAATATTGCTTCTTCTATTGATTTCATCCCCATCCACTCAAGATTCTTGGCATCTAAAATTATTGCTCAATTTCTGTTACTTTTTGTTTCCATGAACACTCAGTGGTGATAGTGCAATTGTAGGTCAGAAGCTCAGCTTCAAAAGCTCGCTTACAAACTCAGCTCAGATTTCATCAGAACTGGTGCAAGTGAAGAGGATTCTGCCATCAACATTAGTGATGGAGGGATGGCTGGTAATCATTTTAGTTCATTGGTTGAGCAGCAGAAGAATACTTCACCTACCAAGAAAAGGCCGAGAATTCATCATGAAGCTGATGAAACGTCAAATCAAGGTAAGAAATGACGGTTATGTCTTAAGAGGTGTAGCTTTTCAAATAAAATAGTTGTACTAGTGCTTCTTATCATAATCTAGAGCACTTGAGCTGAATTTTCTAATTTGTCATCGGCTTTAGGTGTGCTTGCCTTTTTTATAGAGTTGATTTTCTTTCCTGAACAAAACCGCCTAGGACCTCAGAGTATGTCTCAGTGCCCTGTTCTGTTGGTATATATATTGAGTCGAAGCGGCTGTCGCAGTCTTGGGCTTGTTTCTTGCTCATCTTTTACAAATTTAGTCCCCCCATACTCAACTGAAGTCAGTTGACTAAGACAGTCACAGTCTATGAAGATGTAAATAATAATTGAATGTAAGAAAAAGAATATCTTAGATGTTGTGTATAGATAGTTTAAATGAATTTTGATTATTATATTTGGTGTGACAAGTTACTGTAGTTCTCATCCAGCACTGTGATTTCCTAATCATCATTGCTTATTGTGATGATTATTTTGGCTATTGGAGTTTTGGATCTAGACAGATAAAGAGTTCAACAGCTATGGTAGTTAATGCTCTTTGTACCAAAAAGTTCATCACTTCCTAACTTCCTGATAGTAAAATATGATTTCAATCTAGTTGGTTTTCTTTCCTGAACAAAACTGCCTAGGACCTCAGAGTATGTCTCAGTGCCCTGTTCTATCGGTATATATATATAGAGTCGAAGCAGCTGTCGCAGTCTTGGGCCGAAATAATTCATATTAAGTGCTTGTTTCTTGCTCATCTTTTACAAATTTAATCCCCCAATACTCAACTGAAGTCAGTTTGACTAAGACAGTCACAGTCTATAAAGATGTGAATAATAATTGAATCTAAGAAAAAAAATATCTTAGATGTTGTGTACAGATAGTTTAAATGAATTTTGATTATTGTATTTGGTGTAACAAGATACTGTAGTTCTCATCCAGCACTGTGATTTTCTAATCATCATTGCTTATTTTGATGATTATTTTAGCTATTGGAGTTTTGGATCTAGACCGATAAAGAGTTCAACAGCTATGGTAGTTAATGCTCTTTGTACCAAAAAGTTCATCACTTCCTCACTTCCTGATAGTAAAATATTATTTCAATCTGGCTAAACGTTCTAACTTCTTAGTATTCTTCTTGTACTTATCAGCGAAGAAAAAATTATGTGTAATATTTTCTAAATCTCAAATTTTGTTTTCAAAAGGGGATTATCTATGTCTAAGTTAACTTTGAAATTGGTCAACTGATATTGTTGAAAAGTGTAATGTGACTATAAGATTTGAAAGATGGTGTAGATAACACAGAAGTCGACGTTTCTGTGTTTGCTGATAAGTGATAAGTTTCATTCTTGTAGGTCTGATGCAGCATTGATGTTTCTGTCATGTCTCTGAGCGACAATTGATTTATTTATTGCAATTTGGAAATTAGTAGTGAAGTACATTTCAGTGATGGTGCATGAATAGAGGTGTATACAGTTGAGTATACAGTTGGGTGAATAGAATTTTCTAAGGTCTCTCATCTGTTCTATCTATGAAGTAATCTACATATTGGGTATTGATTCTGTGTTAGACGGGATGTTTAAGTCAATTCTTTCACATATACTCCTAGTATATCTTCAGAAATTCTTTTTTAACCTTAGACAGATAGTGAAGAGACCTGCTACTTAAAGAAGAGGAAAGGATGTAGAAGAGAGAGAAAAAGTGGGGAGGAGGAAAGAGACAAAAAGCAGAGAGTAGGAATCATCGAATATACTGCGCTTGGGACTTCCATGTTGGAGGTCTCAAGTTCGAAACCCCTTGCCAGCGAAAGCAAGCAAGGTGTTCCCCTTCTGGGTCGAGCTCGTCGCACCGGGCTTGTCTAGTGCGGGTTACCTCTCCTATGTGGTTTGGGAGCTCCTGCATAGGAGTGGAGTTTTACCCTGTGTGCACCCAAAGGTGCTCACAAAGGGTAGCACCTGTTGGTTTCCCTTGTCATAAAAATAAAAATCTTGTCCAGCTAAACAAAATAGAATCCTAAACAGCAGATGCACAGGTATATTGATCTTTATGGATGCCTTTGATTAGTAGTGTTGTTTCTGTTTCTCAAACATTACTGGAAACATGGAAAAGGGATGGAAGACATGCAGGTCTTCAGCCTTGGCAGCTTGAGCTATGCAAAATATGAAGCTGTGAAAATATACGCACGAATGCATCCTTATTTTCTTACTTTAGCAACATTGTAATTTCTAAATAAGAGATGCTCTTTTACTTGAAAATTAATACTATAAAGGTGAAACAAAAAGAGTAAGATCCTTAATTTCAGTGATAAATGCTTGAGTTTCTGTTTAGATGGTATGAAAAATCAATTCTTCAATGCTCATATTCCTACGTGTGTCTTAACCTTTTCATGTTTGAGTTCACTGTATTTGTACTCCATCTAGATCTTATTTGCCACACTGTTATTTGAAGTATGCACAGCATTTGACTCTCATTATATCATTAAAGCTCCTTTCCTGTTGAAACATTCAACAACATACCCAGTGAACATTAGATCTTGAAATCCCTTGTGAATTTGATGTCTCTAAACTCTTAATTACCTTTGGCAACTCTCTCTATAACAGCGTTAACAAGAGCAAAAGGAAATGGTGCGCAGAGGATAAGCTATCCTACTCAGCTGAGTAATGAGAAGAAAGACGAGGCAGACTTTTCCAGTGACATGACTTTCACTAACAAGGTACTCTTTTTACTTTAAACTTCATACCCCCCCCCCCCCCCCACACACACACATAACCCAAAACCAGAATAATAGGAACTGCACCGAACTGAAAAAGGAGTTACGATGTCTCCTTTCATATCTTGGACAATATACAACTACATTCTTATGCTGATTTTTTTCTAATGCTCTTTTCGATATGGTTTACATTAAATTAAAAAAACTGATTCGGAATAGCATGTGGACTTGATGGGAAATAGGATGAACTAACAATATGACGGATCACTTGTCAGAAAAGAGAAGATTTCTTGTGAGTGATAGGTGCTACTTTATGATGCTAATCAAAGTTCTTGGAATCTCTCATGAGTTTGGTTTCTCCGACTCTTGTACCTTTGGCACCTCACTCTGTAACAGTTCCGACAAATTGATAATGGACGTGCCAATTGTCCACTGAGTTTTGAACAGTAACTATGTCCAGTTGTATTATTTTATTGATTTTGCAGCGGCATGTCCTTTGCATGATGTGTTTTGTAGATTGAAAAATGAAGTTGTAGTTTATGCCTGATGGTAGTTGTTCTTAGTTCCATGCTGCAAATAAAAATGAAGGATATTACATCTTTAGATCACATTTTGTTTCGTATGCTTGCTGTTGAAGAAATAAATGCATTCTTCAAATTCTGCAGCCCAAAGCTTCTGAGAGTGCTGTTGTTTTGCCACCAACTAGCATGGCCGCTCATGCAAAGGATGAAGATGCCGAAGTTGGCGAGACAGAGGAAAAGCTTGAAGTAGCTGGGAATGCTACAAGAAGAGCTGGGAAGGGAGTTCCTTCTGGTATCACAGAATATCCTTTTCTACCACCTCCTCCTCCTCTTCCTCGAGGTTCTAGTTTGCAGGTTAGTTCAATAACTGAACCAGTTCATGTCTAGCATGCAAATGTATGTGCTCGTATGTTCTTTCTGTTTGCAATATACTTTAGTGCAACACCATCAGTTTTTAGCTGCTTTTTTGTTGGTTTGCAAAACTACAAGTGGGTGATCAGTAAAACTGTGAAAAGTAAAAAGAAGATTTATTCATGAACTTTGCCCACCCGAGAATAAAGCAGGCAGGGTGATCAGTAAAACTGTGAAAAGTAAAAAGAAGATTTATTCATGAACTTTGCCCACCCGAGAATAAAGCAGGCAGACTACATTGTAGTCCTCAGGTTCTTGCCTAAAGCCGCAGCATTCTCCTTGTTCTTGAGTCTTGATGTTTGACTATCTTTGAATTGTTGATCTATATTTCATAATTTGTGATTATCTGTGATCCTGCCTTGTTTTGTTGTATTCATAAGCTGAGTATGCAAGAGTACTAATTTAATATGAGCAATTCGACTTCTCCTTGCAGTTCAAGCGTGATGATGCAGGTGATGATGAAGATGGACGAGATGAAGAGATGTTGGAGGTGGATATTGTTTAGCGTAGTGACAGTATGATGTTGCCATTGTAGGATGTGACTTTGTACACCGCTGGTGCATATGTAGGGGAATAGAGCTAATGAACTGAAAATTATGGTCTGTCTGGCCAACACATACAAGTCTTTTTAGATACTAAACGTTGTTATCTCGACCAAACGAACTGTGAATTGTGTTTTTAAGCCTTGAAAACCAGATTTTTTTTCATACAGCAGGCCAGTAGTTTTGAGTCTTTTAAATCTTTTGGGTATTTGGGTGTGCTCGTCATTAAAGAAGCACATAAATTTCCATTACCTCTATAATTGTCACTTGTTATTTCTTGTAATTGTTTTGCTTAATTTATACTGAAATCATGCACAACGCTTCAAATATTTACATATGACACTGCATTGACAAGATTAAGACAGGTGTGGAATTTGATTTTTGTACATGTCTCACTCGCTATAACGACGACATTTCTGGGCATTTAGAAGAATTTTTTAGTGAATACAGCAATTTTTCTTTATTTTTATATATGTTAGCCCATGAATAATTTTTGTCGCAGCTAATACCTATGAATGTGGTCGCTAAAAGCACTTTTAGTAGCAACTTTAGTTGCAGCTAAATCCTATGAATGTTGTCGCTAAAAGTCTCTTTTAGTAGCGATACTAGTAGCCGCTAAAACCTGTGAATGTCGTCCCTAAAAATATATTTTAGTGGCAACTGGGTCGCTGCTAATACCTATGAATGTGGTCACTAAAAGTTACTTTTAGCGGCGAGTCACTGGTAATACCTATGAATGTAGTCGCTAAAAGCACTTTTAGGGACGACTTTAGTTGCTGCTAATACCTATGAATGTGGTCGCTAAAAGTACTTTTAGCGACGACTTTAGTCGCTGCTAAGACCTATGAATATGGTCGCTAAAAGTACTTTTAGCGACGACTTTAGTCGCTGCTAATACGTATGAATGTCGTCGCTAAAATACTTTTTGCGACGACTTTAGTCGCTGCTAATACGTATTAATGTGGTCGCTAAAAGTACTTTTAGCGACGACATTAGTCGCCGCTAAAACCTATGAATGTCGTCGCTAAAAGCCACTTTTAGCAGCGACTTTTTCGCCGCTAAAACCTATGAATGTCGTCGCTAAAAGTCACTTTTAGTAGCGACTTTAGTCGCCGCTAAAACCTATGAATGTCGTCGCTAAAAGTCACTTTTAGTAGCGACTTTAATTGCCGCTAAACCCTATGAATGTCGTCGCTAAAAGTCACTTTTAGTAGCGACTTTAATTGCCGCTAAACCCTACGAATGTCGTCGCTAAAAGTCACTTTTAGTAGCGACTTTAGTCGCCGCTAAAACCTATGAATGTCGTCGCTAAAACCTATGAATGTCGTCGCTAAAAGTCACTTTTAGTAGCGACTTTAATTGCCGCTAAACCCTACGAATGTCGTCGCTAAAAGTCACTTTTAGTAGCGACTTTAGTCGTCGCTAAAAGTCTCTTTTAGTGGCGACTTTAGTCGCTGCTAAAACCTATGAATGTCGTCGCTAAAAGTCTTTTTTAGTGGCGACTTTAGTCGCTGCTAAAACCTATGAATGTCGTCGCTAAAAGTCTCTTTTAGTGGCGACTTTAGTCGCCGCTAAAACCTATGAATGTCGTCGCTAAAACCTATGAATGTCGTCGCTAAAAGTCACTTTTAGTAGCGACTTTAATTGCCGCTAAACCCTACGAATGTCGTCGCTAAAAGTCACTTTTAGTAGCGACTTTAGTCGTCGCTAAAAGTCTCTTTTAGTGGCGACTTTAGTCGCTGCTAAAACCTATGAATGTCGTCGCTAAAAGTCTCTTTTAGTGGCGACTTTAGTCGCTGCTAAAACCTATGAATGTCGTCGCTAAAAGTCTCTTTTAGTGGCGACTTTAGTCGCCGCTAAAACCTATGAATGTCGTCGCTAAAAGTCACTTTTAGTAGCGACTTTAGTCGCCGCTAAAACCTATGAATGTCGTCGCTAAAAGTCTCTTTTAGTAGCGACTTTAGTCGCCGCTAAAACCTATGAATGTCGTCGCTAAAAGTCTCTTTTAGTAGCGACTTTAGTCGCCGCTAAAACCTATGAATGTCGTCGCTAAAAGTCTCTTTAGTAGCGACTTTAGTCGCCGCTAAAACCTATGAATGTCGTCGCTAAAAGTCTCTTTTAGTAGCGACTTTAGTCGCCGCTAAAACTTATGAATGTCGTCGCTAAAAGTCACTTTTACTAGCGACTTTAGTCGCCGCTAAAACCTATGAATGTCGTCGCTAAAAGTCTCTTTTAGTAGCGACTTCAGTCACCGCTAAGACCTATGAATGTCGTCGCTAAAAGTCATTTTAGTAGCGACTTTAGTCGCCGCTAAAACCTATGAATGTCGTCACTAAAAGTAACATTTAGCGACGACAATAGCTGCCACTAATACTTACTTTCAGTAAGTTGCTACCAAATACTGACTTTCAGTTGCGGCCTTCATGGCTTTCAGCGACGAATATAGTTGGTATTAGTGGCTTTCAGCGACTGACTATAGTTAGCAATATACACATTTGAAAATTGATGATATACATAACATTTATGTAAATTAAATTATTTAAAATTGGAATATATAATGTTTCTAACTAAAATCTAAATGTGTCATATTCAAAGAACATTTTGTTGTTTAATGTTGAAGGATATTTCAATTATTTAAAGGATATAATTTATTGTCTTTTATTGTTACGTAACACTTTATTATTTACCAACTCCATTTTAGAATTCCATGTAGAAACACAATGAATTAATACCATATAATATTATTTGACATTTTATTAATTAGTTTTTTTTTATATATAATATTAAATTTAGTGAAGAGATAAAATCGTAATCCATCTTTTCAAGTTAAAATCTTCTCACTTACGACCATATGAATATGATATGATGATGAAGTGACACGTTCTGCGTACAACAGCGTAATATACAAAAGTTTTTCCTTGAACCTCAAAATTATGCAGTTGCAGGTACCAGAAAAAGATGTAATTGAGTTAAAAATATGAACTCTCACAGCCCAAACTTGAAGAGGACGGTGAGACCTAAAACAACAAACCAAATGCGTCTAAGCTGCTCCAAAAAACTGCTCCAAAGACGTTGAACTGAAGACATTTATAGCTGTTCTTTCTGACTTGGTAGGCGTAACGTGTAGCTCATATTTGATAAATCTCTGCAATCAGTTGGTATCAACACATCAGACAGATATGAATAGAGGAAAAACACTAAAATCTGCATAGCCACACTGCCATTTAAACTATGAGAAGAGACGAGTAACTGTATGTGTTTGTAAATGGCATTCACATTAACAGACAAGAAACTACAAGGCTAAACTTGCAAATTTCCTAATACCAGAAGAAGGAAGACCAGAAATTTTATGGGATGCTCATGCTGACAGTCAAAGGAAACAAGGAGTACCGCTAATTGGAAAACAATTTCTGGATTTGTATCAATGTGCCAATCAGGTTCCAGTTGTCGCACAAATGATGTTCGTCCATTCTCAATGCTACAAAAGAGAACCTGTATAACAATCAAATCAGTAATACATAAATGCATAATACACTTGTACAAGAAAGACGACCACTAGAAAAATAGTGAAGGTTAAAATGGCAGCTGACATCTTAGCCATCAATTCAACTGCTGCATCTTATATCAAACATTCAAAACTATGACAGCTGGGATACTAGATCATTTTATACAACTAAATTCACATCTTCCAGGGATTACTCTCTATATAGATTTTAACCAATCATTATGTTACTCTCTACATAGTCAAAACTATAACATTTGGTGATGACTCTTCACTGATAATTGAGGACTGCCTAATATCTGCTTTCATGCAAGACTGTAACTAGAAAGAGAGCCCTAAATAAAATATGAACAAAGTCTATTAATAGAGTGTAACGTGAGTAATAGACCAGAGCTTTGATTGAAGAACGCAATCTTAGGGAATCACAAAAGTTTCTTCAAGAACCCCCAGAGAGATTCATTTTTGTGCGTGTAGGGGGGAAACCTGTGTATGTATACCTTGCAAAGGAAGACTGTGATACAATTTTCTGGTTGTGAAAATTGGTCCGGTGGGTGAGGCTGGCGAATTGTTTGTTGCTGCGTCTACTGGCTGTTTTTGGTGAAGCCACGGTGGAGAAAGATAAACATCTAGTAGTTTAGAGGTGGTGTAATGGTGTGGAGAGGTGATGGATGGTGTTGCAGATTATGAGAGTGGTTGGCTGAGACACCAAATTCTATTTTTGTTTGGGCAAATTTCTTTCTTATTTTTTGTTTGATGACAATGTATTTTTAGAGGTTTGATTGGCCACGCCGCAGGGTCAAAAGAGAGTGAGAGTCACATTTGTTGTTGGCGTGGATCTGTAAAATTTGTGCTTGATAGGCACAGTTTTGGAAGCATTAAGTTTCCAATAGGTATGACGATGAGGTACCAAAATGAAAAAAATGTGACGGTCTTAAGCTCCGTCAATATATTGGGCCTATCTTTTAAGTGTGTTAGAGCACAAAGGAATTTAGTTGCAGAAAGGATGGTAAGATTATATTCCTGACCCAACAAATTCTGAGAATGTCTTTTTTTTAAAAAAAAAAAAAAAGAACAAAGTTAAAGTATATGGGTTAAACTTGTCCACCTATAAATTAGAAGAATAATTGTGCTACACAACTTCAAAGAAGGGACTAGGACGTTAACATAGTACTAGAAATCCACAAGGAACATATATTTTACAAACCAAAACCTCAGGGGATGTTTTGTACTACAATTAGAAGGAAAGGAACATTAACTTTTCCAGAACAGAGGACATTAGCTTATGTAAGATCACACATACAGAATTACGGAGCAGTAGGAAGAATAAATCATCTCGAATTTTCCAGGATGAGGATACTCATATGCAGACAGAAGAAAAAATATTCACAGTCACACGGTTGAGATTAAAATTTGCAGAGATCACTCATTGTAAAACAAACATAATAACAAGAGATCCATGAAAGTATTACAAACGGATTTTGAGTTCCTTTCACAGTTGAACAATGATTAGTTGTTACCTTGTCTTTGACCATGCCACCAGATGTAAACACTCCAGCATCTTCTAAAGCCAGTAGGACCTTTTTCTGCAAATATTCGTACATTTTAAGAATATGTATGCAAGAAAAAGAATGTGCTGATACACATGCAAATTACTCCTATAAACTGAATGAGCATGGATCAACACTGCAGCCACCATTAAGATTCACCATAACTATGATAGTGGGTGTGCTAAGAAATGATCATGCACCGAATATGAGAACTTCATGAAGTCATGAAATAGTAGACAAGATCAGATGTTCAGAAAGGAGAAATCCAAAAGAAGCTGAAACATGGTCATCCTATCTCATTTTAGTTTGACTTCATACCAAAGAAAGCAATTTTATTAAATTATGCAGATTAGTAAGTGAATATATGCTACTAAACAAGAAAAAGATGAATGTTGGTTAATGTATGTGATGATTAATTAATGTGATGTAAGTTTTCCCAAGAAAATAAAAACAGAGAGAAGAGTGTATTGCTTAGGCAACTATTTTTTTAGAGTTACTTAAGATTTAGCATCAAAGATACTGTTTTTTTATCTATTTAGATTTTAAATTTAGGGATCAGTTCAGAGAGCCAATTTTATTTGGTGTACAAAGCCAATCAACAATGACAGCCTTTTCCCTTTTCATTTTGAAAATGGCATCAAATGGCATCTGACCTCCAAAATCCTCTCCGAGTCAGGCAATGAAGATAAGTTTGTTTAAAAGGGATTGGATCTCTAGCAACTACTAATCAACATACAGATGGAATATAATAGAGCGAGCACTAACTTCACTTTCGTCATCAAGTACTCTCTCCATGAGATAAAGATCACAAAATTTGGTGATTTCGAGCAACACTTCAAGCGCAGAGGATCGAACAGTAGCTTGTTTCTGCAAAGGAAAAGTATAAACATTGTCAACTGCATGTTTAAATGGATGCACAATCAACAAAAATAATACTTAATAACCTGTAGTTCCTCTGGGCTCGTTTCCTCCAGGATTACTCCAAGCAACCGACATGTTACCTGTAAAGTGAAATAATATGCAGATTGTCTAAGCATTTACGCTACTGTGACAAAAAAAAAATAAACACACTGTCAAACAGAATCAGGGAAGTGATGCCAGAATGCAAAACCTTGAACAGATAAGATTTGGTCGAGTAGCACATTCTTTCTTAAAATTGAGGTAGAGAACCATTATTCTCTCAGTTATTTTTGATGTTGCAATCAGTAAATTACTTTATTAATATTGCCGTCTTACCTGTAATCAATGTCTTCTTAGACCCACTTGATATCAAAGTTATTCTTTTACAAGGCAAGGAGAGTTAAACTAAAAGATATGTGGAACTATTGTAATCAATTATCAAACAAGTATACTTTTGGTGTTTTGCATATATTTGGCTTACATATCAAAAGCCTGACTTAATTTCTTAAACTTAGGGTCCAACCAAACAACTTCACATAAAATGAGATGCATAAAGTTATGCCTCCAATTAATTACTTCCAAACTATACTTCAAATGCACAAAGCATTGACAGAAAGAAGCCCCCTTTATTCAATAAACTAAAAAGCTACCTACTTATTCCTAGTAAGTTAAGACATTAACTGGACCAAACAAGCAATTACGGTGTGTCAAGAAAAAGATGTCTCTTTTCTTGACAATGGGTGGAAAGGGAGACAAATCATACTCATTCACGGAGATGCAAAGGGGTGGAATAAGAAAAGATACTCCACATGTCCTCTACCATATTTTTCAAATTACGAATTTCATAGTCAGAGAGCGAGAGTAAGTTCAATTTTAGGGAATGAATAGATTACAAGTGTAACAACCTTCATTTCTGGGATTACGTAGACATTAACTTGAACTTTGAGTAATTTACATGGTAGCTTTGCTTTTAACAATTCACATATAAATATGCGGACACACTTGGGACCTCATTTGATTGTGTTGGTTTGTTCATTCATAACTTGGGTTAATAAGAACACAAGCACAATATGGATCCTTGGTGTAATACCCATGGTTATAGCCTTGTAGGGAACTCCTTCATGTTTTCTTCTATTTCTCCCTCTAATGACGAGTCCTTCGTACATGTCTTTTATGATATTCAAATATTTATCATGAAATCCTTTCTTTTCCTATGCCACCAAATGACATTTCTTGATACCCTATCAAATGACATTTCTTGATACCCTATCATATTCTTTCTCCAAGTCGATAAACCACGTGAAGATCTTTTTTCCTCTCACCATTAATTTTCTAAATCTTCTTAGCAAAAATATAGCTTTTGTTGTGAATCTACTGGATCTAATTACAAACTGATTCTCAATGACACTTATAGTGTCCGTAAGTCTATGTTAGATCACTCTTCCCTAACATTATCGTAACATGTGTATTGTATTAGTTAGAGAATTAAATATGTGGCTAGTTCGCCAAATTCACACATCACATTAACATATTTGGGTGAGTTTGGACAAAAATGCAAAGGAGAAGGAAATGGGGTCAAGTCAACATTTTGTCGGGTCATGTTTTAAACGGCTTAAAGAATGGAAATATAAATTGTGTTTTTATAGAAAAATTTAAGAGAAACAACAATGCAGAGGGATCTTTGGGGGAGGCGTTAAGTAGGGTCAGAACTGCTTTTTGAATCCTCTATGGATGTCACTGTTTAGGAGAATCTTTTTGAAAAGGGACACAAAGCATTAGCTCAAGAAACAACAAAAAACTAAGACCAATCTTTAATATAACCGGAAAATTCGGCAATCGCAATTTATAAGACTCTTCTTAACTTTTCACTGTTTCCTGAGAAACATACTCATTTGATTCTCAACTTCATACATTATATGGATGTATGTTATGCTCACAAGTGCATGCATGTATAAGTTATACAAATATATTCTACAATTACTTGTTTCGGTAGGCAAATGTTAAAATAAGAAAAGTATAATAAATGACATAACTCAAAATTCATTTGATGCCTACATATGTACACAAGGGTAAGCATAGTCCCGAAAATGTCCAGTTGTGACAATAAGAGATAAGGATATGAAAACACAATAGTGGTTAGTAGAAATCATCCCACAATGAGAAAGACTCATCTTAACCCTCTAGTTTACCCTCTAAAGATAAGAAGACAGTATCCTCTTTGAAGAATAATTGCTAGCATCTGATAATGATCTATTCTCGTGAAGGTGCACCCAATATAAAAGCAATATGACAAAGCCAAAAAATTGTACTTTAGTTTTAGGTAAACTTAAGTACCTACCTAGGAGATCCTATTTCAAGACTATATTAGATGATGTTCAAGGTATTCCTATGTAATCTATGTCTATAACATACTAAGGCATTAAATTTATTAAAAGATCAGTCATCATTTACATGCAGTTACTCACCATTGAGTAAATATACTGAGCGCAAGGTGGTGGGCTCAGGCCTAAGAGGACAATGCTATTGGAATAAAATAGTTAATCTTGTTAGTGCATTGGTTGGTTGATTCCATTGCACCAATCCCTAATCTTTGGTGAATCCTTCACATTTAAACTCTTCCTATTTACATTAACTAGTTTAATCTATTTGCAAATTCTGACGTAGGCTCAACCACTTGGGCTAACCTCATGCAGGCACCCCTCCAAAGTGGTATGGAGTTCACTAACCTAGGCCATGGGTCTTATTGATCTCCCAATCGGCCATGGGTCTATTTGCACAAAAACTATTGTAGAAACTATCTCCATAATTTAAGCAGCATTTGGACAATAACTGAAAAAAGTTCTTGAAAACTTTAGGTGTGTTTGAATGATTCTTTTTGCATGAAGAGCTTCTTAAAAACATTCTTCAGAAACACCCCAAACTACAACTTCAAAAAACAGTATTGAAAAAGAAGTTCTTTGCAAACACAGCTTAAAATGTCTTGACAAACACCAATTTTATTTTATTTTTTGCATATTCTGAAGAAGAAGAAAAATCATTGACAAAGCCACCTAAAAAGAACGGAAACTTTTTATTTAAAAGGAACAAATGCAGGCAACCCATGATCTCAAATTATTCTTAAGTTAATAAATGTATGTTGAACATCAAATATGGCACCCACAATGCCTTGGAGATGGGGGAGAAGTGTATTTTAAATAAATAGTAACAACAGAAGCATAAAGATATACCTTCCTCCCCTCACCCAATCTTTGCCTAACTATTTGCCCGAGAGCTGGCTGCAAATCAATTAGAAGAAGTCACTTATCCACCAATTATATATAAAGGGATAAGGGGCAAATGAAAAATCTTTTTCTACCTTTACAGGCTGAAAGAACTCATCAATGACATTTTGTGCATTTGAATTCTCTGAAGGGGGGCTAACTTCTGAAGACGGTACATTTTCACTAAAATGACTGCTTACACCAGAACTACCAGGTGTAACAGCTTGTTGCTTAGGATGCCTCCTCTGTGGTCCACTAGGTGATCTCATTATTTTCCAGATAAATACTATTGCAAATGCAAGACCTGCTATAGCTCCTGCAGATCTTGAATCCTGCATTTACAAAAAATAAATGTTACCATCTAAGAGAATGTAGCACACATTTAAATCATATTTCTTTGGAATGCCATAGGATTCATTTTAGTTTTTTTAAAAAGAGCTATTGTAACACTACTTCCTGTGTGATAGAAAGATTATATCTGGAAGCAATTAGATAAATGGCAGTTTATTGGTTCTTGTTCTGTGTCCATTATCTTCCTCAATTTTACAAGTGGTAGAAAAAATTCTGGCAGTCACACTTTAGAAGTCTTAAACACTACATTGAGCAGTCATCTAATTCTACACTTTGATATTTCTCAGGGTATGGAACAGTTGTCTTAAAACTATGTGCAACATACTGGGTCATGCCAAAGTCCGTGATTTTCAGAAAATTCAATCCAACCCGGGGGGAAAAGGTTACCATCATGTTGTCAAAATTAAGTGTGTTGCAAACCATCAATATTCTAAGGTACTTTAAGCTAAGTACTAACTAGAAATAATCAGTGGATTTTAGTGAAGACACATAATGAGGGAAATAATGATTTATATAGGTAATGCAAATATAAATACAAAAGGAACAACAATTATATGGACAAATGAACTAAAAAAACTACAAAGGAATGAAATATATGAAAGTTATAACAATGCAAATCAAATTTGAAAAATCATTGCAACTTCTGATAGATGTGCAAGTGTGCAAAAGTTTCTAGTTTAGACGAGTAACTAGTCACCTAATACTAAATTTCTAAATTCTTTTCCTAATCAGAAAAAGTCCATTGCCATAATACTTCTTAACAATTATTATATCACTGGTTCTGCCTCCTACAAAGATATAACCAGTAAAATAATCAAAATTTAGCATTCCATATCTGCTTATTTTCCTCTCTCTAATTCCCAATGAACCACATGATCTTGACCTATAATCCTTCGAAACGGTCCGATTCATATGTAATTAAACACTAATACCTAATCATATCACCAGCGTTTGTTCAGGCAAAATCATCACCTAAACAAGCTTAAGCATTGGGTCTACTTTCTGGGTTGAAGCATGTGGTAGTCGAACTTTTAACGACACTGATAATCAACAAATTAATCAGTAAAACTATCTGAATCCTCACAAACATTGTTTATATAAGAGGTAATGGTCAAAAACACACATGAACTATCACCTTTTCACGAGTTTCACACCCCAACTATATATTGTTCCCTTTTAATACCTGAACTTAGAACTATCACCATGTTCCTCCTTACTTGAACTATCACCATCTATCTACTAAAACACGCCATGAAGCTCACTAGGACAATTATGAGTTGTTCCATTTTCCTACCTGAACTATCTGACTCCTCACAAACATTGTTTATACCCAACTATCAACTATTCCCTTTTCCTACTGAACTATCACCATGTTCCCCTTATCTAGATCAATTGTCGCCATTCATGTATGAAACCACAGCTTGAAGCAGAGTAGGCCAATTATGAGTTGTTCACTATATAAATCCCCAAAACCATTGTTCATATTAGAGGTTATGGTCAAAATCACATCTAAAAACTATTATTGTCTTGTGAATTTCAATCCAACTATCAATTGTTTAGATATCCTACTTAACTATCACCATTTCCCCTTTCCTAGCTCAACTATTACCATCCATGTATTAAAACAGACTTCAGAGCTAGCTAAACCAATTATGAGTTGTTCCATTTTCCTATCTGAATTATCACCATCTACTCAACTAGGTGATATATAGTTCAGTTAGGAAAATCGAACAATTGACAGTTGAGATCTGAAACTCACCAAAAACTGATAGTTCAAATTTGTTTTGGGCCATTATCTCTTCATATAACACAACAATATAAAATCAATTCCTCAATTTAAACAAAAATAAATTCCATAGAGCAAGCGCGAAAGAGAAAGAGAGAGAAAAAAACCAGTGTTTGTGAGAGATTAGAAATCTTGAGAGTAAGAAATGCCCCAATTCTCTTGAGGAGCTGAAGGAAATCGTCATCAGCCATAACCTCTGAAATCTTCAAAGTTGAGAGAATTCAGTGATTCGTTGATAGTGTGGAGCCGATGAAGATTGATCAAGTTCTCCGCTGTTGCAGAATCTTCTAGAAGAAATCGATCTTGCAGAAGAAGCTTCGATTGAAGAAAAAGAAAAAATAAGGTAGGAAAATGGATACATCTATTTTCACGGATGGCCAATACTAAGACCAGCATTTAAGTCGTAACCGAAATTTATTTTTATAAAATAAAATTTTATAAGTTTTTGACTATTTTAGTAAATTTCAAATACTATGAAATTGAAAAATGAAGATATTAGAATTTGTATACAAAGTTTGTAAGGTTAAAAATAAGTATAAAGTATGTCGATTTTTTGAGTTTTGTATTTGAATTATCTAATAATTGATAGTTTTATGTATTTTAATAAACGTTTAAGTAGGAAATTCATAATTTGATAGTTTACATATGTAATTAAGAAATTGAGATATTTAAAGTGTGTGTTTTACCTTTTTAAGTCACTTATTCATCATAGCTAAACTTTCGAATAAGTCAATACGGATAAGCGCAATGTCCTATAAACACTTTTTGCAAATTTGAAGTATTAATCTGAAAATGCTTTAAAGTACTGTACTCTTGAATATGATACAAGAGTGATATGTTGCTTAGACAATGATGATATACTCGGTGCAATCTAACAAATAAGGTACGAAGAGGATAATCATATCACGTAGACCTTTAGTATCTTGGGTGATGAAAAATTTGATTTCGATAGACACTTGATCAAACAATTAAATACGATAGCATAGAAGCCAAGCCTTATGAATTCAAATTTTAAATTGATATTTTTATACAAATTTTAAATTGGAATATGATATGAAAATGAATAGTTTTATGACACATAACATAAGTTCACATGATACATACGTTTTCAATCTCGATAATAACGTCCCAAAAAACAAATTCATCAAGTCTTTTAAGCCAAAGCTAATAGTACATGTCAAAACAATCAAGAAATCTAATTTTTTTTAATTAAATGTGAATATTGTATGACACTCCTAGTATGTTTCTTTTTTGAAACTTAATTTAATTCTTACTCCAAATTACTCTCAAAGAACAATAATTGAAAAAAACAGATCTGAAAATTGATTTGAGATAAAGCCTATAATAATGGTTTAAATTTCATTCTTGTCATTGAAATAATATGAACCTCATAATTTTGTCATTGTACATCAACACATAATTATGTTTTCACGATAGTAGGGTCCTTATTTTGCTAGTACTTAATTAATCAATGTTATTGAATCGTGGCTTAAAAAATTCCAATGCCAACTGCATAAAACATGGCCAATTAAAAAATAAAAAATAAATAAATGGGCAAATTAAGACAAGGTTTTCATAATATACATGCTATCAAAGATACATTTATCTATTTCTTTACTGTCCTAAATTATGCAAAATGTAATAATCCACCCTGCTTTAATAATTGAAGTTATTTGAGTCATACGTTGGTTGTAAAGTTACATATATTCTTACCGTTATTAAATAGTTTAATTTATCATAATTATTATTTATTATTATTATTTTCTTATGAATTAGGTTCGAAAACACTTATATTTCTAATTAGTCTGATTAATTTTACACACGTCCCCATAAAATAAAACAATAAGAACCCTTCTAAAAGATTCGCAACTTATCATAACGTTTAAATTAAAAAAAATAACAAAATATATTATATGTATAGTAATTTAGGTAAAATACGTACTTTCACCGATTACTTTGTTTGTCTTATTGATCCAATAACAAAATCTCAAGATTTATTATTTACAATTTTTGAAATCAAAATTTCTATTGAACATGTTTAAGATTATAAAATTAAAGTAATTTTGAATACATTCTACGCATTTTTAATTTTACACTATATAATAATTTAAAATTATGTACTTTCTTAAACTTCATCAAATTAAACACAAGATAAATAAATTAAAACATACAGAATATATATGGGTCATTTGGTATGGAATGGGATAGGATAGACAAAGTAATCCCATGAAATTAGTTAGCACCACATATATATAGACTAACTTATCATATCATTAGTATAAAATAGTGTAACAAACAATTCTAAATTAATTAATGTTTGTAATCATATACAGAATAAAAAAAATATTAATCTCTCGATACTAAACAATCTTAGTATAAAGTAATCTATGAATATTAGCTAAAAAAATTAAAGTAAACATTAAATCCAATGGACAATTCAAGTGAAGATCACAAGAGAAAAAACACAAAGAGAGATATATCAACTTGTTCTTCATATCATGAAAAACCCAAATTACATTTTTTTTTAAATAATTAAAACAATAATTAGAGAAACAAAAAAGGTTCTTTCACTTTTGTTGAACAATTTTGCTCATCAAAATTAGTACATCTAACAACTTTTAAAAGAATGACTTCATGTGAAACTCCAATCAAATACCTCTTTGTTAATTTCTTGCAAATTCCACAAAGAATACATCTTATATGCCTTTGAGCAAAGAAATTAGCAGTATGTACTAATTTATCACATTTTTTACAAAGAAATGCATTATCTGCTTCACAATATACATAGGCTTCTGATTTACAAAGTTCACAAACAATAATATTGTGTAATTCCTCTATTTTTTCTTCATCAATTTCTCTTCTTCCATTGCACATTTTTGTAATTTTTTTTTTTTTTGGGAGGAGATTAAATAAGATATGAGTGAAGAATATGGCAAAGGGGGTATTTATAGAGAGTTTTATTAGGAGTGTAGGGTGTGTTTGCTTATTCACATGAAATTCATTGTCATTTAGAAGAAAAGATAATATTGACACTTGTCCTTGTTATAGATGAAAAATAGCGTAACAGATGAATTTAAAATTTAAAATTTATTAATTGTTTTATTCTCTTTATTTTAAAGTAAGTGCATTGTTTCATTATTTCTTATAGTTTAAATTAATTTAGTTGTTCGATTTTTAAAATTAAGTATAGAATTTTTATCCTTTCATTTTTCTATGTGATTAGTTCGAAGAACTTTAATTTTTCTATGAGAGTTTTTAAAGTATAGTATATAATTGCAATAATTTAAAGCACTTTCTTGACAATGCATGTGGATCGTCAAGACAAAGGGTTGTAATCAAAATTATTAAAGAGAAAATTAGTGAACATTGAAAACTTGTGGTAATTATTGTTTTATATTTAATTAAAAATTTTAAATTTGAGGATCATATTCGAATAGAATTGCTTTTGATTGAAAATAAAAATTTAAGTGAAATTTTTCTACGCTAATTCAAATTAATCGAATTTAAAATAATTTCCACAAATTAAAGAAAGAAAAAGACCAAAAGGGCTTGTGGTGTGCATTTTTCAAATAGTTTCAATTAATGGTATAATTGTTCGTTTTAGACCTTATAATCTTGAACAAAATATCAATTATCATTTGTTTTTGGGAAACACAAATTAGTTGTGTAATACAGACCAAAAACATAAATAGTAAAGTTCTAAATATATCAAAAAAATGAAACAAATAGGAGCTTCTTATTTTTTCTATTTTGATGTATTATTCTAACATTTATAACTCTATATAATTCAAAAGAAAAAACATATTTCAAAGAAGAAAAAGAAAACGTTTAAATTGTACATAAATTCGCCAAATTTGCGCGTCTAAAATTACACTTGTGAAATTATTCTATCTTATGTTTTTTTACAACTTATTTGTTATTTAATTAAGAAATTGTTTATGCCACAAATGATAGTATTTTTAAACTACACTCTTTTGTACACAACAATCTCGAAATTACTAATTCTAAATTTAAAAAAATAACACACATTTTTCAAAGTTTTTAAGAAAAACAACATCAAATTAATAACGAAAAAGTATTCAAACTTATACAATTTAAACCACAAATATATCTCGTACTTTAATATTAATCCAACTAATCAAATATCTATCAACAAAAGTATATTCACTAAATAATTCTGACAATATTTAATCTCATATTATAATCTTGGTGGAAGTATTATAAATCATTTAGAAATAAGATCTTGATCATCTATATATATATATATATATTAAACAAATTAGCAGAAAAACAATATTAAACAAAAAAAAAAGATTTCTTGACTAAGGCATGAAACTTTAATAGATTCTAGAGGATATGGTTTGATTTTATTTTTATTTTTGGTATGCAAGTTGTTAAAAAGTCAATTTTGGTTACTAAAAAAGATATATTTGTATGGCCAAAAATTAAAGCTTTATTTCCAAAACTATGGAAACCCACAAAATGATTTCATAGAGTCCACATACATTAATGTACCCACAGAAATTATGATGATTCTTTTCTTTGGTTTAGTTGATTTGACATATTTCTATAAATTCTGATTAATTGTACAGAAATAGAGCATTATGTATCATTTTTGTGTCACAGTATTTATTTAGTAGTAATAGACTAAACTAGAATGACAGCTTTTTATATAATAATATAATTTATTTTCCCCCAATTTCTCCTTAATAATGTACTATTTGTTTTAGTTTAATTAAACCAAATATTTTCATATTTTTATTTCATCCTTAATTAAAAAAAATTCATAGTTATACAAATGTATGATATTTCTAAGGTCTTTTAATAGTCACACAAATGGTAGAGTATATTTAAATTATAAGTTTCAAAAAAGTCATTTTTTCTTAAAAATGTATATATATCATCTCTTCTTTTTCAGTTTATATCACACTTTTTTACTTCATTAAAAAGTAATGAGATTGGACTAAATAAATAAACAAATGACCCTATATTTCTCATTTCACTTTAACGGGAAAATTTAATAATTATACCTATATTATGTATGACATGATTGATTAAAAATCCATTTAAATTGAATTAAAAATAGTAATTTTTAAGTTAAAAATAGAAAGTATTGAAATAATTTTTAAATAGGGAAAATAAAAAGTAGAAGAGATTTATTTTTGATTTTTGATTTATTTTAAGTTATTTTTGATTTATTATAATTCATTTTTTGATTTATTTTAATTCATTTAAATTCATTTTTGACCTTGTCAAACATTTTGTAAGTTATTTTAAAATAATTTTTTATATTTGTCAAACACTTTCAAAAGTAAAAAACTGAATTAAAAATAGATTTGACCAACTTTTAAGTCAATCCAAACGGGCCGTAAGATAACAAAGTTTTAATAGTTTCATGATCACACAAATATTATGAAATATATTATTTAGACCATAAACTTCAAAAAATAATCATAATAAAATAAAATGTTGATTTCAGTTATGTCGTATAAACTAAAGCACATAATATATTTATATATATATACACGTTTAGCTAGATCAAAATTTGGCTATGTAATTTTTTTTAATAAAATTTTTGACTCTGTCACTGATTAGAAAATAAGCATATATTCGTTTTGAAACTCGTATGGTTGTTGAATGGTGCGTGTGATATGAAGGGTCCTTTTCTGAAAGTACATAGGTTTGGATTGTTAAAGAAGACTTTGATATTATTTTTGTGGTTGTAATTTGAAAATTGGTCCACGGTTGTTGTATCTGTTATTGATGTCTCACCAGAATTATATCTTACTATACTTTTGATTTTAGATCCAAGGTTTAAAACTAGCCAAGTGTATAGTCTAAAAATGTATGATATTTTAAAGTTTAGACCCTTTTGATTTATTCATTTTTGGGTGGAAGCATTTTATACTATGATATTTGTTTGTGAGATGAAATAATTATACTCTTGAGTTTGTTTTATATATAAATGTATATATATATAAAATGATAAAGAGATAATTATTTTACAATATTATGAATCTTATAAGATTATGGTATATATTTTAAAGTTTAGACCCTTTTGATTTATTCATTTTTGGGTGGAAGCATTTTATACTTTGGCATATTTGATTGTGAGATGAAATAATTATACTCTTGAGTTTGTTTTATATATAAATGTATATATATATATATATATAAAATGTTAAAGAGATAATTATTTTACAATATTATGAATCTTATAAGATTATGGTATATTCAAATACGTCATGCATCTCAAATATATATGATCAAATTAAATGTATTATATTCAAATAAAATCATATGCATGTAACTGAAATATATATCAGATCTCGTTGACCCTCTCTCATTTCACTCGTCACTCTCTCATATATCTAGTATTTAAATATATACAAATCACACCAAATAGATATATTTACCTTATTAAACATAGATCTATATTGTATGTACTAATTCTACCTAATACTAGCTTTTTTTTTTAATTATATTATTTTATTATTTCCTTTAATTCCATCATCATATAATTTTTTTTTGTTTTTTACAATATGATTTACTACTATATGTTTTTTTTTCTTAATAGTTAATATTGATACATTTTACTTAAATCAAGTATCTATTATAAAAATATTTTCATATAATAAATAATTTTGTCGTCGATGTTATTGAATGATTTTTAAAAAGTATATATGCAATGTATGAACTGTGTAGACCCTCGTATTTGAAAATAAGAGGGTTTGGATTTTACAGCAAATATCTTTTTTACAATTAATAAAAATTTAGATATTTAGCAGAGTGTATAAGAATAATATTAAAATATGATATATTAATTATATTGAAAATTAATAATATTAAGATTAGTTATATATACATTTGTATGTCTTAATTATTGTTTGATTTAATGTATTGCTTTGACTATATATATTCATGTATTAATAGCTTCTATATTAATGATATTATGATTTTATCATGTATAAGTTATACATTAATTGGAAATCATATATTTGTTCAGTTTTGACTTTGACATATTTTTAAGTAAATAATACTAATTTTCATAGTGAGATTATCATTTAATTCTTATTAATTGATAAAATTCAAAGTCAATTTACCCATTAAAGATTTTCTATTTTTTAAAAAATATTAACTCTTTAAATTTGAGGGTATAATAAAAAATTATCATTCCTTGATTTGTCAAAAATGACAAGTAAACTAGGACAAGTAAAAAGTTGAAATTTCAAGGGTAGGAGTGAAAAATAAATATTTGAAATTGAAATTGTTTTTTAAAAACAAACTTAGAAATTTTAAGGGGTGGGGGTGGGGGGTTAGTAGACGTGGGTGGAAGGGGGGGGGGTCGATGGTAGGGATGAAGAAAATGAAATATACTAGTATATGATTTGCTTATATTACACTATTATTTATTATTCAATATAAAATTAAATAAATAAAAAAATATATAATTATAATTAACCAAAGAAATGTACATTTAAAATATATATTTTTGGAGGGTCAAAGACTTCACATTTTCAATTATAAAGCAAAATAATTAGTTTTATAAAAGAACATAAAAAGGAATAGAAGTTACAATATATTTGATAATATCATAAATTTTGAGTGAATAAAAGTTAGACGTTTAACTCATTTGGTTAATTCATATTTTATCCACATTTTACCCATATTTTTATGGGTTGAATATGAGTATCAACCCACATTTTACCCACGTAAAAAATTACTTACCCAACCCATAAATATGAATGGGTTGAGCGGGTTATCAAAATATGGGCTTATTTTGTCGGTACTAGTTGGGAACAAGTTATTAAAAATCCCGAGATTAGCTATCATGATATAACTTATCCCACCATGTATAAGGTATAACTTATTATTCCATCACTATGATATAAATTGTCGGATAGTTATCCTAAACTTACAACCAAACAAGATACCAAAATTTAATTACTGTACTTATTTTTATCCTAGAACTATTTATTTTTATCTCTCACATCAAACGAGCTCCGTGTGTATTATAGTTCGATAGCTGATTTAAAGATAAATAAACATGTATTAAGTTTTATATAAGTAATATCATATTTAATTGTTATTTAGAGATAAGTTATTCAAGTATAAAATTAATATAATGTTTGACTTGTAATTTAAAAAATCATATATTGAAGCTGGACTTCAGTTTCACTCGTAGGGTTATTTGAATATTTGTTGCTATTATGTGATGATTTTTAATTCTTAATTTTTGAGGTTAATAACCCTTTCACATAATATAAGTTTATATTTTCACCTAATAATAATTTATAAATTATGATTTCAATTCGTAAAGAAGCTATGCTTTTAATTTGTTTGACGTAAGTTTGGCCTTAATAGACATACTCATTTATTAAAGATATCTAATAAACAATTAACCTTGAGTTTTATAATATTTAAAATTCATGGTCAATAAAACAAATGGCATTTTTGTCTTTCCAATAAAAAAAAATGTAATGTATTAAAATCTGTTTCCTTGATTTAAGTCAAATATTTAGTAAACAAATTGTTTTCCTCTTAAAAAAAAGGAAATTTTTAAACTGATTTTCTAATTCTAAATGATAAATTCTCTTTCTCAAGTATGGTACATTAGTTATAAAATAAAATAGTTTGCTACCTAGAAAATCTAAAATATTTCAATGTATTTTAGATTGTGTACTTGTCATATAAGATTAATGTCATTGTTTAATTTGGTCAATTAACTATTAATGCATGTGTAGGTAGGGTCTCTATTTATATTTTGGAAACAAGAATCACATTAGCCTATAAATAATGCACACACTCTACACTATTGAAGTACATTTCTCAGTTTTATCACCACTTTCTGATAAATCAAAGTTAGGGTTTTCTTTTTCACTACAACTATAAGCATGTCTAACATCAATTCTTTACATGTTATGTTCTTAAGGGCATTGAGTTCTCACCCTACTCTTCTTCAATGCCCTATATGTGACGAAATCGGTCACACTAATGATGAATTCATGATTCATTTCCAATCTCATCCTATGCGTGAACAAGTGAAATATCTAGCTGAAGGTTTTAGCGTATTAGGTATAACAACAAATGTTGTTTTACCACCAGAGCGATTGGAAAGATTCACCAGAGTAGAGATGGTTACGCCCCAAACAACACCGCCTCCACCTCTGCCTTCATCACCACCACAACAAGGGTCACCTCTGCCTTCATCACCACCACACCAAGGGCCGTATCCAATCAGAGGTATCAGTGATGGTGAAAGCGTAAATGCAGGTTCAACAGGTATTGACCTAAATGAAATTCCTTGTGAGCCCACAGGATCTCAAGATGTTCCTATTCAAATTCCATTTGGTGGACCACAATTGATTGATGGCGATGATGGTACAAATGATGAGATAGATCTAGACTTAAAGCTATGAAATCAAATGTATCCATTTTTATATATGTTGTTTTATTATTTTCCGCCAACATTGTCCAATCGTATTTATTCAAAATACTTTTGAAACAAACGTGCTATATGAAGTAAGTTCTTTTACCCAATTTGTTCAAGAAATGATCCATTACAAACAAGTAGTCTTTTTTTTGTGTGTGTGAATGAAAACACTTTATTAATCGCCTCAACTATACAATGACACTTTGTCACATTACTTTGAACTATGTTTCAGATGTTCATAAGATATCATTGTATCAATTACAACATAACTTGAGAAGCCAGAATGTCAAGAAATCCTATTTATACAAGAAATAGAAATTTTAACTAGATTATGAGCTAACACATTCCACGTTTGGGGAATATATGTAATCTTGATTTCTTCAAAAGACTTCATCAATCGCCAGATGTCCTCACAAAGGGTCTCTATTTCCCAAGATGTCATCAAATTCTTTTGCAACATTTATTTGACATTCTTTGCATTTGATACTATGTGAACCTTTGACCAAACCTTTTGTAGTACTCTTTCCACGGCTTCTTGAATTGCTAGCGCTGATGACCACAACTGTCTGTAATTGTCATTCCAATGCTTGCTTTTTCCTTCTCCCTCTGTTGACCTGCATCTGTGAAAACAACAACTCCATCTCGGGTCAAAGTAATAATTACATCATAAATCTTGTTGGGGTATAGGATCATTCTCGAATTTGCACAACATCCTCATATTTATGTAAATCAACGCTTTCTACGTTTTTCATAAAAGATAGACAGACACTCAATCTTAGTAGCTCAATAGATTCTGATATTGAGATGTATTACAAAATTAAGTCATTCCACCATATTGTAAGATTCGTAACATTTTCTAAATTAGGCCTCTTAACGGGAGCCAGCTTCCATACTAGTTGAACTTTTGAGTAACTGAAAAACATATGGTCAACTGCTTCGATTTCTAAGCCACGAGCCCTATAAACATTACAATTTTGATGCGATCTCTTAGAAATATTTGCACCAACAGGTGAGGAAATGTTTGTATTTATTTTTTATTTTAAGTGACCATATGACTATAAGTAGCTCTTCTATATCTAGTTAGCTAGAATCTATTAGATGATCTTCCCCTGACCCTGACTCAATACCGAACAACTACCCCGATTTAATTTTCAATCGTGAATCGATACTCAATATTCAATATCTGACAACCACTTTAATTTGAAAGCCGACTTTAATTATGAACCTGACTCCAACCCATGTCCCACTTCCGAAGTGATTGACTAAAGTCAGGGCTAGGGTTCCTATATGCATTGGGGTTGAAAGTCGAATCTTAAATTGAGGTTGAGATTAAGTCCCTAGTTAAGAAAGAATCGGGTCTCGAATCGAGGGTTGAATTTTGAGTTGGGGTCACATTTCCAGTTGGGATCCCACTGGGTCGAGTTTTGATTTAGGGTCAGGTCGAGGCTATAGGCTTGGAGGGTAGAAAATAGGTGGGCCTCAATGAAGGGTTGGGGTGGGCAAAGGTAGAGGTTAACGGTTGTGTAGTTGAGGGGCAATTTTTTAGAATTTTGAAAAATATTTTCTTAGTATTAATAGAAAAATTATTTTCATAAGAAAAATCTTTAAATCAATTAAACATATAATTATTAAAAAATATAATTATTAAAAAATATCTTTTTTTCATACCAATAAACACATTCTTTCTTTGGAGAAGCTTACGTACTTAAATATCTTTTCATCATCATGAATTGTATCTTGTCTTCATCACCCCACCTGCTTAGTGCTCTAATTTGTTTTTTTTTGAGTTAAATGTTAATTAAAAGACTTGGAGGAGTTATTAGGGAAAATTAATTATTTGCTAATCTCATATCTGTAAAGCTAACAACTACCAACCAGATTTGACAAGGTATATCTTGTACTTCAGCATTTTATTAATGAAATTGTCTTTTTTTCTTAATCTAGTTGTGTAAATATATCAAGTCATTACTATTATAATAAATAAAATTAAAAGTATAACATAAATTTTTAATTCAAAATAAAAAAGTTAATAGTACTCTTATATCAAATTTTAACATGACGTGTACATAAATGATTTAACAAAAAATAAAAACATAAATCTATAATCTTATTCAACACTGAATTTTACTTAACCTTTAAAGTTAAAATACTAACAAAATTATGCTAATAAATAAATAAGTAAATACATATACAACAAATAAAATAGATATATGAGAAAATCACATGAAATTACAAAAAAATAAAAATATAGAATTAGAAGGAAATGAAATATAAATAATATTGCCATCCATATTGCTAATACATATATTAATTGATATTATTCCTTATTATATCGTGCCAAAGTATATAGTATTCTAGTATAATTAAATACGAATATTATTTAATATCGTTAAATAAATATAGATTATTATTTTATACTACTAATAAAATATTTTAGTCTGTTTTATATACTTACCATCTTATCACCCAACTTTTGGACAAAACTCGAACCCTCTTACACGTATTGTTTACATTATGTCACAATAATCGAATAAGTTAAAATTCTTTTGGAATTGAACTCAATTTTCAATATTAGATTAATCGAATAACATCACCACATGCACACTTCGTAGTCATTCCCGCAAAAACAAATATTTAAAGTTAGATGAAAAGGAAACCGCTACGAGAGGCGAAGTCAGAATTTAAAAAAATTTCAGACTGAACTAATCGTTTAGTTATGTTATCGAGTTTTATCAATAAAATTTGAATTAAAATTACTAAATAAAGCTAGAGACGTTAGATGTATTCTAATAAAGACTAGAGCTAGTGTGTGAACATACAGATTTGACGTCAAGGGTGTAGCTACATTAACTCCAGGGTGGTCACTCGAACACCGTTATACTATGCATATAAAAAGTTCAATTGTGTATATATATATATGTCATAAATTTTTTTTTAAAGATATATATTAAAGTTCTAGGAAAAAAAAAGTTTCTACTATTTCTTAACTTTGGTTTTGGCGTAGATTGCGGGGTTTAAAAGGTCTCAATCTTCAAAACATCCTACTTTTTATTTCACATACCATATCAAATAGCAATAAACCCCCCCCCCCCCCCCCACACACACCCAAAAAAAAATGCAATTTTTTCAAGTAAATAGCAAAACCTCATCATGCCATGGCATCAAAAATCTTATTTTAATATCTTGTTTTGCTTGCACAATTTATTTTCTATATCCATTCATTCTTGTTCCAAATTCCAATTTTCTTGATTATTCCTTACATGATCAACCATTTGGTTTATCATCACCAATTACTCTTCAAAATGTTGTTTTTGGAATTGCATCTAGTTCAAAATCATGGTCAAAGAGAAAAGAATATGTGAAACTTTGGTGGAAGCCAAATGAAATGAGGGGTTGTGTGTTTCTTGAAAAAGATTTGCCTAATAGTACAACTACTACAAATGGTTCAATTTCTCTTCCTCCAATTTGTATTTCAAATGATATTTCAAGATTCCCATATTCAAATAAAGGTGGGAGTCCATCAGCAATTAGAGTGGCACGTGTCGTGTCAGAGACAGTCGCGCTTTATCTTAATCATTCAGATGATGATGTGAAGTGGTTTGTTTTTGGAGATGATGACACTATTTTCTTCCAAGAAAATTTGGTGAAGACATTGTCTAAATATGACAATGGGCTTTGGTATTACATTGGGTCAAATTCAGAAAGTTTTATACAAAACAAGTTTTTCTCATTTGATATGGCTTTTGGTGGTGCTGGTTTTGCTATAAGTTATCCATTAGCTAAAATTTTGGCTAGAGTTTTTGATTCGTGTATAGAGAGATATGCACATCTTTATGGAAGTGATGGTAGAATTCATGCCTGTTTGACAGAACTTGGTGTTACATTAACACATGAGCCAGGCTTTCATCAGGTTCCATTCCCTTTTTTCCTTCTTCTTTTGTTTGGGTTTTGCTCGAGCTTATCTTCGTGTAATCTTATTAGTTACAATTTTGAGATGTGTGACTCTTTTTGAAATACTGTGTGAATCTGAGATGCTTCGTCTATCTTGTGACTTTAAGTCTCGTATTTAATTTGATAGCATAGTCAATTACTCATTAATCGAATGTAATAGTAAAATCATAATTTTTTTTTTTTATCAAATCAAAGTAAATGAACTTTTCCTAATATGATTACAACATCATTTGGTGATGCATCAACTATTTGTCAATAAGTCATAAAATATGAATGACTAGTCAAGTTCAGTTACTTTAATGTAACAAAATTGGTTTCGAAATTATATAAATGTCAGTGATTATACGTGAAATTAACTTTTTTGATTTTTTCGTGGCAAAGCATAATTGACACCAATTTTCTTGTATTTCTAGATGGATTTTCTTGGAAATGCATTTGGATTATTAGCTGCACATCCAATTAGACCTTTGGTATCACTACATCACATGGAGAAAATTGATCCAATTTTCCCTAACATGACAAGAATGAAGTCCCTGGAGCATTTGTACCATGCTGCAAATTTTGATCCACAAAGAATTTTGCAGCAAACAGTATGCTACGATCGACGATTTTCGTGGACAGTGTCAGTGTCATGGGGCTATGTTGTACAAGTTTTTGAGAACAATGTACAATTGCCTGATGCACTACGTGTGCAGGAGAGTTACTTGCCCTGGAAAAAGAATGCTTATAGTACACTTTATGAGTTTAATACAAGGAAATTTGAGGTTGATATATGTAAAAGACAACTTGTTTATTTCTTGGATGAAGTATCTTTGGGAGTTGATGGAATAAAAACTATTTACAAGAAGAGAGCATATGATAATTGCACATTTACCAAGAATTCACCAAGGAAATTAGATGAAATTAGAGTATTCTCTCACAAGTTAGAGCTTGACAAAAAGAAGGTATGTTATCGTACTTTTATTTTTAGTCTGGTTAAAAAAATAAAGTATTTTTAGTTTTTGGTAAAATTTTAACTCTATTATTCAAATTTTACTCCATTAAGGGGTAGAGCTAGAGAGGCGGAAGAGGGTTTCATCCAAATCTCTTTCGCTGAAAAGTTAAAGTAATTACATTCTCTTATAACAAAAACACGAAAAGTTCAAGACCATAAGATGTCAGATTGACATTTTGGTGTGTTACATACACTTTTAGTTTAAAACTATGAGATTTGAAAGTTTTATCACTTATATGTATTTTTTAACTTACTGTCCTGGCAAAATAAGATAACTTTACGTTCCTATTATCATGACACTTATATTTTTAAAAAAAATATTTTTAACATTTTGTTTAATGTGATATGCAGTTGGTAGCACCAAGAAGGCATTGCTGTGATATATTAACTTCTACATCTGATCAAGTGATGGAAATAGGGATAAGAGAATGCAAAGAAGATGAACTTATTTACATGCATAATTAGAGATGAAATTATTATTTTTCTTTGCTTGTGACATAATTTAGATAAAAAAGATCCAGAGTCAGATAAATAAACAGGGATGTCATAATTAATTGTTATTGTATATGTATTAATTTTACTTAGTTTAGATATATACTTTACTAAAGCAATTTAGAGAGCTATTAGGACTTTTTTTTATCAAGAAAAATCTCAAATTTGAAGGAAAGTTAAAGAATTTTTAAAATCATTGTACATATTTTTTTATATAATGTCTATAGTTTAATATGTCGTAGCAAGTTATTTGCTTTATTATTATATCATATTACTATAGTTAATTCTACTTATTATGAATAATCACTTATAATCATCTTTTTAAGTTTGGACTGATTCGTAAGTGATTTATCCCTTTTCATTTTTTTTCAAATTTTGAGTAACTCTTTCGTCATTTTTTCATTGTTATTTTGATCTGAGACTTTAAACTCCAAAAAAGCGTATATTCTATATAAAGTTATGTCATATTTTATTTTAAAAAAAATTATTTTCTTTTGTTAAATTCAGCGCATCAAAACTCGTCACACGTCCTCATCGATCCACCCTAAACACTATGCATAATTTGACTAGTATACAAACATTATTATTTATGAATATATAATATGTGTTGATAGGAAGTTGGCCTTTTTGTTAGGCCACCTAACTTTGCTAATGTGTCCATAATCTATTAGCACTAATTAATTAATTGCCAAAATTTTCTTGATTGTAGTCAACTTTCACATCATGATATTCATTGACTCAAATATATCCACTTGTCTTCATGTGATTCAGTCCTCTATTAAAAATGTTAGAAACTAGAATAATGAAACACAACGAGTGGTGAGTACTGATTCATTCTTAATTAGAATTTTCGTGTTCAAATATTTTTTAAGTATAAAATTATTTTTATTAGAAAATATTTTATTAATAACATTAAACTTTTAAATTAAATTAAATTTTAAAATAAATATCGATCACCAGATAAAAAATAAAAATAAAAATTGAAAAGCTAGTTCCTAGTATTAAGTCGGTCAACATTATGTCCCACATTAATTTGTATTGGGCGAAATTTGCGGGTCTAAAAAGCTTATAAAGTTTTTTCCTCATTCATGTACTCGTGAACTTCTTTTTATTCCGATAAAATTAGCTTACGAAAATATAATTTTCTTGTTATTAAAATAAGTTAATGATGGTCCATTTGTAAATTTTTTCTTATTTATGCTAGTTTTTATTTAAATACACATTGAAACAATAATTTCCTTTTATGATGCATAAATTTTTATAACTCGACATCATAATTTCATATAAGTTATCGCTCAGGCTTTTAAAAAACTTAAATCTCATTAGACATAAATTCAATGTCAGGAATAAGAATTAAAGATCAATATATTATTCTTCTCATATGATTCACTCATTTATTAACTTAATACATTTTTGATCCGTAAAGTCTATTCATCATAACTCATATATTGATATGTTGTTCAAATTGATCCATGAAAATCTTATCAAAATATTTTTAAAAATCACATTTTTTGTTTGATATGTTAGATGTCATTATAATAAAGAAAATTTTATTTTATTACAAATTTAAACTGATAACAAAAAAAAACAAATTAAAACACAACAAGAACTAGTCCAATTATAGCTTGTCTTAGTCCAGACTTATTTTAATTCAAATAACTTTTAGACGGAATTTTGTATCGGGAAACTTATATAAATATACTATAACAATAAAATATTTACTATTTGTAGCAATAACATTTTTTTTATTTGATCACTTGTAATTCATTTATAATACAAGTTGAATATATATTACAAAGAACAATTTATTATTCACATGTAATACAAGTTTTAATGATGGATAATGCATTTATTACACATTTTAATACACTTATAATACAATGTGACAATTTTTTACCAAACAAACATAAGATATTTCAAAAACAATTATATTTCAAATATATTGCATACATAATTCACTTTTAATACATATTACAGATTTATCACAGTATTACTACAAATAATAATAAACAAAAAGTATCGCTAAAATCAGTAATTATTTTTAAAAATGTATTAATTCATGTAACTTTTTGCGGTTCTAAATTATTTACACTACTAGACTAGATACGTCAATTTGGGCCAATTGGGCCGAGAAAACAAACTGATCGAAACAACATGGGCTATTCATTTGGGGAAGTTACGTATGTACCCGCTCAATATTAAATTAAGATATTCATACATATAAACATTTACGGAAACACTTAGATACATTTTACTTTGCAATATTGTATATTTTATTAAATTTTGGTGCCTGTAGATATGTTCAAGTACATGTATCTCGGATATAAATGGTCAAATTAAGTGTAATTTGTTCTAGATACATTGTATCCAAGTGAAATCGCATGTATTTGAGATACATAACAATATCTTATTCGCCTCTCTCCTATCTCACGCACTGCTCTCCCATCTCAATTGTCACTCTTCGTCTCATGTATTTGGGATACATACGAATCTTGCACACCTCCCTTCCCAATCTCGCTCATTTGTCTCCCTATTTTTGTGTCTATTGTAAAGCATTTTTTTTAATAGAACCTTAAGGAGTAAATAATGAAATTATTAATTAATAATTTCTTAAGGTTCGTATAAAAAATGAAGAGGGAGGGTAACTTATATTATAGTTACATTATGAATAAATCATGATATAAATGGAAAGAGCACTTCGTGAAACAATAATATTTATATAGAGATATTTAAGTTGGTGAGTGTGAGGGTACACTTGCACTCACTATAAGTTAATGGAAAAACCAAAATTGACTCGAATTGATATATCTTTGAAAACCAATTAAATTGATTTTCTTTTTATTGTTTCCTTTTATTTTATAGTATTAGACTAAGCACCAAAAATATTACTATAGTTCTAGAAGCCATAAATGTAAGAGGAGTTTGTCAACGTGAGATCTTCCATGTTACTCACTAATTGTCATATACTTCTTATAAAAAATTAAGAAGATAATTTAATTTGATTATAAAATATTTTTTTTTTATTATTATTATATTAATCGATCTCCACATAAAGATGAAAACTATGAATAATTAATTATATTTTTATTTTAATTTTTTAAAAACTCATTTATTTAAAACTATGTATTATAAGTTAAATAAAATGGATCGAGGGAGCATATTCAAACTTTTACCTTTTCTTTCTAGGTCATAATATTCAAACTTATACGCTCACGTTCCATATAAGATCAGCCTCCATATTTAGTGGTCATCTAATGATCTAATCCATTAAATCTACTTTTAATTGTTTGATTAATTATAAATGTAATTGTGGAACTTGACACTAAGTTCAAATCATTTTAATTATCCTATGCAACAATTGGTTTATCATAATCTAATTATTAGGTATATTACAATCCATATATCCTTAAATCATGTATATAAATTTCAATGTAAAGATTATAATAGAAAGTAATATTATAGAAAAATTATATAATTGAACATATTTCCCTACCATATTATTATTATTATTATTATTATTATTATTATTATTATTATTATTATTATTATTATCTATGCTTTTAAATATTACGTATCTTACACTTACAGACATGTATTGTTGCTATCATATACATAAAATAGGGAGATAGGTGAGCGAGACTGGGAAGGGTGACAAGCGAGATTCATATGTATCCCATTACATATGAATCACACTAGATACATATATTTGTATATGTCTGGAGAGAGGTTAGAAAGACGAGCGAGATTTACTATATAGCCCAGATATACATGCGAATCTACTTGGATACAATGTATGTAGAATAAATTACACCTAAATTTGAACTCATGTATCTGAGATACATGTATCTGGATGTAACTAGAGACACCAAAATCTAATAAGATACATAACATTGCAAACTAGAGTGTATCTAAGTAATTAAGTACTAAATAGAATTTATATATGTAAGTTTCCAATATATAGTCATACAAATATATATGACTAATTTGAACAACAAGTTTCAATATTTTCATATGCAAACTTCATATCCAATTAAACATCGTCACATAAATTAGAGTGATTAGAGTATACATATATATGTACAAACTATTTACACAAGTTAAAAGTGAAAGATCAAATGTAGAAAATATATATATTAGTGAATAAAGTGAACAATCGAAATAATTCAGAAATTTTGTGATTAAACACTTTTGTAGTTAATGAACTTCCCAACTACATACTACTAATCAAACCTTCCATTGGAACAAAATGGAATTAGTCAACTTCCCACCCAAAACCATAAAAAATGCAAAATAATTAAAATAAAAAGTCAACAATTATGGCTATGCATATGACTTTTCTACCCTCTACTTGAAGTTACAAGTTTATTAAATGGTGCACCATGTGAAGTTTTACATACCATCTCATATTTTTTTTCCATCAAAATATGTCTTCCTCAAAATTAATCTCTTGTCTATTTTTCCTTTCATCCATTGCAATAGTGATATCCACAGATCCATTATTCCATTTTTGTTCAAACCATGAAAATTTCACAGCCAATAGTTACTATGCACAAAATTTAAAAAATCTCTTAGGTGATCTCTACTTGAAAACACCTCCAACAGGGTTCTCAACAAGCTCAATTGGGCAAAATCATGATCAAACAAATGGACTTTCTCTATGTCGCGGCGATGTTACAAGCAACAATTGCAAGTCTTGTGTATTAGATGCTAGTGAAGAACTAGGAAAACGTTGTCCTTACGATAAAGAAGCTATAATATGGTATGATAATTGTCTCTTGAAATATTCTGATAAAGATTTCTTAGGAAATATCGATAACACGTACAAGTTTTACATGTGGAATGTTCGCGTTGTGAGTAATCCTGAATATTTCAATGCAAAAACTAAGGAATTGTTGGGAAGCTTGAGTGAAAATGCTTATAAGACGACGAATTTGTATGCAATTGGAGAAATGGAGATTGAAGAAAATAAGAAATTGTATGGATTGGTTCAATGTACAAGAGATCTTTCAAATGAGGATTGTAAGAAGTGTGTTGATGGTATTATTACTGAAATTCCAAGTTGTTGTGATGGAAAAGAAGGTGGAAGAGTTGTTAGTGGAAGTTGTAACTTTAGATATGAAATATACCCTTTTGTTAATATTCCTTAGAACTTAGAAACTATATGATATATGCTATAATATGTAACTAAAATTCCTATATTGATATAATTTGGTTTAAGTAGTATGTTTGGTGAATAAAGAATGGACAATTATGTTTTTGTACTTTGATATATATATATATATATAGTAGTGAAATCAAATTATTACAATAATATAATTCCTTGCGGAGAATTTTAATACATGATGAGATATTATAAGTGACAGAATGAGTACGATTGACTATTCGAGAGTGAACGTTCCCTTCTACGTAGGCTTCAAAATTAGAAGAAAAACATAAAATTGGAGGGAAATTAAGAGAATTAGAGGTGATGTTTGAAAAAAGCGACACTAATTGCCGGTAATAATAATTGACTAATATTTGACTTTACAATATAAATTAGCGGCAATTAATAAGTCGTTGCTTACGAATTGTCTCTAAAACTGTATTTTAGTAACAAAGTAAAGAAGAATATTATTTTTAGTATATTAGACATGTAGAAAAATTAAGAAAAACACAAATTTATTGCTATAGTTTGCTAATTACGTACGATTGATAGTTACAGGGAGGAGAGATGCGAGCGAAAGAGAGTAGAGAGTGGAAAGATGTGAAGTGTATTTATATCTCTGTTGAATTGTTTATATATATATATATATCTTTGTATATCTGACGAGCGAGATTGAGAGAGAGAGAGGGGAGAGATAATTTGTCTATATATCGATCGCCTCTCTCCCCTCTCTCTCTCTCTCAATCTCGCTCGTCAGATATACAAAGATATATATATATATATATGTATGTATGTATATGTATAATTTGTATTTGTATATGTAATAGAGATGAGAGAGGCGAGAGAGAGGAAGAGAGGAGAGAGACACATATAATTATAGTTGAAAATAGGCGAGTGCTATTTAATTCAAACTATAGCTACGTTAGCTAATTAACTACTATATATTTGTTTATTCGCGTAATTTCTCTTTTCTATATTATGTAACAATTCAACTTTAAGATGCATATTTTTATCTTGAAATATTTTATAGTCATATAAATATCTATTACTTATTTTAGATACAAAATTAAAAAAAAAAGATTAGTTCTTAAATTTTGTGTCAACGTACAAAATGGAACTGATGAGGAAGTATCATATAAATTACTTTTTTGAAGAACTACTTAATCATTTGATTAATATTATTTATGTGGAACGCTTGACACTAATTATTAAGCTCAAAAAATAGTTTTTCACAAAATATATATATATATAAGTATATAAAAATATTGACTAAATAATTATGTGATCAAACAAACATATTAAAATTGTGTTATTGTATCTAATTACATGTTAACTAATTGTCATTAAATAAATAATTATTACTACGGAATATTTCTTTTGTCATAGCGTAGGTCTACTCGGGAGAAAAGTTCAAAATCCAGCCATTACTTTTGAAAGGAAAAGGTCAAATAAATTATTAACGATAAATAAAATTATTGTCATAATTAAAATAAAATTAACATTTGAATTATTCCATTATTTAGTATTAAATAGACATTTTATAAATAGGAGTACTATAAGACTAATTAGAGCTTGAACGTGCATCCACCCATACGACAGCCTACAATATTATACATTGTTAATTCATAATTGGTCAACTAAGATTATATCAATCACACTCTTTCATTAATTTTTTATTAATCGAGAAATATTAATAAATTAATTATTTTCTTTTTATAAGAGGTGTTTCAATGATTGTGAATCAACATGAGTTGTAGTGTAGTAGTGAGATTGTTTTACTCTTGATCAGAGGTCTCAGTTCAAGCCTGAGTATGAAAAATATCTTGTTGAGAGTATTATCCTCGAATGCACGATTCAAATTTAATTGGGAATTCAATGTGAATAATAATTATGGGTAATTTGAATAGTAAAGAACATGTTGGCTCAATCTAAATCGAATTTATACCAACTCTAGAATAATTAGGAGATTCTAATTACGGTGGAACCAAATAATAATAACAATAAATGTGTCTTGAAGGGTTTTTTTTCTCAACTTGTTAATGACATATATTGAGAATACATTTCAATTATCATTTTTATTTTTTACAATAATACTCCATATTGTAGCATGTTCTTGTGATACATTGTACTTCGCAAAGAGTCAATAACGTGTAATTACACTCGAGCATATAGCCCATATAGCTAATTAAATATTACTTAATAATTTATCGTTAATTTGTCATTAAATAAAATTAACTATAAACTTATTGTTGATATCCGTCTCTAATTCATAGTGATTTATTTCAATATACTTCATGTGCTAGTGTATTAGGTATCGAATAACATAGGTTGAGGTGTAGTGGTGAGACTGTTTCACTCTTAATCAGAGATTTTGAATTTGAGCTTCCAAATGGTTCCTGCAGTGCGTAATCCAAATTTAATCAGATCTCCAATATAAATTTCAGCCATCGGGTGAAAAAAAAAAGAGAAGTATTATAGGTATCTGCTAAATTAGTCCTTAGCACAACCCATTATTAAAAAAATCACCGTCGTTGGCATGTTTGGATTATGAAATATATTAATCTTAGTCAAACTATCTATGTCCTCTTTCAAAAGAATTACATATAAATAGCAGAATTTTGCTATAAATAAGACAACAATTCTCAAAATATAGCCAAATTAATTAGTGTTGTAACATTTTTGGTGATTAAAAATGGCTATGGTTAGATTATTAATGAATTTGGCTACCATAGCCATTTTGTTTGGTTCTACCATGGCTGCAAATCATACAGTGGGAGCTCCTCAAGGTAGATGGGATCAAAGCACTGATCTTACAACATGGGCTGCATCTGAAACTTTCCTAGTTGGTGATAGTTTGAGTAAGTCTACCCTAATTAATCTTTTAATATCTTAGGCAGATTTATAATTTGAAGTTTATGGGATATCAATATTGCAACGCTAATTGGATTATAATCAAATATTTATACATATTTCATTGAATTTTGAGTATAACATCGGGTTTCTTTCTCTTATTTCATGAATCAATCTTTCAGAATACATAAATATGTCATTTAACTTAGCAGACATAAATACAAATAGACATACATGTCATACGTGACATAATACATCATAGGATACAAAATTGTCATATAGGACGCCACGTAGGACGAATGTGTCATTCGTTCAATGTTATACAAGTGTTTATTTGTGCAAATTTAAAATTGGAGGGCGTAGATGCCAATTAAAGTCAAATTAAAAGACATTTATATATCATGTCATTTTTATTTGGTTTTCCATTTGATATTTGATATCTCTTATTAACAGTGGCATAGCCACATACTATTAAGGGTGTTCAATTCGTCGGAAAAAATTAACATATATACATTGATATACGAAATGATTAAATAACCTATTTTGGACACCCTTAACATAACAATTTGCTATTTCTGGACACCCTTTAAGAAATTTCTGACTCCGCTACTGCTGACTAATATGGATTTGTGTTGCATAAGGCTAAAAGGAGATACACTCCCTAATAGATGTTTTTCCATACCTAGATATCGAACCAGAAACATATGATTAAGAACGAAGAAATTCTATTCTATTCATTCCATCACAACCTTCATTGATTTTTCCGTGCATGTTTTCTAATTTTGTTTTTTTTTTTACTTGATTGACAGTTTTTGTGTATACTCCAAACCATGATGTTCTTGAAGTTAGAAAAAGTGATTATGATTCTTGCCAAACAACAAATGCAATATCTACAAATGGTGGAGGAATGACTATCATTTCTCTATCTTCTACTGGCAAAAGATATTTTATATGTGGAACAGGTGGACACTGTGCCTCAGGAATGAAACTTGAAGTTAACACACTTGCAACAGTTCCTCCACCTCCTGTTAAATCCCCTGTTTCAGCACCATCGCCGAAAATTGCACCTAAAATATCCCCTGTTTCTGCTCCATCCCCGAAAAATGCACCTAAAATCTCCCCTGTTTCAGCACCATCTCCTAAATCTTTGGCACCAAGTGCACCTAAAAGCTCCCCTCCTGCTACTAGTCCTGAGACTCCGTCGTTGTCTCCTTCTTCTACTGAATTTGTTCCAACATCATCTCCATCGTCATCACCATCGTCTGCTGATAAAGTTAGTGTCATTGCTAGTTCTACCGTCGTGGGATTTGGCCTTGTTATTATGATGTTGTTCTTTATGTGATTCGTTTGATTATTGTTTTAATTCTATTTTGTGTATGATTTATTCGATCTTGATATTTTGATGGAGAGAAATTCTTGTTTAAAATGTATAATTTTGATAAAGACGGCATGAATGTCTACTTGTTATATAGAACAAAATAATTTTATTCTTGGCAATTTTTTACACAAATCAATTACATTTAAATCTTCGTTAGTAGCGGCAATAGCAATGTACCCAGTATAATTGGTTTACGAAATAAAAAGACTCAATAACAATGTATCCAGTATAATCGGTTTGTATACAAAATTAAAAATATGGAGATGCGGGGTATCGATCCCCGTACCTCTCGCATGCTAAGCGAGCGCTCTACCATCTGAGCTACATCCCCAATTGATGTTTAATTTGATCACATAGTGAATATAAAGTTTTATTTTAAGGATTGGTGTTTAACTTTTGTTTACATTTTTGCAAGTATAAATATTCACTAGATTTTCTACTAGCTTTTTAAACCTTTTATCAAACTTATATATTTAACTTTATAGCGAATAAAGATACATGAAATTAGCTTAAACTCGTAAAATGCAAATTAATAAGTACTTAATAGTTATGCAATTACCATTAGTTGAAAACATCAAATGCCCTAGTCATCTCAACAACTATGATCAAACAAAGAAAATGGAAGCATCCTCTCTCCAAGAGATTTTGAGTCCGATCCACCACTAAGAACGCTTCTTCATATTACAATTCGAATGACCTATGCAATTGTCACAGTAGATGTGGCATAGAACGCGACAGAAAATATGGCATGTACGAAACACAAAATTCCGCCAATTGAGAAGAAATGATGATGCAATAAACCACATGAAGATCTCGATTTGTTATTTGACATTGTGCCAATCACTAGCATTCCCATTCCAACTGCCATTATTATCCTAAAAATCCCAAAAATTCAAACAAATTACAAAAATAAAGGAATAAGAATAACATGGTATATCTATAATACCACACCATTTAAAAGATAATATTATTACACAATTTAAATCTTAAATTTAGAATTACAAAATTTTATAATCTTTTTCGTATATTTTTAAACTTTGTGTCACAAAAGCAAGATATATACACGTACTAATATAACACATATACCAATAACAATAGCCTAAAATCACGGTAAAACATATTGATTAGAGCAACTTTCTTTATCCCATGCATTCTAAAGTGTGGGGCTCGAAGGGCTAAAGTCTCTATATTGTCTGACTTTTTTTTTTATATAAAAAATAAAAAATTGCAAAATAACAAATACAATTATCTACAAAAAAAAATTAAAAAAAAATTGTTTATGCATGTCTATTTTTTGGTGAATTATATTTGGCGAGTTTGTTTCAATTTATTTATCTTACTATTTTTTAGTGTGTTTTGAAAAGAATGCATCTTTTTTTTTCTCGTCATTGTGATAATTCTAACTGTTCAGATGACATGTTTAAGTCGATACGACCAAAAAGACATTACAATACATTATATTCCACTTATCTTTAACTAAAGATCATACGATTCAGATATATATCTTTTTAACTTTTTTAAACTTCACGTCAAGTAAAAATCAAACAAATAAATTCGTAACCACGTATCTTTAACTAAAGATCATACGATTCAGATATATATCTTTTTAACTTTCTTAAACTTCACGTCAAATCAAAATCGAACAAATAAATTCGTAACGGAGAGAGAGATATACCATGTGAAAAGAAGACAAGCAAGTGATAATTGTCTACTAGGTGGTGCTTTTTGTATGTCATCTCCAGTGCAATAGCAATAGCTGCAGCCTCCAACAAGATTAGCAAGAATATGAGCAGCTGCTAGAAGACCAGCAGCAGCTAACCCTAGAATAAATGCATCATGGCTTGGCTCTTTACACTCAAAAAACCATAGCTTCATGTGTTTTACCTTCAATACCACACACACACACAAAAAAATGAGTTTCAATTAAGTTCTATGACAATTGACAAACATTATAAATTGATATATAATATGATATAGACATGATTTAATTAATTCCTTTCTATATAAATATAGTCCAAAAAATTTATTAAGTTATGTCAAATTCGTAGATAGAATTTTGAGTTTTTGGTTGTGAATATTTATTTTTTAAAAGAGAAGTAGTTTATTAAGTTGTACATAAATTATTTTTACTTATATATTTCTCTCTTTATCGATTTGTTTGTTTGATTTTAACTTGCGATGAAGTTATTAAGAAAGTAAAGTTTACTCCTCTAGTTTTAAGTTAAAGATATATTGAATATATCAAAATATATTTTAATCTTGTGATGTTTGATGTTAAACATGTATGAAATGAAAGAGTTGACAATAAATGAAAGTAGCATTTTTTTTAAACAGATTAAAAAGGAGAGAAAATGAGTGCATTTTAAAGTAAAAAACACAAAAATTTAAGCAAAAGTTATTGAGTTCAGCCGAACTCGCATAAACAGAAATATAAAACTACACTCTTTTAACTATAAGAAGTTATTATTTTATTTTTCAAATTATTATATCAAACTTAATATAAAGAGTGACTTGTTACCTGGTTTTGAGCTCCTTCTGCTTTAATTCCAAGAAGACCAGCTAGAGCATCCAAAGCCACAATGACTAAGCATGCGAATATACCAAACAACTTAGACATTTTTTCATAAACTACTTAATTCAATGACAATTTCAAGAGGAAGAAGAAATAATTAACTTGTTTAAGGTTTTAAATAAACAAGCACCCCTCCACTCTATTAAGCTTGTGTGAAAAAGTGTAAAAGCAAAAATTATCACAATGACAAGAAGTGGATAGTTTAGTGAGCTGAGCTGGACTATATAGTACAAGTATTGAGCTAAAATGTGGTAGTTTGGATCTTTATTGCAATAAATAACAACAAGTAGTATCCATGACGCTGAATATGATAATTTGGAGTGAGTTTAACAATACATCTTGAAGTAAATAAAATACATATCTTTACTATCATGAGCCGATTGTTCATTATTTTCATCAACAATCATATCATCATTTTGATTTTCACCGAATATTTTATTATTACTTTAGTGTTCATGTCACACAAACAACTATTATATAGAGTGTTTTTGTAAAAGATAAAAACTTGATGTAAAATTTTAATTTTTAATAAGATTTGAACAAATACTAATATTTGAGAATTTTGAATATTTGCCAAATAATGACAAATTATATAAACAAATACTATTTATCAAATTTTTACTCAAATATTACTTGGAAAACCTATGGTAAAACGGGTCCCTAGTTTCGTTTTGGCCTTTTGTTCAACCTTTTCTTTTATCTTATATCTAGGATTCCTTTTAGTGGGGAACCAAGAATTTTTTCACTCTCAAGTCTACACCAGCTAAGAAAAATGGTGTGGCAAAAGTCATCAATAACAGTAAAAAAGAAAAGGTAAATTTTATTGAGTGACTACAAAATGTCATTTTTAGTTTAATTTAATTTTCATGTAACTCAAAAGCTAATTCACGATCAAAAGTGAAGGGAGAATATTAATTGTAAGAACAGATATAAGACAATAATTCTTATTAAATTCTTCTATAAATAAAAATTATTAAAACTATATAAATATATGATTACAAATTTAATAACTATGATAACTATAAATTCAATAATAATTTTAAATTTTAAATATTGATTTCGCCTTCTTCAACGAGGATTAAACCATACGACATGCAAGTGTGAAAGAGGGTAGTAATCTTTAAGACTTTTGTGCTACAAAATAAATTCAGTCTGATAATATTCGGTGGCAGTACATTTTGCTGTTGCTTTTCTAATTTCTTGGGGATTGTCGCTAAATCCGATAAAAAAAAATCAAAAATTATTATTACAATCGTTAAATTAATTACTTATTATTAATTTATTTTTTATGTAGATTATCAATTTTGATTTGACTTAAACCAGCCCTAGTAGAAGGCTCAACATCAATTTCTATCACATTACACATGAGTTATAATGTGCATCTTGCTTTTGAGTATTTCTTTCGTTTTAATTTATTTATTCTAATAACTATTTTGGATAGAATAAGATTTTTTTTGAATATTTTCTAAATGTTTTCAATTGGCAAATATTGTTACACAAAAAGTAATATGTAAATTTTATGTTATTTCAAAATGAAGATTTTACATATAAATACACAACAATTATTTTTTTTAATTTGATTCTCATACTTCAAATCAAACGAATAAATTGAAAAATATAATAAGTACTCAACAAAAATCTTAGACCATCAGTTTATAGATGTGGGCTTAAATTTTAGAGGCTTTGTATTAAATCCAAAAATAAGAGGTGACCTTTCATGTTTTTAAGAAACATGGACCTAACTATTCTAAATTATAGCCATACAGTCAAAGATACTTGAATAATGAAGTAGATGGTATCAATAGGCTAATTTTTCTCCAGTTGTATTCTAGTTATGGTTTCAGCCAGCTGCTAGTTGATAGGAGGTTACTTTACTTCTAGAAGTGGTTGCTCCATCACAATCTAGGTAACATGGAGCCACGATGACGGAGCTAAAATTTCTAATAAAAAAGTTTAAAATCTAACTATTTATATGCGATTAAAATTAGTTTTACACATACATACATACATAAATACATACATACATACATATATACATACATACATACATATATATATATGTATATATAGTTCTGTTTTTCGTGTATAAATAGTTCTATTTTCCGTTGAAGGGATTCATCACAGAAGGCTGGCTCCGCCCATGGCCACGGAGGGAAGCATATTCATAATTTAATGATGTAACTATGTCTGTTGATTTGATTTTAGTTGCCATCTATACTCTTTAACTTATGATATGTAGAAGATAGATTTGTATAAAATCGAACACGTAGACACATACGTTTTACTTGACATAATGCAATTAAGGTTCATTACAGGAAATAAAATTGTCATGTAGGACGTCAATGAATGTGACTATTTATTTAATTTTGAAAAAATTTAAGTGTTTAGTTATACAGATCCAAAATTAGAAGACATAAATATCAGTTTAGGTCAAGTTAAAAAAACATACTAATTATTATGTCTTAAAAATTTATGGACTTAGAGTTTACATCGAGCTAGTAGATTTTTTCTTTTTTAAAAAAATAAATAAGGGGTAGGAGAAGGAGAAATAGAGGAAGCGGGATGGAAATGCTACGAGATTTGAGTGAAGATGAGATATGTTGAAGAGTAAAAAAGAACATCGCATATAATGTCGTTTTTTAACTTGTTTATTCTGCTTCCACTAAATGAATGGTTATTTAACTCGTTTAATCTGTGAAAATATTTCCTTTGCTTTGCTTGTGTGTCGAGTCAAAATTATATCACATAAATTGAAACAGATAAAGAGTAACTTTCCACTTCAACAGCTACTTGGTCATTAAGGTTTCATTTTCAGTGAAAAGCACCCCACATAGATCCCACTTCCTCAGCATGTTCACAATTTCCCTATATATACTTTTAGTTATTTCATCAAACACTTTCACTACAATTCAAAATCTTCAAATTTATCTACTTTTCACTTGTTATAATGGACAAAATAATATCAAAATTTATGTTCTTTTGCTCTGTTTTCATTTCACTCCTGATTTTCCAAGGAATGGCGGAGAAATCTCATATTTCTCCGCCATTCCCACGAAAGCTTACGATTAGAAAAATAGCAGAGAGTAGCATTGCAAATCCACCATTATCGAAAGGCAGAATTGAAGAGTTGTTTGAAGAAGGAGAAAATGAAATTGTTGAAGCATGCTCTAGGGCCGAAGCGTCGGCCCCGGAGGGTACTAATATTTTGAAAATAAGGCATCATCATTCTGCTGATAAGTCTATTGCTGGTGGAGAGGTCATTATTGGTGGACTTGTTACTGCTATTTTTGCTGCGGTTTATTGTTATATTCGAATAACTAGAAAGAAAGATAATTTGTAAATATCAAATATTAAGAATTAAAATTTTTTAGTGTTGTACTAGTTATAATGCAAATTAAAAAAAAAAAAAATTAAAGCAAAAAGATTATATGATTTTGTTGTTTTTGTTATTCGAAAGGTTCTCGTGATTCTCAATTTACTTTTTCTAGTTGGAATGAATAAGCGAATTGAAAGTTAACCCAATAAGTTGTGTTTTCAAGTATTCAGAACGTATAAACTCAAAATCCTGATTTTTGTTTCGAGCATTATGGCCACGACTACCGGTAAATGTGTTATTCAATACATGTAAGTTGATTGAATTTCAGATAATAGTAGTTGTTGATTCAGTAAATAAAAAGTTCATACAGAATTAGAAGAAAAAACTTGTAGCAGTGAAATGTTAGTCTGATAAGTTAAGAATTATATTTCATAAGTCATGCCAACTCTTAGTAGCCTTGTCTTGGGAATAGCCATCATTTTGTCACCTTGTCTGAAGTTCTTGCGCAAGAAAGTGTAGGCATAGTTGACAGCAAATTTCTTCAAGAACGACGAATCTTGTTTCGTCACAACTTCTGCTTCTCCCAACAGATAGAACACCCCTTGCTCTTTAGCTTTTTCCACAAATTGCATCTCTTCTTCTGTGTCGAAACTTGGTGGCACAACTTGTATTCGAGTTGATGAATGGTTAGACTGACCTGATGGAATGTTAAGTGATCGAATTGAGCCAGTTGTTGATGATACTCTTGATTCTACTTGTTGTTGAACGTCTTCCTCAACGTGGACCACAGTTGACGATGATTTTGCAGCTACTAGTTGGCCTGATACCGGTGTTTCACCTTCAATATCTTTATCTGCAAATTGATCATTATATGCTGCAAGAATATAATTTTCCTGTTGTATGAACTCTTTCAAATTTTGGATCAACTGGTTTTCGAAATCCTCTGGTTTCCTAATTTGATCATTGTATCCCAACCTAACGACACATCGGAACACCTTGTATTCCCTAGGTTCAACATGTCTGAACAAGAAACGTTCCTCGAGTGATACTTTACTTATAGGAATGGATTTGATTGACACGAGAACGATAATAGAGTGGAGAGATGGAATATTGGAGACAAAGTGAGGAAATATTGGTGGAATCCCCTGAACTAATTCAGAGTATAATAGTCCAATTCCTGGTATTCTTTTGATGTCTGGATTACAAGCCAAGTCCCTTATGTAGTCACTCGAGACCTTGTTATTGAGCTCGAAATGATATCTTTGTTTTTGAACATAATGCCAAATCCCCATGATGATCACAAACACAATCGCGAAAGTCATGGGAAGATAACCACCATCCACGAATTTTGTGAGTTGTGCTGATAGATAGGTTGATTCTATTGTTAAATAGACAGAGTAGAACAGGGCGATACGCCATATGCTGATTTTCCAAATAACAAGCATAACTAATGTTACCATATGTGTTGTTATGAGTTCAGCACTAACCACAGCAATACCATAAGCATGTCCCAATTTTTCAGTTGTTTTGAAGCCAAGTGTAACTAAAACACAAGCAATCATGAGGAAGTAATTGAGTTCCGGGATGTATACTTGACCCTCGTGTTTCTCAGACGTGTGAACGACTTTCACCCTTGGGAAACAACCTTGACTATGTGCCTGAGCTACAATCGAAAAAGCTCCAGATATCATCGCTTGACTAGCAATAATTGCAGCAACAACAGCTACTACAAATGTTGGCCAGTAAAGTGCAACTGTAAAAAAAAACACCAACAAAACCAATTATCTATGGTGTTATGATACCATGTGGGACTATACGCAAAATAATTGATGAAATCAACGAATCAATAAATATATTCACAAACGAAACTTGCCTGGAACTGAAGCATAGAAAGCATTTCCAACATCACCAGGGTTTTTCGTTAGATAAGCAGCTTGTCCAATGTAAGCAGAGAGGATTGATGGAAATACGAGGCAACTAAAGCTTATCTGCAATATATTACACATCAATTAATCAATTTATATCGCGTAAGGCTTATTGAAGAAGAAAATGAAAGGAGGCTTACTTGAATGGATCGCACACTAAAATGGCCCAAATCAGCAAACATAGCTTCAGAACCTGTATAAATCCCCAAATGTGTTGTGAGTAAACATTATTTACCAAGTTCGATATTACATACAGAATTATGAAAATTGTTACCTGTAATACAAAGGAAAACTCCGCCAAGAGAAAGCCATCCATTTTTACCATTTCTTTTGAAGTAATGGAAAATGTACATGGGATTAAAAGCGCGTAAAACGCCTATATCATACTTGAACAAATTGTATAGACCAATGCCACTTATAAATAAAAACCAAACACTTATAGCTGGGGCAAATGTATATCCAACTTTATCCGTACCAAAACGTTGAAAACAGAAGAGAGCTACCAAAATCGCGATAGAGATATACATAATCGACTCTACAAGAATCATATTTTTGGTTAAAGTTAGTTATAAGAGAGGAAAAAAATGAAGAAGATGAATTCATTAACATAAATTTATTACCTTGGCCTAGAGGCTTAATCCCACTTACAGCAGAGAGAACTGTATTGCAAAATAACAATGAAGTAATTATTACTCTAATTTAACTTGTTATAGCAAATTATCTATCGTATTTTTCATGTTATATAGCCACATGAAGTTATTATCCTAGATGTTTGATAAGACCACTTATTTTTGCGTCCTTATATATGTTACTAATATTTATTTATTGACGATTGTAATAGTGTAAAAATTCTTTATATCGAACCTGAGATGCAAGGGGTGAGAACTCCATCACCAATGACCATACATGTTCCAAGGATGGCTAAAAAGACTAGACCAATTTTTGCAAAAATACTGTTCTCCAATTTATGTCTGATTTTTTGAGCTCTTTTAAATGGATTGGATGGTATGTCCAAATCATAGTGTGAAAGTTCTCTATCTTCTGGCTCATGATTTGGGATCAGACTCACTTTTGCATATCTACATATTAAGGAATATAATGCAAATGATCCTCCTGCAAAAATAATAAATAATTAAACTAGATTTTCATCGTATTTTACTTTACGCGACGATATTCAAAATATATATTGACCTAGTATTGGAAATTGTATTTACATATCTCAAAACTAAGCAAGAAGTATTGTTCATAGTTTTGCATAAGTAGGGTCTGTTTGGTAGGAAGAAAAATAACTAAATTTCTTATTTATTTTGTAATATTTTTATAAGAAAAATAAAATATAATAAAAATCTTACAAACAATTATTTTTAATCTAGAAAAACGTGGACTACGGTGGGGTGGGGGTGGAGACAACTTACGAAACTTATTTTTTCTACGGGAATTCATTTTACTCATTTTAAGGAAAATCATTTTCACATAAAAAAATGTATTTTTAAATAAAATTTCTTTTCTAGGAAAAACACCAAAATTGTAGTTGGATATTAAAAAAGGGAAATATACAGGAAACAGCTAAAATTGTCGTTAGATATAAAAAGGAAAATGAGGGATATAATATGGTAAAAAAATTATAAATTGTCTGTTGGATATAAAAGGAAAAAAAGGAAAAAGAGATAATTAAGTTTTTTAAAGCAAGATAATAAATAGGTTCACGCACATTTAATATTCCTAACAAACAGTGCAGAAATGGTCAAATCATATCTTTAACCAAAATTCAGATTTGAAAATATAAAAAGAATGAAACAAATTATAAATATGTATATTAGGTTCATTGAACACAATCTTAAGGAATATTGAAACAAAGATAGAATTTATAGCAAATTTCTAAAAATATCATTTATTTTAATTTTTAAAAATGATATACACTAATGTGAAATTGATAAGACTTTTATATCTTTCATATGTATTCAATGTTGAACAAAATTGTGATTGCAACAATATTTTTTTTTTAAAATTCATTATTTCTTTTTATTAATCATTACACATTTGATATTTCTTCCACTATAAAACAAAGCACTAAACAAGATCAACATTCTACATTTCAAAAAACTTCATAATTATTTTCTATTAATTATGTGATTTCCATAAAATTTTGTATACATTAATATAAGGTACATGTGGAAAGTATGTATCACACAAGACAAAGACTAATAATTCTAAATATTTAAAAGAGTTCTAACAAATTATAGGTACGTAATAATAAAATTATTCAATTCTCCAAATAGTAATGTAAAATGAGCAAGAATATTCTTAAAAACGATTTTGTTACGCGATACGAATCTACAGATATCAAGTGAGAACCCAAATAAACAGATAGTAATGAGGACATGTGTAGCTTACCATTGCCATTATCATTGGCCCATAAGACAGTGAAGACATACTTAGTCATAGGTATGAAGGTTATGGTATATATAATGAGGGACAATACACCAAGAATGTCATCCTTGTGTTTAATTTCATCAGTAAAAGTACTTGAAAAAACATAGAGAGGGGAAGTCCCTATGTCTCCATAGATAACTCCTACTGATTGAAATGCTAAACTCAGTAATGTCTTCCAATCACCCTACATAGTAAAAAAAATAATTGTGTAGAAATAAACAAATGTTGTAAAATAAATCATTGCTATATATGATTCTATCGAAGTGGTAAAGACAGTTAAAAATCATGTTAGGTCATAGATAGATGAAATCTTGTATATGTTCTTTTGAATTACCTCGTTAAAATTTTGATTTTGAACATCATAAACATTTTGACAAATCTACCTACCAAACATACCCCTCGTGGAACAAATTCAAATGAATCCCTTCATTGGTAATTTGAGTAGAAATAAACAAATGTTGTAAAAAAAAAAATCATTTCTATTGAAGTCTTTAATCGAAAAAATCTCGTATAAGTTCTCATTAAAATTTTGATTTCAAACATCTTAATCATTTTTACAAATCTACCTACCAAACACACCCCTCATAGAAGATGAATCCCTTAATTGGAAATTAGTGTAAAATAAACAAATGTTGTTGTAAAACAAAAATCATTTCTAATGAAGTGGTAAAGATGGTTCAAAATCACTTTTAAGTCATCATGGATGGAAGAAATCTTGTATAAATTTTTTCGAATTCTCCCGTTAAAATTTTGATTCCATCACTTACATCAACATCATAAAAAATTTAGTTACGTATGAATAATTTAAAATATACCTTTGACGCGTGTCCTGACGGAGTCAAAGAAACTTTTCCAGCCTCCACGTTGAGGGAATCAACACGATGCAACTTTGTCCATGACACTTTACGACCTTTAAGCTTATTTTCACTATCTAAAGTTGCCATTTTTTTAAAAATTTTATCACAAAGGCTGCCTCTTCTTTTTTCTTTTTTTTGGTTTTGCCTTTGGTCTTTATATATATAGGTCCTCAAAACTTACACCCTAAGAAGTTGACTAGCCACAATTACTTTGTTTACTTACTAAGTTATATAAAAAAAAAAGGTTTGGAATATAAATTCGAAATGGTTTAGAATTTTATTGATTTTTTTTTCTAATTATTTATATTTTATCTTTCATCATCAATGCTATAATTTCCTATAAGGTTTTTCCTTCTTTTTTTTAATTTCATAATTAATGTCATTATATCATTTCCTTAAATTACTTGTTTTCCTTATATTATTCGTTTTACTTTCTTTTGTTTAAATAAAATACAAGGATTGGAATCTACGATGTATCAGTATTTGCTTTTGAGCAAGATGTAATATGTGAACTCACGTGCATAGTTCATTTGGTTTGTCACCTTGTTCTCTAAGTGATATTTAATGATTTTTTTTGTGTTAAATCTTACGGCCGATAAACTGACAACGATCAATAACCGATAAACGATAAGCCAATATATTACGATTCTATAATAATTTAGCATACATACAAACCAATAATTAATAAGTCAAACTTCAAAATCTAAAACCGGTTAATACGCAGTGGCTAACTAAACCATTTTAACTTACATCTAATTTTAAACAACTTAATTTTAGCATTAGGACAAGGAATGATTGTTAATCTACGACAAAAATAATTTATTATAATAAGAATGTTTGGCTTGATTTAGCATTCTATATATACGTTTTGTTCTTTTCTTTTAGTTGAAAATTTTACTTCTAATAATATATCACAATAATTACATTTTTATTATCCAAAGAGAGAGAAGACCAAACAAAAGATCAATAATTTATACAACAATGTCGTTACAAATTTACGCTTAAATCCAAACTAATTGAATTCATTATAAGGAAACTAATCCTAATTAAGATAAAAAGGAATACTTTTTTTTATTTTTCTTATTCTTGGAGATATTTATCCTAATTAAGTTTTCTGAAAAAGGAAAAAGAAAAGAAAAGTTTTCATGTTAGATGGAGGAATTTTTTTATTGTTAAAATAAAATAAAGTGTTTATTTATTAAAAAAATCATTTAAGGTAATTTTTCACTGTGGAATAAGGTATGAGATTAGTGTTTCTTCTACATATGTATTATAAAAGATTGATAATAATGTCTTAGGTAATAATATGTGAAATTGATTTGAATTTTGTTTTAAATAACGTATAGAATGTCTTAGTTGGTGGATATTTTCCTTGAGAAAAAAAATTCCTTTCTTTTTCTTTTTCTATGGAGGCTTTTTTCCTCTTCAAAATTTAATGTAATTTATCCGAATTAATTAGTGGCAAGAAAATCGAAATTAAGAGTAAAAGAGCTAGCAAATTGGAATTCAAATTCAAAATATCTAATAAAGGATAATAATCAAATAAGGCCGATAAGACAATATTTGCAGAAGTTTCCTCATTGGACTGATTGAACAACAAAGAGGTTTATGGCAAAAGGTTAGTTGTCAATACCATAAAAAAAGAGATATTTAACGATATTTAATTGAGTTAATGCAATTTCATACAGAGTCATTAAAATCTTAACAGTTTTTATATAAAGTGTTGCTTATAAGTATTCATTTGTAATTATTGTTTTAAAATTCTCTATTTGTTGTAGGGCGATGACTATAATCAAATCGAAAGAATTAAGACTATAATGAGATTTTCAACCATCTTGAGTGCTGAAATTGCATTGCCTATTGATGTACACAAGAGACAACAAAAATCGTTAATTCAAGATATCGTGAAAGGATTAAACATCTCGAGATAAACTGTTACTTTATAAGAAGAAGATTCAATTGGGAACGGTGAAAACCTTAATTGTGAATTGTGATCATTCTAAGGACCAATTAGAAGATATGCTAACAAAAGGCTCAACCAAGATTGTCACAACTTGAGGAAGAGTGTTGAGAATAAGATAACATTGTGCATGTAGTACACGTGAATGTGCAACCATGGGCGGATCCACATGAAGTCCGTCGGATGCTCGAGCAACCATTGACCTCTGCTCGAATATATATGTCGTGACCAAAAGAGAGTATTAGTGTCTACTTTAGTTGCCACCAAAAACTAAAATTATCGTCACTAAAAGAGAGTATTAGTGTCAACATTAATCGCCACCAGAAGTTAAAATACTCGTCACTAAAACAGAGTATTAGTGTCAACTTTAATCGTGACCAAAAGTTAGAAATATCGTCACTAAAGAGAATATCACTGTCAACTTTAATCGCCACCAAATGTTATATTTTTTATTCCGCTACTTTTAGAACTCCCACAAATTTAAAATCTTAGATCCGCCACGGTGTGCAACACAGTTAGATATGTACACTTTTGATCATTTATATTAGATAGAGAGAATAATACATGTAAGGTTGATTTAATAACACATTTCCGAAAAAGTTTGAAAGATTACATTTACATCAATCACTCGAGCTTAAATTAGATTGCACACTTTATTAAAGCATAGAAAAAGGTAAATCATTCACCAAATGCAGAAATCAGCCTGTTTGTTATAGCTCATAAGTCATGCCAACCCTTAGAAGCCTTGTCTGAGGAATTGCCATAACTTTCTCCCCTTGCCTGAAATTCTTGCGCAAGAAACTATAACCATAATTGATAATACCTTTCTTCACAAACGACGAATCTTGTTTAGCAATCACCTCTGCTTCTGCCAATAGATAGAACACTCCTTGATCCTTAGCTTTTTCGATAAATTGTGTCTCTTCTTGTCCTGAAGCATTTGGATGCAACACTTGTATTCTACTCGATGAACGATTAGATTGAATGGAACGCGTTGATGGTGATGTTGTAGAATCCACTTGTTGTTGTGGTTGTGGTTGTTCCATCTCTTCCTCTATGTGAACCCTGGATGTTTTCTCTCTATTCACCACTTGTTCATGTGCTTCAAGAATGTAATGTTCGTGTCGTATGAATTTGTTTAGTTGTTCAACTAATTGGTTTTCAAAATCCATTGTGTCACCAAGTTGATCCTTGTAGCCTAATCTGACTACACATCTGAATACCTTGTACTCTCTAGGTTCAACATGACGGAACAAGAAACGTTCTTGTAGTGCTACTTTACTTATAGGTATTGATTTGATTGACACGAGAACGATAACAGAGTGAACAGAGGGAATATTGGAGACAAAATGAGGGAAAATAGGTGGAATCCCCTGTACTAATTCAGAGTATAGTAATCCTATACCTGGTACTCTTTTGATGTCTGGATTATTAGCCAAATCACTAATGTACTCAGTCGAAACCTTGTTGTTGAGCTCAAATTCGTATCGTAGTTTTTGAACATAATACCAAGTTCCCATAATGATCACAAGCACAACTGAGAATGCCATGGGTAGATAACCACCTTGAGTGAATTTAGTAAGCTGAGCAGAGAAATAGGTAGATTCAATACTAAGGTACACCGCGTAGAATAAGGTAATCCACCATATTTTCGTCTTCCATATAACAAGCATAACTAATGTTACCATATGTGTCGTTATGATTTCAGCACTAACGACAGCAATACCATAAGCATGTCCCAGTTTTTCGGTTGTTTTGAAGCTAAGAGTAACTAAAACACAAGCAATCATGAGGAAGTAATTGAGTTCCGGGATGTATACTTGACCGTCATGTTTGGTTGATGTGTGAATTACCTTCACCCTTGGAAAACAACCTACGTTTTGTGCTTGAGCAACAATTGAAAAAGTTCCAGAAATCATCGCTTGACTTGCAATAATTGCTGCAGCAACAGCCACTACAAATGTTGGCCAGTAAAGTGGACCTGTAGTACAACAACACAAATAAAAATTAGATTATGATGAATCGATCCATCACTTCTTATGCTATAGACGTCAAAAGAGTAATGAAACAACAACAAATAAGTCAATAACATACTCAGTGTAGTTCCACGAGTGGAGTCTAGGGAGGGTAAGATGTACGCAGACTTTACCATTACGTACTTTTTCAGAAGTCTTGTTTAACACAATATAATATTGAATTGATCGGTAAGACTTGCCTGGAATACAGTCATAGAAGGTGTTCGCCACATTTTCAGGGAATTTTGTGAGATAAGCAGCTTGGCCACTGTAAGCTGAGAGTAAAGCTGGAAATACGAGACAACTGAAGCTTATCTGCATAACATATACACACATGTCATCCCGAGTTCACACAGGGATAGGGGAAAGATTGCACCCCGAGGGATGTGATATAGACAGTCAACTCTAATGAACGAGACTTACTTGAATAGAACGCACACTGAAGTGACCTAAATCAGCAAACATAGCTTCAGATCCTGTAGAGTAAGTAAAATAGTCTTTCAACACATGATGACATGAAAACATAGATATTATTTCATACTGTCAGTATATATAAGTTAAATCTGAACCTGTGATGCAAAGGAAAACTCCGCCAAGAGAAATCCATCCTTTTTTACCGTTTCTTTTGAAGTAATGAATGATGTACATTGGATTAAAGGCGCGTAACACAGTCACATCATACTTGAACAAGTTGTAGAGACCAATGCCACTTATGAAAAGAAACCAAACACATATGGCTGGAGCAAATGTATATCCAACCTTGTCTGTACCCATACGTTGAAGACTGAAAAGGATCACCAATATTGCTATGGAAATACCCATAATAGCGTCTGCAAAAAAATCATGCATTAGTTATTCATATCGAAGAGTGTAACCATCTCATCAAGAGCACTAAATTTAGTTTATTTAGTCACATTCTTAACACCCTGCCTCACGTGCAAGCGTGTAGCCATCTCATCATTGATATATATTTTTTATGTTGAAGTGTCTGACCATTTGAAGTTGTTAGACATAACACTCTTTTAATCACTTAACTTAATCATGCCTTTAACAATTTATTCATAAAACAAAACAAAAAAAAGGAAAGAGGGAGAATGATAGTCCGCATGTTTCAATTTACGCGACAAAATCTGACTGAATACGAAATTCATGAAAGTGTAATAGATTATCACCTTGGCCTAGAGGCTTTATTCCACTAACGGCAGAGAGCACTGCATCATGAGAAAACACCAAATTAAACAAAACATGTACAATCAATCATATTATATATATATATAGGTAGGTATACACTACACCAAAAATGATCTTAATTGTCGCTTAATATGTTTTTTTAAGAGGCAATCAACACTCTATGTAAATGTCTTAAAAGTGTATATCGATATTAAAATCCAACGGCAATTAACTAATATTGATAAAGGTTTAACACTCTTTGTTAATATTGCTGCTAAAAGTTATTTTTGTTTCAGTGATATACGATTTGACATTATGTATAATATTTAATTGGTTACCTGAAATACAAGGTGTGAGAACTCCATCACCAATGACCATAGATGTTCCAAGAATGGCAAGAAATACAAGAAATATTTTTGCAAACTTGCTCTTCTCCAAACCCTGTCTGATCCTTTGAGCTCTTTTAATATGATTGGATGGTAAGTCCAAACTATAGTGTGAAAGTTCTCTGTCCTCTGGCTGTTGATTTGGGATAAGACTCACTTTTGCATATCTACACAATAAGGAATACAATGCAAATGCTCCCCCTACATGCAAAACAAATGACGTATTGAGTTCATTTGAATTCAGTGTTTTCGATATACAATATAAATTTGCATGTAAATATGTGCTTCTAAAATATATTGAGTTTAATATCATGTGTAAGAAAGATCAATCTCTGAAATTTAAAAGAAGTCAAATGTCTTATCTGACTTAGATTTTAATAAAACAATAAATTTTAAGAATGATATTTCAATTTTATAGGCCAAAAAGGGTAATATTTACATCATTTGTGTAATGACATAGCTATGAATGAGCAAGAAATACATCCATTCTAAATCGTAAGACTGAAGGATATATTTGGATCTTTTCATTATATTATATGACTTTTATTTTGAAAAATAATAATCAGAGTGTCTTATCAAAGTTTGACTTTAGATCATCAATAGAAATAAGCAGATCCTGACAATCAAACGTTAATAAACTTCATGTTCAGTCAAACATTTATGTAACTTACCATCGCCATTGTCGTTGGCCCATAAGACAATGAAGACATACTTAGTCATAGGTACAAGCATTATGGTATAAATGATGAGGGACAATACACCTAGAATGTCATCCTTGTGTTTAATTTCATCAGTAAAAGTACTTGCAAAAACATAGAGAGGAGAAGTCCCTATGTCTCCATAGATAACTCCTACTGATTGAAATGCTAAACTCAATATTGTCTTCCAATCACCCTGCAATAATCATCAAGATTCAAGTCAACAACACAATTACCACTACAACAAAGAAATTAGAGCTTTTTGTGACGACTTTTTGTAGCGGTTTATACGTAATCAGCGGCGACTCTTGATTAGTTGTCATATTTTGCTTTTTAAGTATTAGTTTGATTAATTTTTGAAATTGAGTTAGATCATATTAATTCAGTATTTCAAAATACTTAGATATTAGAAACTATACGAAAAATAATATTATTTCTTTCTTATATCAACATAATAAAAAATTATATATTTTAAAATATTGATCAAAATTCATGTACTTTATTTCTCGAAAATTAAAAAAAAAAGTGTTTCAAAATGAATAATATGAAGAAAAAAATTGTAATACATTTAATTATACAGTTAATATAGAAAAATAGTTAGCAGGGTAGATTCAGTATTTCAGTATCAGATTCATCTGAACACAATATTTTTAAAGTGGAATATAGATTTTAGGTAAAACATAACCCTCAAGATTTTTTAATAACAAATATTAGATTTAATCCTGTAATTTTAAAAGTACAATTAGTTTACTATTAAGGATCTAAAAGATCAAACCTATCGTCAACTTAAAATTTTGAATCTACCTCTGACACTCTTAGTGTGAACTCCCTTAGTTCCAATTTCAAATCAACATGGAATTTAAAAAAAAAAAGGATCTAACGTAAACAAATCATAACATTTGTATGTTTATGAAACTCATGACCTTATAACATATCATAATATTTGTATAGTAACAAAAACTAACTTTTCATTAAGAATATAATGAAAAGCGTTAAGTTAAGTTTTCAATTACATAAACATATATCATTTTCTTGAAAATCAGACTAATATCAAGATAGTGTCACATAAATTGAAACGATAAATCCATATACCTTAGAGCCATGTCTTGCTTGAGTGGAAGAAACTTTTCCAGCTTCCATGTTGAGTGAATCAACACGACCTAGCTTTGCCCATGATACTTTCCTATCTTTGAGTTGTTGCTGCCCTACATTAACTTCCTCTTCACTTTTTGTGCTCTCCATATTGGTTAGTTTTAGTACTTCTTGTTTTGGTTTTTAAGTCCACACACACTTGTCCTTATATAAGCCCTCAAAACTCTCATCACACTAATTGACTTATTCTATTTTTACTCCCTCCTATTATAATATTTTGTACTTGCATCAATTATTACAACCTTAAGGATGTGTTTGATATGCAACAATTATTACATTATTTAATTTTTTAATATCTAAATTTTCGATAAGTTTCTTAATGTAAAAATAAACGATAAAAGTAGTGAAAATAAGTTTCATAATGACATTACTCCTTGATTTTCTCATCTTAATCCTATCCCACCCCCCATACATTTTGACTAATTTCAAGGAGAAAAAAAATGAGTTGCTCCCTTAGGAAATCTGGGATAAATTTGAGCTAAAAGATTTCGATCCAAGATTAAAAAAAAATAAATGGGTTGCTTCCTTAGGAAATATGGAATAAAATTCATCTAAAAGAGCTCGATCCAAGATAAATTCATAATAAAGTGACAGATTTTTAAGATCTACTACCACGTTTAGTTATTGATTAGTCATACATATACTTGATAACCCCAACTCCCATTCCATATAGTGTTTTCATACAAAATAAATTAAAATTAGTTACGAACTTTATCGTTCATCAGTAGCTAAATTGTTTGCATAGCTAACAAAAGTTTTGACGCTAAAAAATAAGTAAGAAATCCATTTATATTCTTGTTCAATGATAATTCCTATTTTTTCATAATGTTTCCCTAAATTTAACACTAATTTGCTTACTTATCTATCGATAAAAGCCAAGTAAGAGATCCATTTATTTTCTGCATAAATATTGACATTGTCCATTATACCAAACACATCCTTAAAATGACTAATCTTGTTTTTAATTATATTCCTCGTCATAATTGAGTATTATATTGTTTGTTATCACCATCAAAGCCCTCGTTAAGGTGTCTTAGATCTTTCTAATTTATATATTTGTTTATAATATATGGTACACGGTACATACGCGCATGGCAACTACCCTTCCCAAGTCACTACCTTCTATAGGCACATGGGGTTAATACAATGAATTTCGGTACTCAGGTTCATCCTAATTTAAATGTCTTAGTTTAACGGAATGGAAATTAAAGTTAAACAAATAGAGTAACTTAAAGTTTAAGAATTTTGATACTATGTTCATTCTTAAATTTTCACATGGAGCATTAATAGTTTCTTATGTTTATTATATGGGTATACTTATAATCGAGTTTTTGGCTAAAACTATTCTTCAACTATAACTCAAGTTTAATGCACGTCTTTATATTATCTAAATGAGCAAAAAACATCCTTATATTATCAAAAAAATAACAAGAATCATCCTTCAAGCCTATTTTGTTAGGAAATAAATCTTTTACTCTTAAAATTTAAATTTTGTATGTTGTTAGTTTATATGTTTTTGTATCATCAAGTAAATTAATTTGTAACAACACGTAAGTTTTGAAATAATACAGCAGGTTCAGATATTTAGATAAATTATGTCAAAAAAAATCAATTCAAAAATATTGCGCCCAACTATTTAGATATTTTCTTTGATAAAATGTATAGTACATTGTATGTTATACACAATGCAATTCATTTTATACAATGTATAGAAATGTCTGAAATTTAGTGAAATTACGTTGGCGTTTGCTCATGAAAAAAAATTACTTGAAATTTTTGAAGTTGGAGTTATTTAGCCATAAATTTAAAAAAGAATATTTAGAATTTTAAATATATTTTGAATGAATATATGATATAAATCTTCAATTTCTAAAAATAAGAAAAATCTACCAACTTGACCATGCGTACATATATTCATTCGAGTTGACATATTTTTTTTTTGTTGCTGGTGTGAATTTCTTAAAGAATAAATAAAATGATGAATCTTGCAACTTTCTCGATAGTGGAAGGATGTACATTAAACTTGAGTTATAGTTGAGAGATGATTATAGCCAAAACTTTTGCTTATTTTTAATATTGTTTTTTTTCAAAATTAGGTCTCACCTTACCAAACACTTTCCAACTTATTTTAAGTCATTTTTTGACTTGTTTTATATTTACCAAATACTTCTAAAAATTAAAAATTAACTTACAAATTAATTTAATCAACTGTTAAGTCAATTCAAACACGCTCTTATTTAATTCCTCCAACCAAACGGCCTCGATTCGTGTATAATGGAGTAGCATTATTGTATTTGTTTTTTCCTAATAATTCTGACCTTTGAATTATTCAAGGAATTAAGAACCTTAGATCATGTGTACTAAGTTGTACCCTGTACGTAAGTCAACACCCCCCCCCCCCAACCAAACACACACACTAATTACTATTAAAAATTAAATAAAATATTAGTGAAATTTTGAATTTATTATTAGACTCGTAATTTATTTTAATTATTGGATTTATAATTACATATTTTAATTATTGAATTTATATAACTTTAGACAGTATTTTTATTGAAAATATAACTTTAACACTTTCATATAACATTTCGTGTTATTCCAACTTCAACAATTGAAATATATGATTTCATATTTAAATTCACCTCAAATAAATTCAAATTATAAGGTTCATATATATAAAGAACAAATCTCAATTATTAATTTACCAAAATAACAAAAATTTATAACCCAATTTTGCAAGAACAGTGTCCGGTTAATTTTCTTATTAAATGTCGAATCCAAAAAATTAAATTGTTAATTCATCTGGCTCTTTTTCAATACTTTCCTTTCTTTACGTCTATTCTTATCGTCTCTATTTACTTGTCAAATTTTAATTTGACACATAATTTAAGAAAACAATTATTAATATAGTCAATTTATTATTTTATATTATTAAATGATAAGATTCCAAATATATTAACTTACTACTCTCTCCATTTTAAAATAATTGATTTATTGAGGCATTTCATATTTTTTAAGAAAAGAATATTAAGACATAAGTTAGACATTACTTTCCATTTTTGCCTTTATTAATTATCGTCTAATTAGTCTAAAAGAAATTCAAAAGTAATTATAGTTTCTTGAATCATACAGCGAATCTAAATGAAGAGAAAACAATAAGAGAATATTCTAAGAGTTGTCTTGAAGATCGAACAATTATGTTACTTTAAATTTTGAAATATAAATAATATCTCAATAATTTAATCATTTTAAAACGAAGAAAATATATTTTTCAAAAATTATTAACTAAATGACAATAAATTAAGAATATAATTTAAAAAAACATGATAATTTCTTGCTTATAAAAAAATGACAAATAAAAAGAATCCTAAGTTAGAAAATATTTTACAAATAAAAATAGTGGCGGATGGAGTATCTTCCTTAATCATTTGATGTATTTTTAAATATATAACGGACTTGCATTATTGCGTTTTTTTTAAAAAGAAAGTCTAACAACTGAATTCTTCAAGAAATTAACGTTGCTAAATCATGGTATCAATGAAGTCAATTTTTTTCTCTCTCCTTTATGATGAAACATAATCAAATAAATAATATTTTATTTTTTAACAATGTAATTTAAATTTTTAAATGAAATGATCACACATTTCACTATGATATTAGTTCAAAGTTAACTTATTATTAATTTTTTTTGTTCTATAACAAAGAATTAGGATTTAGGTTCATATGTGACGCCGTGTTGCGATCAAAATAAATTAATACTCCCTCTGATCCATAAACGTTTGAAAGGTATACTATAAATAAATTTTCAAGATCAATTGTCGATTTAAACAATTAAGAAATATTTAGTATTTTTTTTTCAATTCTGTTTTTAATGATTACTCCATTTTGTTCAATTGAAAAGATACGTACATTTTTTATATTCTTGCTATAGTAAAGTTATATTAGTTAAATTACATCTTATATTTTTTTTAAAAAAAAAGTGCATGATCTTATCGTGACAAACAATTATAAATGAAGAGAATATAAAAATACGATATTTCTAGTAATTCAAATTTTTAAATGAAATGATTGCATATATATTTCAACGCCTCTTATTCTTAGTATTTAAAATTAAAATATTGTAATAAGTGAAGGCTGACGACTTATACATATGGTTTTGTTAAGTATTATATTTTACTAAGAAAAAAAGAGTTGACATTAGCTTTTGATAGATAGAAAAAATTTTGGAAAAATGTTGTGACAATTGATATCACAGCAAAAAGTAAACAAGAGTGACATTATAATGAAAATAATTATAAAAGTACCTTTCTAAAGGGTAAATTCGGATTTATAGTTAAATTATATATTGAATATCATAGGTTGGTTTTGCCATATAAAGTCAAGAGCTATTTTTTAAAATTACGAGATTTAATTATTTGAAAGGAACGTAATTTAAAATAGAATAATTTATAGTACCATTTTTTCAAAAAAAGATTTATGATAGTAGTTGTAGTTAAGTATAGTTTAAGAATTTTATTCTATATAATAAATTTTATATTTATATTTATTTTACGTCGTATTCTGTAGAATGAAAGAAAATAACAATCAAATTTTTACAAGATTAAAAAAAATTCACCTCTTTCAAAAAAGATATCAATATAGAAAATTTGACAATGTATATTTTATGTGTGTTATATTTATTTATTAAATAAAGAAATATCGAATCTAGATAAATTTTAATAACAGGTGCCATCACTACATCGGAAATAGAGAAAATATTTTCTAATAAAATATCACATCAAGGTATGGGTTAAAGTTAATTAATGACCCAAATAATTCATCAAAATATTCCTACCTAATTTTGTATTGAAGCATCTCCCAACGATAGGGGTATATGCCTCCTTTGTCTTTTTCTAGGAGTTGACTAAAATCGAACTAATAAGATAATATAACAACTGAGAATTTTTATATTGATATTTTATATGTCTTAAATTATTTATTATGATTTTTAAAAAAATAATTGTGTTAAATTAACGATAAAAAGAATTATTTTACTTAAGTAGTAATTGTTCTTAAAAAGTTACAAACACTTTAGTTATGGATGGATGACTCATAAATAAAATATATATTTAATGATTTTTTAATTAAAACATAAATAAAGATAAAATAGTTAATAATTAATGTGTTTTTAAGAAACATGTAAAACCACACCATAAATAATTTAATACAAAAGAATATTTGATTTTGATATTCGTATTAAAGTTTGATTAATTTGAATTTGCATCAGATAACTAAAATCTCCTTTATGATATAATTAGCGCTTACTACTACAAATTATTTTCATACCTAAAATTCAAATCGAGATTTATAATTAAGAGAAAAGCAGAGAAACTTCTTTAAGGGAGATTATATTGTTTTCAGTGGTTTAGGCATAAGGTATATCGACTTAAATAAAGATTTGTACGGCATGAAATAATTAAAATGCAGATTTTAATTAATAAGATCTGTTTCCAATCCAACACCTCATTATTTAATAATAATATTCATTACAAAGATCATGCTTCAAGTTAATTTGATTTATATTAGTTTATATTAAAATTCACATTTCGAAATGTTTAAAGGTTAGGTTTTAAATGGAATCTATGGTACGATACGGTACAGTATGGTATGATATAATATTTAAAAGTCTTGCTATTTAATTTTGGTATTTGATTTTTTTAAATATTATATCATTATAATACCAATTTAATTCGGTATATTAAATTTCAATTTAGATATTCTACTATTGTAAATTGGTAATCATAATTTGCTCAACTTCGACTAATATATACTCGTATAATAGAGTAGAATGATTTCGATAATAAAAAAGAAGGTCTCAATGTATCGTGCTAATATATTACGCATGTAGATATACATGCAAAATATATTTCAAACAACTCATTTTGTTAATCAATTAAAATTCTAATACATTTTAATTAAAATAGAATAATCAAAGTTTCAACTTCTAAATATTTAGTTTGTTCTAATACTAGGTTGCATATTTGTTTGGTATTTTATATATATATATATATATATATCATGGTGGTGAAGCTGTTGAATTTTGCTTATCCAATTAGGCTTAATTGTGGAACTAAACCAATTGCACTGCTTGTTTAGGCCTTAGCCCAAAAGTGCTTATATATGAGCAGGCCTCAATTCAACCCAAATGTGATTAAGAAGAGTGACAAAAACAAGCTCTAAATGATTGTTGGTTAAAGGATAATCAAGGAGGGCACGTTTGTCTGGGCGTCACACATTGTGTAAAGAAATAAAAAGGAGGGAACTTACCATGTCACAACTCAATGAGAATAAATAAGTGACGGGTCAGATAACATCGAGGGAGCTTTCGTTTGGTGATAATGACACAAAATCAACTAAAAAGACGAGGGATCAGATAATATCGAAGGATTTTCTAGATGTAGACTACAATACATTGTGTAATTTTGCTTAGTAAAACTAGAAAAGGTAGAGCTAGAGTGTATACAAATCTTACTATACCTTAAAGATATAAATATTGTTTCGAATAAGTCCTCGGCTGAAGAAAAAACAACCACAAAAATGAAATAATGAAAGTAGAAAATTTGACAGATAGTAACAAAAAGAAAAACTACAACAAAGTAATACGATATTTGAGATAACAAAAACAACATATAGTAAAACTTACATGAACATTCAACAAGACAATACACTACTTATAAGTTATAACTACTAACATTTTATCATAATACATACCCTCCTCATACTACTATCTAATATCATATTTTTCGATAAACTAAATGTCTAATCACCTTTTTACTAAACTTCTTCGATATATTATAATCAACCTCTCACGCCAATTCGAGCACAATAGTCAAATGATATTCCCATGGGCCCAACAAACTCCCACCATTAGTTAGTAGTTCACGTGGCCCACGGGCCTTTTAAACTAGGCCCAGATAAATCCACGTCAGCAAATCAGATTCTCCCTCAGCCTAATTCTGCCACGTCATACCCCAAAACAAAAATATCCTCTTGTATCAACCACAGGAAACAGCTGCCTACTGAAACTGTGTCGTTTCGGTATCCATTTCTAAAGTCTCTTTACATTAATACCCCTCTAACCCAACTACATCGATACTAAAATATGCCGTGGTATTTTTGTTGTTATATTCAAAGTTGAGGTTGTTTCAGTTATACACTGCAAGTTGGCCTCTCTTTTTTCTCATCTTCTTCTCTTTCCGAACAGATTACTCCAAAATTCGTTTTCGATTTTCTCTCTGGAAGAATTTTTTTTTTGTGCTAGAGAAGTTTCTAGAAAGTTTAACGATGAAGAATTGTGAGCTTTGTAATGGATTAGCTAGGATTTACTGTGAATCTGACCACGCGAATTTGTGTTGGGATTGTGATTTGAAGGTGCATTCAGCGAACTTTTTGGTAGCAAAACATTCCAGGTCGTTGCTATGTAACGTGTGTCGATCGCCGACGGTTTGGTCAGCTAGCGGTGCGAAAATTGGCCGGACGGTATCTGTATGTGAGAGATGCGTGAATGATGAAGAAACTGACAGAGAAGAGGAAGAGAAGGAGGAAATTGATTTGGAAGATATTCAAGTTGTTCCGTGGTCATCAACTCCGCCTCCACAGCCGGAGAGTTCGTCCAGTAGCAGCGATGAATCGTTAACTGATTTTTTTTCTTTGAAGCGAATGCGAAAAGATGTATGAATCATATTTTAGAAATGATTTTATAGCATTAATTCCTGAATAATTGATTCTGATTTTTCTGTTTTGTTGTATTAGGATGATAGTGGAACTTTAACGTCACATCGGGAAGTTAATATGCTCTCGCCGGCGACGGAGGATCATGGCGGTGACGAAGCAGCTGAGTTTGTAAAGTCATTTCCGGTGAAAATGCCTTCAAAGATCCAGAGAACCGGTGAGATTCTATCGGGTCGGGTTGAAAATATTGGATGTTCAGCGACGGTGGAGCTTATCGGAAGAATTAATCGGGGAGGTGGATAGCTGAAGTTTGTGGACGGCTAGGATTTAACAGCTGCTAGTCTATAAGCATTTATAGCCGTCAGATTGACTACAAACCACTAATTTGACGATCTGTTTTTTTTTTTTTACATGGTGTAGTAGATGAATTATACATCATATGGTTAATTAGGATTAGGATAAGATTTTATTTTTCCACTCAATTTTATTTTTATGCAGAATTTATATATATAAATATGAGAATGAACAATCTATTGTTTACTATAATTAAATGAATATGAAAATGTCTTAACCTTTTTTTCTTCTTTTAATAATTGTGGTATGTAGGTTAATTTGTGTTTATTTAATACAATTTGTTTGGTATTGTTGAAATATGTAGAATGGATTTTCTTTATCAATCAATCATGTTTTAAACTATAGAGTAAACAGGAAAATGGAGATAGACTTTGATAAAATACTTGTCTCAATTAATATGAAGGTTTTTAGAGTAATTTTTAGCTACACAAATTGAAATAAATGCAATAATTATATACCCTGAAATGGTAATATAATATCTATGGGGATGTTTGGTGTGAAATATAACACCAAATAGCCTGGTGATTATATTATAGGGTTATATAATTTATTGTTTGATTGACAAATTTGATATTGATAATTAGTTTTGGAATAACTTGTTTCGAGATAAAATAGATAAAAGATAGAGATATTTCTTTAATTCCTTTTTATCATTTCTTTGCACATTCACGAAATATTTTATAAATAAATTTTTTTCTTAAACTTGTGTAATATATATTATTTTAAATACAATAAATCAGATACTCTATAACAAAAAAAAATCTCAACATAACTTTTCTCATTATAACTAATTTCAGCACAATTTATCTTATCATAATTAATCTTATTATTACTTATTTACAAACCACACAACTCTACATATTTGTAAGTCTTTAGTGGCAACTTAAATGAGATATTCTTTTGAAAAATGAAATCTTTTAACTAGGTCTAAAATGTTATGGTATATAGTGTCTATTGGAGTATTTAAATGTAGACAAGAATTTGATCCACAAAAATAGAACACAAGGATGGGACCCCTTTGCCTATGGAGTTCTTGGTTTAACTCTATTTTATAAGGGAGTATTGGTTTGTACCACTCATTTCCACCCCTTACCTATTCACCTCTACTTTGACAACAAATTTTGGCAATACATAGAAGTAGTAGTTCATTCTCTTGGTTCTAGTTGCTCTCTTGTTTTAATTTGACTATAAATTTAAAAAGTAAAATTATTTATCTCATTTTAACTTGTTTTAAATGTATATGAAAATATTTTCTTCGTTTCAAGTTATACTAATGTATTTGATTAATGACTAGTTTTAATAGAAAAAGAAAATCTTTTGAAGTTTATGATCTAAATTATATTATAGTTTTTATGGTCATAAATCATCTCATTAAGAGACTAAATAAAAAAAAAGATTGTTGTATAAATTGAGACTGAAAAGATATATACACAATCGTCGATATAGAACTTAAACTTTAAATTTATGAATTTTAAACTCTAAAAAAAATAATGTGTTGGATTCTTAGTTTATTTACATATATTAGATTAGTCTTAAAACATAAATATATAGTTTGATCTAAAATTACTTAATTTTATCGAATATATAGATATAATATAGTTCCGCTCTTGACTATCTATACATCAAAATTTAAATCTTGCTTTAAATGGGTGATAAACACTTGTTCTACCATATGGAATCATATGAAGTGGTTAAAATTCAAGGTGGAGAATGAATGGCCAAGGTTTGGCAATACATGTACTATCATACATAAATACTCAAAATTGTTTGTATTTTAAAATATCATCTTTTCATATTACATTATTTATTTTCATTCTAGATATTTTTCAGATTTTTACTTTGATTTTGATATATGTTTTACTAGATCTCAAATTTAAAATAGACTTTTTATCTTTTAGGATAAAGATAAAGATTATATGTTTACTATTTTATTTTTTTTACTTTTCGTTTTTTACCTTTCCCTAAAAACTTACCTTTCACTGTTTCTTTCGGCCAGCTATAATTTAAAGATTGATCTGACTAGAGTTAAATAATATTCACTATTCGAATAATTTATTTTTTTAAATTTTACTTATAAAATTATATTACTTATATTGCTATTATATATTTTAAGATTTTCTTAAAAATAATTAATTGACTGTATAAATATCTAGAGATTGATTAGATTTTGATTTTATGCCACAATTTGGATTATTATCCACCTCGTTTCTTTAGAAAAATATTTGGTGAATATGCTTATCGGCAGGCAATCACATCAACTTGGGAAAAAAAGATATACATGGCCATAATTAATTTTGACCAAATATGTGAAAGAGAAGACACCTTAATTTGTTAACTCTTTTAAGTCTTTCTCAATTGATTTGACACTAATTTTACTATGCAATTATGTTAAAGATTAAATGATTGACTACTAGCTACTAGATCTAGCAAAGGCATGTACTCTACGAGGTTTACATTTTGATTTACGTAACATTTTTTAAATTTTGCAGAAGGACAGTTAGACCTACTTTATTGTAAGCGACACTGTTGATCAATCTAAAATACACACGTTCAAAAAATGAAGATGGTGGAGATGAGATGATTAGATGAATATGAGCATATTTAGAGAGATAAACTCAAAAACGAGGTTCTGGAGACAAGATAATAGTGAACTCTATGACAAATAAGATGAGGAAAATGAGATTGAAAAGACTCATACATGTGAAGAGGAAGGATAAAAGTGTAAGGATTGACTATAATAGATCTTACGAGAAATAGAAATAAGCCAACCGAAGAAAAATTGGCAAGAAGAAATTAGATTGGACATATCACATCCATCGAGGACATAACCATAGATAGAAAGATTTGATGGTAGAAAAAAAAAGAATAGAAGGGTTATATAGGTAGCCAAATATTGTAGTTTATCTTGCTAGTAAGTTGCTGCCATTTTTTCCTTTATATCACGGTTTAGTTATATTTGTTTTGAGTTAAAGGTTCTATCAAAAATAATTTTTGTATTTTATAAATTTATATAAATCTGACGTATATTCTATCCTCCGGACCTCTATTTAAAAAATTATATTGGATATATTATTGATATATTGTAATGGTATGCTATTGTTGTGTTGCAATAATATTAAAAATTTGATAACACAATACCATTTCATGTTACATAAGAATAAATTGACATAGAGTTTAGTGGAGTGGTTGCGTTGTACACATGCATAAAATTGGAAAAATTTCAACTGCTCCAATTTCATCTCTAAACTCAATGGAGTTATTAAAGAACGAATATATATAGTCTTGATTCTATAGTTTAGTAGCATCAATAAAAGCTAAAAACACAAAGAAATACGGCAAGAGGAGAGACTGTTGAACGCGATTTCAATCTTAATTTCTTCTTAAAACACGTATGGATTATCAAGAACATTAATCATTTGATCGATGGCTCGGAAAGGGGTGATTATTAGTGTTTATGTTGAATCTTCATCAACCATAGATCCACACAAATTTGATGAATTGAAAAGAAGTCAAGCAAATGAATTTTTATGGAGACCTAAGGGCACAACAAGAACAAAAGGGTACAATCGTCATGCACAACTTTTGGCCTATGCTCATGAATTAAGGCATGATAATACAAAACAAAAGCATAAGGTAAATTCATAATTCCATTTTGATGTACTACTAAAAAAAGAGTAAATTTTCGATGAACATTTATGTCAGAATATCATTCAAAGTATAATTCGTCTAAAAAGTTTATACAAGCAAAAAAACTCATGTTTTATTAGACATGATATAACATGACAAGTTACTAAACGGCTCCTAGGCCTTTTATGTGACATTTTTTCTTCTTATTAGTCAGTTCCAAATATAATGAAATATCGTGTCAAAATAAACTATAAAGTATCAAAGAATATGAATTAATCGTTGAATTTGTGACAAATTCAACGATATTTTTGGTGACAAAATTATTCAACTTTAGGATTACTTAAATTTTCTTGTATTTGAATGATTTTTCAAGAAAAAGAGATGGATAAGAAGGGTAGGATCGTCATTTTCACGTTTGTTTCGTCGAAAAAATAAGGAGCATAGATATGAACGGATGGAAACAGAAGAAAATGAGAATAAATCCACATCCAACTTTTGTGTAAGTACAACAACTTATATTAATTAATTAATAATACTCAAATTGATATTGATACTAAATATTTTACTTAAATGTGCATTTTTTTTAATTTCTAATTAAAAGTTTGTGTTGTTTTATTTTCATATGATGCAGAAGAAGTTGAAGTGCTTTCTGAAAGACATCTCATATAGTATCTGGCAATTTGGCAACAAATAAATAATAATATGATGATTAAGTAGTAATGTAATTTGTCCAAAACAAAAAGGTATTTATGTTCCAATTTTTTTAATCCAAAAAAAGAGTATTTATTTGTGATCCATTTTTCTATCTAAAAAGAAACACAATTAGCCTAACTAAAATAATTTAGAACGGATTACTACGTAGCATAATCTTTTTTTTTTTAATTTCTTGTTAGTGTTTTTGCTTTTCCTTTTCATCATATAATGCATCTAAGCTTAATAATATATTTCTTAAAAAAAAAACAGCGTAAATTGTGGATTCTACTTTAGTGAAATGATTCTTTCTCTTTTTAATTTCCATGCTTAAGACCATAATTTTGGCTACTTTTTCCTAGTGGCTTATGTAACAACCAAATGTGTTTGGGAAAAAAAATATTTAATTAGAAAGTGGGAATATCTTATAGCATGGAAACAACTTGCTATTTTCACATTTGTTTTTATTAAATCTTCGTTTTTCTTTATTTCACCTGATATTTAATATTCGTTTTGAGGTTTAATAATTTAGATTTATGTCAAAAAAAAAATTGGAGGATAAAGTGTTTTTATTTGAGATGATTATCGGAATTTAATCACTAATTAAAAATAATAAAGAATTTTCATGTGCTTGACCCATAAAAAGAATAAGGTCCGGGGGTTGAGGAGATGTGCTTTATCAAATCCTCATCTATGTTAGGTCCAACAACCTAATTTAATACTTTACTTGGTCGGAATGATATTTCATCTATGTTATTTCACATTTTTAAATAATTTTATTCTTTTAGCTTTAATACTTTTTAATTAAAAGATAAAAAAAATATTGACTTATTTTAAAATTAAAAAATGTACTAAACTTTTTAAATTTCTGGTCATTTAGTATTACCCGTTCCTTATTTTTGGCAGGACATTATCTATATACAAAATCTATAGATTTGCTAGATATTTTGTAACTAAATCATTGAAAGACAAGTCAATTTGTACAATGTATGTTATTTTTACATCCTTTACAATACCTCTGTTTTTTCACATCCACATCCAACTAATTAAAGAAATTATTCTCTAAAAATTGACTTGGGGATTATGGAGAACAATAGAATCCATAATAATGTTAAAAATATAGCCAAAACTCTACCAAAATAAATAGTCACAAATATTGTGAAAATAATCAAATGAACACTAGTGCTAGATTTCTTGTTTTCATCATGACATGATGTTGAAGCACTTGAGGATTCTTTATGGTTATATGAATATTTTTTTGATGACTTATTTCCCTCACATAAAGTGCCAATTGAAGTAATTTCTTTATGTTGTGTTTCTTGCTTCCTTGATTCACCATCTCTTATATTTCCCCTATTACTTTTTGATTCAAACTGCAAAAATACAATGAACCAATCTCTAGTCATGACGCCTTAGACGGTTATGTTAAAAACATAATTAAGTAAATAAATATGTATTATTTCAAATAATTAATACTAATGTTATTGGTAACGTGAAACAAATTTTAACATGATATCAAAACATAGTTATAAGTCATAAATTTGAGGGTTAATATATATTCAGTATAAAGTAACTCATGTTTTAAATAAAAATATATTACTCATCATGAGATGATCACACAGTTTAATTTAAGGGTGATTATATTCGCAAACTAGACACACATATAGCAGGAAAAAAGACTATTAGATTGTCATGAAGAAAGACTAACCAATATATCATTTTTCTCACTTCTTTTTGTGATAATACTTGAAGTAGATTGATCAATAGCATGATTATGAAAAACAGAATCCTCAACAATGGGACGAAAACAATGAAAGAATTTGCTCTTCATTGACCCCTCTTTTTTTTTTGGTTGAGGAAAACACAAAGTTTTGGACATAAGAAAATATGTGATTCAATTTATATAGAGCTATAGAACAAAGGTGAATTTTTTTTTTCTTTGTTTGTTTGGTAGGGTTTGGATAGTTGCAATTTTTTAAGTGTATAGTTTAAATCTCACAAACCATGTTGATGGGTGTTGTGGGTCCAAACAATAAGGCGACATGCGAAAGCTGACAAGACAAATTTTGAATGAAAAAAAGTAGACATAAGCAAATTATCATTTTTAATCAATTTGGGCGACTTACATAAATCTTATTAGTTTGAGAAATAATTATTTAAATACGTTTTAGTTTGTAATATTATATATTTTACTACATTTTGATACTTCCAGATACGTTCACTGGTTTTATGGATATGCACAAAGAAAAAATACTCAATTTATAGAAGTTGAAAGTCTTTTTATAAGACAAACAACTGGTTTTTTCTTTTAGAAAAACTCTTTGGAGTAATTACGTTGCTGTTACTTTATTATGATAAAAAATAAATATAATTAGACAAAACTTGTCTATATTAATTTAATTAGAATGCAAAAGCACTTTAAAATGAATATAGAACAAATTAAATTAGTGAAGGCTGCCGAGTGCCCACAACTTTAATAATTAAAATGATGAAATATGATTTAGGTATTAAGTAAAGATCCTAATTTAGAGCTTGCCAGTTGCCACTTAATTAATTATGTTACGACTTCAACTTGACATGTTTTAATTATTGGGTTCGATTATTTCTAATAAACATGATAAGTATGTTCTTTCTTTTATTTTTTTTTAAATTAACTGAGGTCGCTATAACTTCTGTTACAATCTCTGTCTTTTGGATGAGTACTCTGTGATGAGCACTTTGTGCGTATTGGGTAAATCTTTCATTGTATAATAATCTACAAACAAATGAAATTTTAACTGTACTAAGCAAATTCTATGCGACAAACTCAATTTAAAAAATATTAAGGGAATCAATCTCGAGTCATCTGGGTGGATGACCACCCTTCAAACCAATAGAGCCATCCCCGAGGACATATGTTCTTGTCTTATGTGACTATTTCTGTAACCCAAATTTTTTCTTACGGTATGCATCACTAATTCCTACTTATATTTATTCTATATAATATTTGGTTTGATGAAAATCAAACTAAACTGCATAATATACACACTATAATAAATATAGATTTTAGTGGCACCTTATACGTACATATTTACAAAGACTGTTAAATCTCTTATGAACACAAATTAATTGATATTTAACTTAATGTCGCTATAGATTTTAAAGAGATTTACAAAAAATGTTAATAGCTACTAAAATAGTATTTAGCGGCAATTAATTAAGTAATTACCATTAGTTATTTAATTAATCATAAAAATCATTTTTATAGAACATAAGTCGCCACTGGAAGATAGATTAAGGGTAACTTTAGTCGCAACCAAATAATAAATGTCGCCACTAAAGGAGAGTATTACTGGCAACTCACACTATAACCTATAATTGTTGTATTAGTGTCAACTTCAGTCACACTAAAAGCTATAAATGTCGGACGCAACAAAAGTGTAAATTCTCGCCACTATAACCCTGTATTTGTGTCAATTTTTGTCGCCAATAAAAGATAGTATTAGTTAGTCGACAGTAAAACCTATGATTGTTGCAATTAAAACACTGTATTAGTGTCAACTTTAGTCGCCACTAAACATTGTTAGTGGAAATTTTTTATCGCCAGTAAAAGCTATAAAACTTGCCAGTAAAACACTGTATTTATGTCAACTTTTGCCGTCACTAAAATATTCTAGTGGAAACTTTAGTCGCCACTAAAACATATTATTGTTGTCATTAAAACATTGTTTTAGTGTCAACTCTAGTCGCTACTAAAAGCTATAAACGTTGCCAGTAAAAGATTGTCGTAGTGGCAAATATGGTCGCCACAAGCTAAAATGTCGTCAATAAGAGACTGTAATTAGTGGCAACATAGTCGCCACGATAATCTATAACTTTTGCCATTAAAACACTGTTTTAGTGGCAACTTAGTCGCCACTAAAACTATAATCACTGCCACAAAAACAACACCATTAGTGTCATGTTTGTCGCCACTGAAACCTATAATCATTGCCACTAAAACACCGTATTAGTGGCAACTTAATCGCCACTAAATCTATATTTATTGCCACTAAAAGACTATTTTGGTGTCAACTTTAGTCGCTATTATAAGTTGTAAAATGTTGCCACTGACACTCTGTATTAGTGGCAACTTTGATGTGCATATTTAAAAAGAATGTTAAATCTCTTAAAAACACAAATTACTTGATATTTAATTTAATGTTACTATAGATTTTAGAGAGATTTACAAAAAATATTGATAGCCACTAAAATAGTATTTAGCGGTAATTACTTGAGTAATTACCATTACTTAATTAATTAATCATAAAGACCATTTTTATGGAGTATAACACCCCTCCGTTAAACATGATAAACATATTAAACACATTGATGCATGTGTCTTTGTCATTAGATTAATGTTTTATAGTGTCCATCATGAATTCCTCATGTTTCACTTTCATAGCTAGCTTGCATGTTTGCCTTTATTAAATGATTATTGCACAAATTTTGAGAAATACATCCTACAATTTCAATACGGCAGGTCAATATACCTTTTGTGATTCAACGGAATATCTTCTAGAATCGTATAACTGTCAAAAGTGAGTGATTGTTCACAATTTGAGATCTAAATTAGAGATTTGATAGATACGTTTATAACAATTCAATTCATTGTTGTGATAGACTTTGAAAATATTTATAAAAAAAAGTTAATTATTGTTAATATAAAATATACATATTTAACGACTATTAAACTATTATATTTAAAAATTATTTTTAATACAGTAAAACTACTTCCATGTATGGAACTTTTTTCCCAATAATGATACCCATGAAGGTGCATCATGTTTTAGAAGACAAGAGCAAACAGGTCGTCACTTATGTAAAATGAACAAAAAGGAACTTAATTGGCCATGTTTATTTTACTATATATTATTTTTATTTATTCATAGCAAGACATTTAAACGTTGAAAGTATAGTAGAAATAATAATAGAAAGAAAATTAATATAAAATAGTAAATTATTTTTTAATTTCTTAAATTTAACAAGTAAAAATAAACGGAATAAATAATTATCATAAATTAGAAGTATTACGTTATTAAACATACATTCATATCATATATGTTAATTCTACGTATAGTTTCAAATGATTATGTATCTTACCACTAATTAAATATTTTTTACCATATATATTGAGAAAGGTATGTAATCTAGATAGATGTAATTTTGCTACTAGATGTACTAAAATAGGGAGAGCGAGATGGGAAGGGAAGGGAAGCGAGCGAGATATATACTCATGTATCTCAACAGATACATGTCATGAATCACACTAGATATACACTAAATACATATATATGTATATATCTGGTGTTTTCGCATGTATCTGGTATCCATATACATAGGAGAGTGGCGAGTGTAATAGGTGGGAGGCAAGCGAGATTTGTTAAATAAATTATACCTAATCCTGAGATACATATACCCGAACGTATTTGAGTATCTTGACATACCAAAATCGATCTGGTAAAGTCTCTAATATTAAAAATTAAAATATATCTAGATAATTAACTCTTAAACTAGTGAAATATTCGTAAATTTTCAACGATAGATGTAAGGTGAGAGCCCAACTTGGCTGCATAGATATTTTGTCACATGGACGACTCTCTCAACGCCGTTTACCAATTGGCATACTTAGTGAAAATATAAATTGACTTTAATTTATTCCCTTTCAAATTAGTTTTTATAGCTCAATTATTTTTCAGACACAAATTCACTGTATGCAAGACAAGTGGTACCAAATATCATGAAGAGACAAAAAGTATATTATAGTTTTAACAATTTCAGAAGAAAAATCAAACATTGTTTCATTGAATTATCAACATATATATGCTTAACCAAGGATGCTAGTTGCTAATATACAATATACACTTTTAACTTTTATAGCTTCTTATTCCTTTCAAATTAGTTGTCATGTTTATAACATCTCACTCGAATTCAACTCAAACAATGTATAAATGAAAGAGGAAGGAAAAATGAGTCTGATGAGAGTGTGTGTGAATGCTTTTAGTATATATATTCTAGAAAAATAAGTGATCTTTTAAGTTTGTTTTAATATTTGCATGTAAATAAAAAATATTATTCAATTACGAAAAGACGATACATAAATAAATATAGATATATTCGGATTATATTTTAAGATATAAATAAAAAAATAATTATGTTGATTAACTTTTATTTAGGTGGCATATAAATAAGAAACATGAAAAATAATTTAAAATGGGAGTTGGGACTATCACCGCTCACCAGTGGTATTGCTTTGTGGATATGCTAAATTGGTATTTAACTATTAAGATATTGACTTATCGATTATTGATTGTTATAAGTTTGGTTATCGGTTAACCGAACTTATAAGACAAATTAAATGAATCATGCAGATGAGTTGACATATTGCATCTTGCTCAAAAGCAAACATTGATACATTGTAGAATAACCAAGAGTTTGAGACAACAAGAAATAAAAATATAATTAAAAAAAACCCTAAGTCAAGAACTTTATATATTGAATGATATAAGTATAATTTATTAACTTACTATCAGATTAGATATTAAATAATCAGATAGGAAAAATCTCAAACTGTTAAAAAATTAACCATTCAATCAATAATTTATTTATCAATAAGTTAATAACTTTTTTTAGCTTCGAATAATCAATTTCGATTCTGACTTGTGGGGCATTATATAACTTGGAGAATTAGAGAAGTGAGGACCAAATTGAAACATGAATCACAAAAGAGATAATGCACAAAATGAGTCTTCTTAGAAGGACCACACCTTATAGATAATATTCAACGTTTTTATTTTATTTATTTATTTTCATTTCACACAATATTACACGTTTTTCTCACTTTATATATCTTTTGGTACAATAATATTACATTTATTTACCTATATATACAAAAAGAAAAACATAACAATAAGGAAGAGAGAGAAAAAAATGGCAAGAACACGTTGTTATGACAAAAAAAGTGGATTAAAAAAGGGTACTTGGACACTTGAAGAAGATAAAAAATTAGCAGCTTATGTTAATAAATATGGCTGTTGGAATTGGCGTCAACTTCCAAAGTTTGCTGGTATTTTATCTCCAATTTTTTCCACTCTTTTTGAAAAACGAGTTTAAAGTAATATATATCATCGTTATGAATAACTTTTATATAATCATGAGGTAGCGCATGAAACTTATTTTAGTTTATGAATTTTAAATCTCATACTTTAAAGTGATTTATATTAGATGACCTCAGAGTGAGTTTGTAAAAAAAAATTATCCACACTATAAAACATAAATTCGAAACAAAAAATGACATGTCATCTTGGGACATATATGTAGAATCTTCTTTTTATTAAGTGTTAGTGGCAAGAGGCAAAACATAGATTAAAAATTAAGTATTTACTATTTATGTATATTTGGATGTGAAGGGTTGTATTACTTATCTTTCGATCTATTAATGAACCATCTCTTGAAAAAATTTAATGAAAATTTAAATGAACCTCTTTCGCTTTTTATTTCTGAATCAAAATCTACTTATATATTGTCAAAAATTGAAAACAATGACGTATACAATAGTTTATAATACATTGATAATAATTTTTTTTTAAAAAAAAAACACAATTTGCGCCAAAAATGAATATAAGTACATTCATTATTTTATCTCACTTAGTGATGTTTTTCTCCTTGTGAAGGATTATCAAGGTGCGGAAAGAGCTGCAGATTAAGATGGCTTAATTATCTTCGGCCAAATATTAAAAGAGGAAACTACACTAGAGAAGAAGACCAGATCATCATGAAGCTTCATGCAGAAATTGGGAATAAGTAAGCAATTTATTTTTTTTAGTCGATTTACAAAAAATATTTTTATTTAACTTTAAACATATCATTTTATCTTTACTGTAATTATTTATAACTATACAAATATTTTTAATTTGTTTTATCCTTTAATCAAGACTCACACACACAAAATTCTAATGTAAATTTTGTTTTCTTTATTGAAGATGGTCAGCGATTGCTATTCACTTACCAGGAAGATCAGACAATGAAATAAAAAATCATTGGCACACATCTCTCAAGAAAAGATCAAAACATGAATTAACAATATCTAATGGAAAAAAGAGAGAGGCAAGTAATGTCAATCAAAAAAGTGATGAAGACCAAAATATTACACCAAATGAATCATATAGTGAAGTTTCTCCTTGTGTTACAATTGACCAAAATATGGAAGATATTATGGATGGAAAATGTGAGATGATTCAAGAAAAATCATTTGAAGAATGCATTGGAAATTTTTGGACAGAACCATTTTTAATAGATAGTTTTAATAGTACTACTAATAATAATACTGAATTTTGTGTGCCTTTAGAAGTTGAGTATGGACTATTTATATCTCCATTTTCTCCTATTATGTGTTATGATGAATTTCTATGCTCATAATTATAATAGTTAGAATTTGTGAAAAGAAAATTCAATAAGAGAGATGGTAATTAATAAGTTGGTAACTATTTGATGCTTCCTCTTCTATTGAAAATTGATTGTGCTTATATAGTCAATCTATTTTAAGTCGGTTGGGTAAAAAAAATTGATCTAAGTTTAATTAAAATAACATATTTCATACTGTGTTATTTTATCTACATTGAATATGTTGTTGTTATTAGTTGATTTCGTACCAAAATATTTTGGGTGAATCATTGGCAATGAGGATTTATGTAGTAGTGTAACAATTGGGTACCTCTTTTTGAGTAATGTATTTTGGACTTGTATGTGACTTATTGGTCCATATGGTTCGAGTTGATAAAATCAACATTTAATATCAAGGACATTATATATTGATTAGTATAATTTAATGATTGGAATAAATAGACCACGGCAATAAATTTTCATTTGTTTATCATAATTCTCAATTTATTATTTTGATATGATCTTATATTTATATTAAAATTACGTGTATTCATGAGCTCAACCATACTTGTGTATCAACAATGATACATTGACTGAAATAAAGTGAATATATACTTGTATCATAAGTCTATTTCTGATACATACAAGGAGCATACACTCAATAATACAAGTATATGTTGCATCTATAGAAAGTATATATATGTTGTGTGTATGTGTGTTGTTTTGTGGTGATGATTGTAAAGTGTATTATATGTACTGATACAACTCATACAAAATGATAATACAATGTATTGTAATGATGTATCCAATGATATTGTTTGTGTTGATATAACTAGATTGGACGAATTGATACAATGTATCTAGCAAAATATTATGTGTTTGATACAATCAAATCGAACCAACTTATACAACTCCAAAACAGTCACTAGTGAAAATATTATTACATATACAACTTCAAACCAGTGGTTACCAATAATAATTAGATAAATTTTAGCCACCAATAATAATTATGCTCCAAACAAACTTTTACCTGATTAATCAAACATCCTTACCGTATTTACTAACTCTGTCTAAAGTTTGAAATAATTATATTTTGTCTCACTAATTAATAATTTTATATCAAATTTTAAGTTAGATACACCTAGATACATATTTTTTACTATCAGGTATACTGAAATAGGAAAAGAGATGAACAAGAATAGGAGAAAGACGAGTGAGACTTGTCTACATATTTCAGATACGCTAACGATGTAGGAGAATGGCTAGCGAGATTCGTCTATATATCTCAGATACATATAAATTCACTTGGATACAGTATATGTAGAACAAATTACACCTAATTTTAACCTCATATATCTTAAGATACATGTATCTGAACATATCTAGACATATCAAAACCTGGTAAGCTTTATAATATTATAAACTAGCGTATATCTAAGTAATTATCTTCTAAACGGATAGAAACTTTTGGAAGTTACCATTTTAAGTGCAAGTTAAGCTACTAAGTCACAAACCAAATAAAGTTGGCCCATTTCCAAATTTTATAGACTTATTACACAAAAATGGTTTTTTAAAGTGGAGTTATAAGCCCAACTAGACCCAAACAACTCATTTGTTGGATATGAAATGTAAAGTGGATATAATTCACAATCCACCAATAGAAAATAGAAACAATTGAAAATGCTAATATCCAATTGTGTGGCTATACTAGTTACTTGCCTTATCTAGTCATTGAGTGATTCTCATCATCTTTCTAGTAATCTACTATTTTTTTCTACATTACAAGAATAACATCCCCATCCACTTCCTCTCTTCTCAACACACACATTAATTAACATGGCTTCTTCCACTCTTTCTCATGTAACTCCTTCTCAGGTAATGCGCGGAGCTAGTTAGGCTAACACCCATCGAAAAATTATACTGTATATATAAATCTTATTAAAAATTACTTGTTATATGTATATATATAGTTTTTAATGAAAATTCTGACTCAACTACTACTGTAACAGTTTTTTGTTATAATTTTCAGCTATGCTCAAGCAAAAGTGGTCTTTCATCGGTTTCACAAGCCTTGCTTGTGAAGCCGATGAAGATTAATGGTCATGGAATGGGAAAGGATAATAAGAGGATGAAAGTGAAATGTATGGCAGCTAGTATTCCAGCAGATGATAGAGTGCCTGATATGGAGAAAAGGAATCTTATGAATTTGCTTTTATTGGGTGCACTTGCTTTACCAACTGGTGGAATGCTTGTACCTTATGCTACTTTCTTTGCACCTCCTGGGTTAGTTCCTTCTTCCTTTCCTCATACTTGATGTATTAATTCCGGTATAAGTTATACGACGTTTGATAGCTAATTAAGAAGTAAGTTATGCAGGGTAGAAAATAAAATAACTATCGGTACATAACTAATATCTATATAACCGGTGTAAAGTTTGGATGGACTTATTGCTTAAGATCCAAACGTCTTATGTTAACTTATGACTTATTTTGGGTTAAAAACAATGGCTTAATAAGATTACTTTTCAATCTTACCTAAACACTGCAACTGTTTAAAAATGCCTAAAATAAGTCGATGCAAATAGGCTCTAGCTATGTTACTCTTTTGTTCAATTCTAAGTCGATAAGATAGGGACATATAGATAAATGTAATGACATGGAAACTTGATGTGTTAACAATTCCTTTGTAACTCACAAAAGATAAAAGGCTTTTGTATATCATAGACGGGCTTGATCAATCTGTTTGTCTGTCTATCTATCTATCTATCTATCTCATACGAGACATTGTTGTTACGTTTGTGTAACTAACCATGATTTGTGATTTTTTCGTTCTATCTGGAGTTGATCAACAGCTCAGGAGGTGGTAGTGGTGGTACCCCTGCCAAAGATGCTAATGGCAATGATGTTGTTGTGACTGAATGGCTCAAAACTCATGCACCTGGAACTCGAACCCTCACACAAGGACTAAAGGTACTCGTACATTTTTCGTTCAGTGTCATAGTTTCTTTGCGAAATTTAGTGTTAACTTGAAGATATTTTAGGGAGATCCTACTTACCTTGTTGTGGAGAACGATGGAACACTCGCGACCTATGGTATCAATGCTGTGTGCACTCACCTTGGTTGTGTCGTGCCGTGGAATACTGCTGAGAACAAGTTCATTTGCCCTTGCCATGGATCTCAATACAACAATCAAGGAAAAGTTGTTAGAGGACCTGCTCCTTTAGTAAGTTCAAAACCCCTGTTTTAAATGCTCTACTACTTGTCTTTATATTTTTCTTATCAATCACCCTTTTGCCTTTTGGCTTCGAGGGGCGGCTTCTGTCGGTTCAACTGAACACATTCTAGCTCCAACTATTTATAAGAATATATACATTAAGATCACGCTCATTCTAAATTCACTGGTTTTGTTTGGTTAGGGACAACATTTATAATGACACATGCTATGTTTACAGAGTGAATCTAGGATCTAAACATTACATGTTTAACCTTTACAAAAGGTTTTTACCATTGAATTCATGTATTTTTATAGTTGTATGTTCATATCTACTTGTTTGTAACAAGTTTTAAATATATAAAAAATAAATTAATCACAAATAAGATCGGAAGAAACAAGAATACTATTGATAAATAGTTATCGGTGTAATTTTGTTTCTCCCTTATTCTTCTCTCTGGATATTTTCCTTAATTTGAGGGTAGCTAGTAGCGTATTTCTCAAATTAAAGATGATAGAATTTGTGAATCTTCTTGAAGTATTTGATTATAAGAATAGTGATATATTTTGATTTCTTTATGAATATTCCAAGCGTTAACAGGATATTTGAGATGCCACTTTAAGGGAATATAATACGCTTTATATAGACATAAGCTAGGTTGTAGGGTAGAGTAGCCTCAAACAATCCTAAGTAGAATCGAGTACATCTTGTAGAGTCCCAATTAGAATTTAACATGTGAGTTTCACAGAATTTCAATGTCTTCCCTACTATTTTCTTACTATTTTATGGATGTTAACGTAAATTTATGTTTCGTCTCGAAAGTACTAGGTTCAGATGGATTCGACACCGATACTAACATTGTGTTTTTTTTTTGTTGGCACAGTCCTTGGCATTGGCTCATGCAGACGTTGATGATGGGAAAGTGGTGTTTGTTCCATGGGTTGAAACAGACTTCAGAACTGGTGATGCTCCATGGTGGGCTTAGAAATCCCATCTAGCTTCTATTATTAGTAGTATATAATATTCTCTTGTACCATTGTTACATAGAAGCTTATTCCCCTTTTTATTATAAAGGAAAAAAAAATGTAACTATTGAAACATTACCCAAAATAACATTTCTCATTTGGGATACAGTTCTTTTTGTAATTGTTTATTATCATTTCATTTTTATTTTATAACAGTGGTGTCTGAATCAGTTTACACGCATATTAGTTAATTTCACTGGATGTTTACTATCTTACCCTAGTTTAGGGCTCACCATACCTTTGAGCACATGGGAAGAAATTTCTTAGTATATTTTTTTTTTTATCTTCATTAAGATTTAAATAACTTTACGATTTCTCCACTATATGTCATACTAGTTTCTGTGCACGCGCGTTGCGCGTGTTTTCATTAATACTACTTTAAAAATTACATATATATTTAGTTTTGAAAATAAAGTAGCAAAAAAAAATAACTAAGATTATTTTTGAAGAATTAAAATAAATAGTTGTTCATCAATTGATTAAACTATAAAAAAAAACTATATATATATTGTAATCATGTATGACTCTGGGCATTCAAGAACCACTTTTCCACTTCCAAATCCCGTTCAATTTATGTAATTGAAAAATTAATTAATTAAATTTTATTTAACTTATACTTAAGGTGTGCAAAATAATATTTTAATAATAATAATAATAATAATAATAATAATAATAATAATTCAATTGTGAGAGGTTAATACATATTAAATATTGTAATTATAGGCTGCATAAAAATTCGGTTATGAATACAAATATATATTAGAGTAAACTTATTGAGAACTCTAATATTTGACTAATTAAATATTTTATAACATTTTAACTTATAGTAGGGGTAAAATAATAATTCGATTTTAAAGTAAAAAGCTTTTCACTTTTAATAATAATAATAATAATAATAATAATAATAATAATAACAACAACAACAACAATAATAATAGGAATTAATCTAAAAAAATTCAAAAGTCATTACTGTTTAATTAAACTAATTATAACTTTTTAATTTATAGGAGGGTAAAACCGTAATTCAACTTTTGACATGAATTCTTTCCACTTATGATAATATATGATATATGATCTATCGTTTCATAACATTTCGTATTATGTTAGACTATATTATTTTGATAAATTTAACATTTGGATCAATTTTATTGTTTTCTATCATCTCGTAAGTGAAAGAATAAACTTACAATAGTACCGAAAAGAAGGTAAACTTTTAGGATGAAGGGTAAGACAAGAAGAATATTTCAAGTAATTGTGCAATTACACCAAATCAATTTCGTTACTTCATAACAAAAAACATTACAATAAAATATAAGTGCCGATAAAAACAAACATTATATTTAAAACAACAACAAGTAGGAAGTGCAAAACACAATATTATAAAAGAAAAGATAGAAAAGTAAAGAGAATCAGCAGCTCAATTTGGACAATTGGTCACTGTCTTTGCTGCTTGAAATTTTCTCCATCTGATGGCAGCAAAGACATAAATCTTATTGCCCATGTTTTCCAGGCACCTCATATATGCATATCTCCATGACTTTTTCAACAGTAGAGTAACCCAAAACAACAAGAAACCTGTATTGAATCCAATTACCATGCTTATGTAGAACGAATATTCCTCGAGCCAGTTGTTGCTTTCTCCCTGCTCATGAACCTCCTGATTCTTGTTAATACTACAGTCAATCATGTCCTCCTGTATATTATCCGAGCAAACTCGTGAGAGTGGAGCTCCGCACAAGTTTGGATTTCCAATATAAGAACTACTCTCAAAGGTGTCAAATTGTTTTCCAAGTGGAACTTCTCCTGTCAAATCATTGAAAGAAACATTCACAACCTCAAGAAATCGAAGTTGTATGATATCGGGAGGAAATGTACATGACAGCTTATTCATGGAAAGATCAAGAAATTCCAAAATCTGCATTTTGTGAATGTAACGTGGAATTGCTCCTGTGAAATGATTCCATGATAAATTCAAGCTCGTCAGTGCAGTAAGGCTGGTGATTTCCTCGGGAATTTTCCCTGATAAATGATTGTCTGACAGATCAATTACTCTGTAGAACCAGCGAAAAAAGACGTAACCATGAACCCTGTAATCTGCATAGAGTCCATGAGTAAAGGAAGGGCCCTCCCCTTCTCCGGACATGGTGCGGAGATTATCAACACACCTTGGAATGACTCCTGATAGTGCATTGGAACTAAGGTCCAAAAAATACAAGTATTTAAGCTGGCAAATCTCCCAAGGAATGGTTCCGTCAAACATGTTTTCGCTTAATTTAAGAATCTCTAGAGTATTTAAACTCTCTCCTAACCAATTTGGTATCTTTCCAGATAAACTATTTTCAGAAACATCAAGAATTTTTAGTGCACTCATGTTCTTCAATGATGAAGGCATATTTTTGGAGAACTTGTTGTTTTGCAATTGCAGAAAGAAGAGATTGGCAAGATCTCCGATGGAACGAGGTATCTCCCCTGATAGATCATTATGGCCTAAATTCAATCCTTGCAGATTCTTCCCATATCTCCAACAGTCTAAAAGTTGTCCTGATAGAGAATTTGAGGATAGGTCTAGAAGACTCAGAGAGTTATTCATGACAAGCGATTCACATACAAGGGCGATAGTACCGTTAAAGGAGTTTCTTGCCAAAATCAGTGTCATCATATTGGGTGAAAAATGAGGCAAAGGACCATGAAAATTGTTGTCACTCAGGTCCAATATTGTAAGATGAACTCTCTCTGTAAAATCAGGGACTTGTCCTCGGAAATAGTTATGCGAAAGGTCTATGTGATTAACCTTAGCAGAAAAATTCCAGAACCAATCAGGCACATGTCCTGAGATGTTAACGCGAGAGATATCAATAAATGACAACTCTTTCTGTGTCTGAAGCCACTGAGGAAATCGTGCACCAAGTCCGCAAGACTGCAGGCTTATAAACTCAAGTTGGAAACGAGGCATCCAAGTTGCACTTACGTTGAAGATAAACGAGTTGGATGACAAGTCTAACACTCTCAAATCAGTTAAATTCAAGAAATGTTCTGTAATCGAATCATTGAAAAAGTTTCGAGCAACATTGAGGACAACTAATTGCTTAAGTTGTGTGATGCTTCTTCCTAAAGGACCTTCCATTTTATTATCAGAAATATCCAAGTATTTCAGCTTTGATGGCAGGGTTGGTGGTAAATAACCCGTGAACGAGTTTCTTGAGAGATCAAGAAAGGACAGTGAACTCATTTTCTCACAGGAATGTGAAAGATTGCCTTTGAGAGAGTTCTCGGAAAGATCAAGAACTCTGAGTGAACTCATGTTTCCAAAATCATTTGGAATTAAACCATCCAGCTGACTTCTCGAAAGATTAAGATAAACAAGATCTTGGCATGTATGGAACAACCAGCTAGGAATACTAGTATCAAAATAGTTCAATGAAAGATCAAGAATCCGAATAGATGTGAAACTCACATTAATCGGAAGCAATTCAGGGAATGTAGTAAGCTGACAAGCAGACAAACGTAATTCAGAGAGCGAACTTAACATATTGATGTCATGTAGCCAGTTTTCCGCGCTTCTCATGTTAACACCACTCAAATCAAGAGTCTTCATAGAAAAGAGGGGCTGAATCCACTTAAGGCTACTCACACTGAGTGAATAATAACCGCTCAGATCAAGAAACTGTAATCGCGACAGATTGCCAAGATTCTCAGGAATTTCTCCCCTAAAATTCGTTTTAGACAAATCGAGATATTCCAGGTTTTTAAAACTGGAGATGAAATCAGGAATATGTGCTCCCTGGAAATCAATTTGGCTCATGTCTAAGTGTACCAAATGTGGCAAGTCAAGTAGAGAAATCCCAAACTCACCTTGTAAGAATTGATTTTGCAGATCAAGAGTGATCACATGCCCTGTTTTGTTATCGCATTTAACACCTTTCCATTGACAGCAATTTTCGTCAAGCCACAACATGTTCTGTGACGAATTCTTGAAGCCCTGGATGAACTTTATAAGAGCATTTTTTTCACTTTCAATGCAGTGAATTTCACAAGTTTGGACACAAGAAAATCCATATGAAATAACAACAACAAGGAGAAGGGAAAGAATAGCTACACTTTCCATAAGTTTTAGTGAAATTTGTTAGACAAAATTTTTGATGAAGTTATTAAATAAAAATATGATGAAGCTAACTACTCTATGTGTTTGGTCTTTATTGACTTAGAGTAGTTTACTCTTTATGTGTTTCTTAGGTTCAATAAATTTCATTATTAAAGCCATATATATTAGTTGGGGTTCACACAAATTCACTAATTTTTCTTTAGATCTTACATTTGTATTAGAGTCATGAATTCTCATAAATTTTATTAACTTTTTCTTAGATTTTATATTTATATTAAAAAATTAAATAAATATGTATGTATATTAATTTGTGCTAGATCTATAATATTAAAGTAAAAAAACACAATGGGTACTAATTTGACAGGCATTTTGACCGAGTCATGTGATAAATTTTGGTAATTATACTAAAAATGATGTTGATATAATAAGAGAGAGAGAGCACAAACAATCGAATAAGACGAGAGACTGAAAAAATCTCAAACAAGACTTGTGATTGTATGAAGACTTGTTTGTGGAATTTTGACTAAGAAAATTTATTATTAATATCTTTAAGGGGAAAATTATTAAACTATAATATATTATTTAGTTTATTTTAGCTCTTTTTGTTTGTTTTTTTTGGTTGAAACTACAGGGGCTTTTAGTGATGATTCATGAAAATGAATGGTACAAACTTTATTTGGGCCTATTTGTCCAAAATTTAAAGGAAAAACTACACAAATTAAAGCTATTAGTTATTTGGGAAACTTTCACGTATAGCCACTTAAAAATAATTAAGTACTCTCTATAGCTATAGTCTGATCATTACAATTTGTAGCTACATTTTATATGGAGGAGAGAGCCGAGTGAGACTGGGAGAGAAAGGAGAGAGGCGAGAGAGAGGGAAAAAAGAGTGGGAGAAAGGTGAATTGTATATGTATATTGGTTAGATAATTGTATATTATACATATGTATTTGTACATATGGCAAGAGAGGTTGGGACAGGAGGAAAGAGGCGAGCGGGACTGGGAGAGGGAGGAGAGAAGCCACGAGAGAAGGCAAAGAGTGGGAGAAAGGTGAATTGTATATGTATATAATTGTATTTTTATACATATGCATTTGTATATATGACAAGAGATATTGGGAGAGCGAGGAGAGAGGCGCGAGAGAGAGGAAAGAGAGTGGGAGAGAGATGAATTGTATATGTATATAGGTTAAATAATATATGCAATTGTATATTCTGGCGAATTATACATACACAAAAGTGACTAATTGTACAAATTCGAAGTCAGCTCATTTAATTAATGTATAATGTTAGTCGTGAACGGTAATTATAGCAAACTATAGCTATGATATGTAATTGAATAGTAATTTTGCTTTGTTATATAACTTTTCCTTATTTAAATTAGATTCGACTTAATATATTTATTTCGATTGGATTCAAAGAGGAAACTATTTACTCAATTTTGCCCTTACACTATTTATTGAACCATTACTTCTTCACGAGTATATATATATTCTAATCATAACTATACTTTAACCGTTTGATTAAACAAGTTTTTCATTGAAACATTGTTTATTCCTCTTTGATGTATCTGAATGTGTATATATATTAATAATACTAAATAATAAACATGATTAATAATTAAAAACATGAAATATAAAAATAAAATGATGGCCGCTCGTAAATAGTTTTATTTTTGGATATAAGTATTTTTGTTTATGAGATAAACGATGGTACGCTTGTAATGGATTTGATCATTTTGAGATGACTCATACAACCTATATTTGCTACCTGTATCACAGTCCTTGATCGTATCACGTGCCAAAACATTTACTCACTCCTATTATCAAAAACAATATCTTAATAAATAACTTTTATTATTTTATTAAAATGACTAAGAAAAATAAGATAAATAAATCGTAAAACAAAAGAATGGTACGTAGTTTAATTTGTATGTTAGTAGGTAATATTTTCTTAGTCATAATAAAAGCCAACAAGCGACCATACGTCTAATAATGCCATCAACCTCCCTATCTTCGTATTTATATACGTCGTAATGATTGAGATATTTTAATTTTAATTTTTTATTAAAATTATTATCTTGAAATTATATAAATTTTAATTTAAATTATAATTAAATTTTAATATAAATATTAAATATATAAATTAAAATTAAAGTATAAATATTATTTTTTTTAATTTTTTTAATTTTTGAAAATTCAGTTTCCGTCACTCATTAAACACATCTTTATGCACCGCCTTTCATTTTCCAATATAAATACCCTCTTGTCAATCAAACAACTATACTATCAATATATTTTATATACTCTATTACATATAACAAACACAAACTTACAAAATATGATGATGAATTTGAGCCGTGTTTGGATGGCGGCTAGTTTAGCCGTCGTGAACGGACATTCTGGTCACGGCGAGAAGTTGAAGGCCGATGTTGCTGACGTCAGACTATTCGCCGGTGTTCTCGCCGGTTCCGGTGATCATCTCAGACTAAAAAATTGTTGGGAGAAAAAGCAAACTGATGAGTCCCTACGGCAAGTCATGTACCTTAGTTGTTGGGGATAAATTTAATTTACTTTTTTCGTCTATAAATTAGTTTCAACTTCTATGAAAAGTTGAGAGCGTTAGTTTACTTTAGTTTGTAATATAGCATATTTTATGAAATTTTGGTGCGTTCAAAAATATGTTTAGATACATGTCTCTCGTAGTATCAGGTTAATAGCTTATAATATTACGAATTTTTATTAGATTTTGATTCCTTCGTAATTATGTTCAGGTACATATATTTCGTAATATAAGATCAAATCAAAGTGTATTTAGATTCTAAATACATTAGATCCAGGTGAATATGTCTCTTGTAATATGAGGTTAATAGTTTATAATATTATAAATTTTTATTAGAGTTTGATTCCTTCCTAATTATGTTTAGGTGCATATATTTCGTAATATATATAAGATTAAATCAAGGTGTATTTAGATTCTAAATACATTAGGTCCAAGTGAATATGTGCGTGTATATATATATGTCACTCGCTTTTCTTCGCCTCTGTTCCACTTCACTCGTCATACTTTTATGTAATATTTGTGGATCAGTCTAAATACAAATTGATACATATATTTAATATAATTCATATATATTTAGTTTAATGAGATAAATAAAAATCTCTTTTCACCTCTCAATTACGCTTGTCTCACTCTTTGTTTTTGTGCTATCTGATGGAAAAAATGTATGGTATCTAAGTACAGTAAATACGTGCAATATTTTGGAAGTATGAGTATATATATATACACGATAGTAAAGTATACCTAATTTAATAGGTTTTCCTTTAATTTAACTAGGCAGCTGATTTTAATTTAATTGGACAGATTTCAATAGAATTTACAAGGCCGCTTTATATATTGTAATCATATGTAATACTAATACATTTTCGAATCTCTCCGAAATTATGTCGTCCGTTTAAATTATAAAAAGAAAAGAAAAGTATAGTTATAATTTTTTTATGTTAATTTTAATTTTAAAAATATATTTTAAAATATGATCTCCCGTTAAAGACATTGATCATTTCTTTTAACATACCAAGATACTATTGCGTGCCTAATGAACACACTCTCTCGTTATATGGGAGAATTTTTTTGAATTATTTCGTTGAGAACGTGGTTGAATCTTCATCGTAAAATGAAACGGATAGAGTTATATAAGCCGGCCTTGTTACCACAACAATAACTTTGATATCTATTTCAATTTTTGGTCTTTCCAATGTGAGTTTTAGCCTATAAATATTCTCTAATTTCCCTATTTTAAGAGGCTAGAAATTAAGAAAATCTAAAGCTTTGTAGAAAACATATAGTAGTAATAATTTATTAAGTTGATTGATCAATTAGGTAACAATTATGGCTGGAAGTAGTAACCAAGAAACCAAGAAGTTTCATTTGGCCCTATTTATTTCTTTTCTTCTCATTGTAGTGGCAGTTGAAAGTAGACAAATTGGAAGTAAGTTAGCATACTTGAAATTACAAATATCTCAACAGTGATAGATTCAAAATTTAAATTTGATAGGTTCAATTTTTAAAAGTTTTGATTGTGTTCTTTAACGTACTTAATTTAGAAATTATGAAAACTCTGAATTTGTTATAATTTTGTGTATTGTAAATTCATGTTTGATTGTAAGTTCTTTAATTCTTTTTTCCATAATGCAGTTACTGGAAAGAGTAATGCCACTCTTGTTTGCAACTTGACCTATGGAGCAAAATTGGGTGATACTTGCTTTGACATAGGTCAAAAATTCAAGCTTACTGCGATAAAATTCAGTTCTTTGAATCCAAATATCAACTGCGATGAAATATTCGTGGGCCAATGGCTTTGTGTTGAAGGATTTTCTTTCGAGTAGGCTGAGGTTTTATCATCGCGAGTACGTGAACAATTAAAGGCGAAGTCAAGAATAAAAAATTATAAGTTTAGAGTTTTAATTTTTTTTATTTAATGTTCTCGAGTCCTAAATTGATAATCTGTACGCACTCAAATAAGTATCTTAATAGAAATATAATGTTTAAATCAAAATTGTAAGTTCTATTAAATCCACACTATCACACTAAATCAACCTCAGTGAATAACCAAATCTATATTTTCAATAAATTTAGCATAAAGTAAAAAGCTCCAATGAATTATTTTATGGTCCGCCTCAAAATAACACCAGAAGTTCTTGTTAGTGTGTGTTATGTATTCTTATACAAAGATATATATGTATGTATAATGATCGACAATAGTTTAGGGGAGTTCTCTTATTCATAAAATTATCTTGAAACTTTGAATCATAAAATCAGTTATCGATGTTTACATTGATATAACTTGTGTATATTATAATATTTTTTTAGAATGCGATCGTTATCTGAACATTGATAAATGTTTTATAATTAAATAACGTGTGCATCTTAAAAATTAATCTCTAATGACCACTGCAAATCGAATAGAAAAAAATATTTTTCAAATTTCTTACGTATAAAATAAAGATCATTTATCTACCAAGATAAAAATAAAAACAAAATTCTTTCCCATGCACTTAATACCAAGAGGCTCATAGGTGCCTTGTCAAGAAAGAATTGAACTTGCAAAATTCAATTATATAAGATAAATAACCACGACCTTACTTTTTCTTTTATAACAAATATTGATATAATAGAGTTAAAATGTCATATCAAATTAACGTTGACTATTTATATGTGAATGGATGATACATTTAAGCTAGCAAATCATGATAAGTCGAAAGATAAACCTCATAAATCTCTCTTAAATTGTATATCATTATTTTAAATTTTCATACATAATACCTCTACATATCTTTTATAATTTAAAGTTACGAAAACTATAAAAATCAAAACGGTGACATACAAAATCAGAATAAATTTGTAGTACTTCATATATATTCAAATTTCAATCTAGCTAACTATACATTTTAATAGTTATCGTTTCAAAAACTCTACTGAATCGGCATATGGTTGTTCAATAGTTTCATCAAATCCTGACAGATTGACACGATTTTATATATGTAATCGACAATATTCAACCTATCTTGTTAAATTATTCATAAGTTTTATATAATTAACATCAACACTAACATAAATGATCCTTACTCACCAATTTAGTCAAATTACACCAAATGAAAAGGACTCATTTTGTCTTCTTCATCAATACCTTGTTAATTAATCCTAGGTTATATCAATTATGAACTTGATTAGCTAAGCCGGCCATATTACCACAACAATGACTTTGATCTCTAGTTCATGTTTTGGTCTTTTCAATGTATTTTCCACTCATTAAATTATCTTATCTTATTAATAACTTCACATAACATGCACTAGTAATCTCCATTAAGAGAAAAATATATACTACTATTGCTTTGTAGAAAACATAAATAGAAATATGGCTGGAAAAAGAACTAATCAAACAGCTAAGAAATTGGCAATTTTTCTTTCTTTTCTTCTCATTGCATTAGCTGTTGAGAGTAGACAAATTGCTAGTAAGTTTGCATGTTTTAAATTGTGATTCATCAATGAAAGTATGTCTCCAAGTTTTTTAAAAGTCTTTCTTTCTTTTTAAATTACGTGTCAGTCAAATAGTACGACATAAATTGAGACAAATGAAAGAATATCTATACTTTGAGTCCCATTTGTACATTTCAAAACATTACTAGTTGTTAACGTATATCAGTCTAATAACTTTACTAATTCATTTATGGAGTGTGTTTAGTATAGTAATAGTCAAATAGTTGAGATTTAACTTCTTTTTTCTTGATTAAAGCCTAACACCTGACTATTATATTGGTTAGGCCAAACATAATTATTATCATCGTGATTGTGAATTTTCATTTTTTTTACGATAATGTGCAGTTTATGGAAAAAATGACGCTACGTTGGTCTGCAACTCGGTCTACGGAGCAGAGTTGGGAGACACTTGCGAGAGCGTAGGAGACAGATTCAAACTCACTGAAATAAAATTTGGTGCTTTGAACCCAAATATGAATTGCTTAGACATATTTGTGGGCCAATGGCTTTGCGTTAGTGGATCCACTTGAACTTTTAAGTTGGGCCAAGGCTGATCATCATTAACAAAATAGCCTCTTTATTTATAATATAATCTACAAAATTTGCATCAATAAAGTTCCATGAATTATCTTAGTTTTTCTTTTTGGAATATTTTCTTGGATTTGTCATCAATAAAGTCATTCTTAGAAAATATAAAGCTCTTGTAATTATTAGTTGCAATCATTTTCATTTTAGCAAACAAGGAGCACCAATTGATGAAGTATATTTTGACTTAGAATATAATTTTTAATTTGAAACTTTTTTCAAAAATATTAATTTAAATTCATAATTTAATAAGTAAATATAATGTTTGTATCAAGAATTTTAAATGTTGCCAAACAAAAATTAGTGATTGGTCTTTAAAAAAAACAGAAAAAATAAAAGGAAAAATTACACGATTAAACATATTTCACTACCATATGAACTATTATTATCTATAGTTTCAAAAGTTTACGTATCTTACCACTAATTGAGAGTTAACATATATTGAGAAAGATAAATTTGGATACACTAAAATAGCGAGAGAGGCGAACGAGAATGTATTATGTATATCATGTATATGCAAATTACACTAGATGCACATTAGATATATGTATCTATAAGTATTAGGGGGATCTGATACATACAAGAGTAGTGAGTCAGATGAGAAAAAGGCAAGCATGATTTGTTATATATTTTAAATACATGCAAATTCGCTTAGATATAATGTATCTAAAATATATTACATCTAATTTTAATCTTGTGTATCTCGATATACATGTATCCAAATGTATTTGAACAATCCAAATTTTAATAACTAAAATATTAAGTATTTGAGTAATCAACTTTTAAACTAATAAAATTTATTTAAGTTTCTAAAAGAAAAGCATACATAATTATAATAACCATTTTGATAATTCTCCATCTTTATTGTTTCTTAATTTATTAAAATAATCTCTTCCCTTCGGAATATCCGAATATAAGGCGGGTTCTTAATTCTTTTCAACGTTCAATAGTGTACCGATTCAAACATTATTAGCAAAAACTGTAAAAGATTTTCAACAATTTCTAAATCGATCGTTCAAAATTTGATCGGAAAAGAGGAATTTGATCATCGGAAAAAAATCAAATCAGAATTTGAGAGAAATTGGAACCCTATAAGGTTGCTGATGCAGAGGATAATATCAATTTCATTGGATTATTTGAATGGGATAGTCCAGAATTTGGTTAGCAGCTATTCAGCACCTATATGGGCAACTTTGATTGCTGGGTTCTTCGTAATCCTTACTCTAGCACTCTCTATGTATCTCATTTTCGATCACTTATCAGTTTACAAACATCCCGAGGTGATAATCTGTTCATTTTGATGTTTTGTTAAATTTTTGTATGTTTATTGCAATAATATGTGTATCTGTTTTGTAATGGCAGGAACAAAAGTTTTTGATTGGAGTCATATTGATGGTGCCTTGTTATGCTGTTGAATCAGTTAGTTTCTGCTTTTTCTTTGATTTTTTAAAAGTTATCCTGGTTTATATGAGGTTAGATTAGCAGAAAGTCAGAATCTTTCTCGAAATACCAAATCGAAAAATTAATCTAAGGGTGTAGCTTAGTGGTTAATGAAGTCAGTTGAGAACCATGGGGTCTAAGGTTCAGTTGTGATTTCTTTGCATTTGCTTTACCCTTGGTGGATTTAGTTATTTAGTATCCAGAAGCGACAGTTAGATAAAAAGAAGAAGAACAAAATTAAGGAGTCGTCACAATCACTCGTTAATATCAATACCAATGAGAAAGAACGCAAACTTGGAAGAGAATAGAACATACTCTCCTCAATTTCATAAGAAGTAACTTTTATGAAGTGTTTGAGTTTTTTTATCTCTTTGTATATTAGGTATCGACATTCCTTGGTAAGGGCCTTCACTTTCACACTCCATCAAAGTGAAGTGAAAAAAAAGAGAGATGGTTTAGTCATGGATATTCGAAGTTGATATTTATGATATTTGTTTCATGAAGTTTTTATGAGACTAAGTTAAATGCACAGAGTAGGCAAACTTTTTTTTTTTTTTTGAAGATCTCAGCCTGTTTTGACTTCGAGAGTTATTTACTGTTGATTCTCTAATATGGCTTATTTTTCAGTTTGTGTCATTGGTAAATCCAGCGATTACTGTTGACATTGGGATACTACGTGATTGCTATGAATCCCTTGCCATGTACTGCTTTGGGAGGTATCTTATTGCATGTTTAGGTATGGATATTTTCTATGTTAAGATTGATTTTTTTGGTCACTTCTATCTAATGTTTAGATTCAGGAAAGTAACCCAACTAACCGTCCTGCATAAAGAAAGTATTTTTGCCCTTGTTTTGCAACTTGAGAAGATGTGATATCTATTCATTGCCATTCTCTTATTCATCAGCAAATTCCTTCTCATACACACACATACACATGCTCACGTGTTTCTTGTTGGTATGACAACTGAAGTTTGACTGCTTTATATAAAGGGCTGGTGTGCCTTATTTGCTAAGTGGTCTCTTAAGTGCCCCTGTACCATAAAAGTGTTAAGTGAATTTTGCAAAGCTTAAATTTGTCTCGGTTTGACTGGTCTGTGCCACTGGTCACCAGCAAAAGTTCTCTAATATCTCTTATATGAACTTGTTCAGTAATTTGTGTCTTTCTTCCTTTCATTTTTCCCTTCATTTTTTTTGAATTAGGTGGAGAAAAGAGGGCCATACAATTTATGAAGAGGGAAGGACGTGCAGGTTCAAAGATGCCACTACTAGATCATGGCTCTGAAAAGGGAATTGTTAAGCATCATTTTCCCATGAATTATATTTTCAAGCCATGGAAACTAGGTCAGTGGGTCTACCAAGTTATCAAGTTTGGAATTGTCCAATATGTAAGTGTGCTGCTACCTGACTTAGAGCCTATATTCCTTTGGACTGACAAGATTTACTCGTCTGTTGTTTTAAATACATACAACACAAACTCTGCAGATGATAATCAAAGCATTTACTGCTACTTTAGCAGTGATTCTTGAAGGTTTTGATGTATATTGTGAAGGAGACTTCAAATGGAATTGTGGGTAAGATACTCCTTGTCATTGGGAAGCCCTCTCTCTCTCTCTCTCCTTGATTTCTTCTTCTAGTTTTCAGTTGAATTTGGCCTTTTATCTATCCCTTTGATGAAATAGTCTTTTTATCCTATGTTTTTCTTTTCTTCCCATGATAGGAATGGTCCTTTACTACTTTCCTCAGCTAATGGGAAAATATTTCTTTGTTTTACCCTGCCTGGTGCCTTCCAGCATGAGACTGTCTTTGAATGCCTTTTGGTGAAGCTTAAGTTATCATGTCTTTTTGTGCATACATTTTATATAAGATAGCCAGCCAGCCAGCCAAGGAAATGGTCTTAAGTTCGAGTGGAAGGCTATCCCACAATAATTCATGAATAGTGACCACATAGTCCTCAATGTTCATTTTATGGGTATAAAGCTGCTTCTATTTGGCAGATACTCCTATAAATAATTATTCATCTAGAAATATCTTGACGGTCAGTACCATGTTATCATGCTGATTTGACCATGTAATTAATGAAATAATGGTTCAAGATATCTCTTACATTATCTATCTTGTCTTTGTAGGTATCCTTATATGGCTGTGGTTTTAAATTTCAGTCAATCATGGGCATTGTATTGCCTAGTTCAGTTTTATACTATTACAAAGGATGAATTATCTCACATCAAGCCGCTGTACAAGTTTTTAACTTTCAAGTCAATTGTTTTCTTAACTTGGTGGCAAGGCCTGGCAATAGCCCTGCTTTCGACACTTGGTTTCCTTAAAAGTCCAATAGCTCAAGCTTTACAGTTTAAGTCCAGCATTCAAGATTTCATCATATGCATTGAGGTAATTGTTCTGGAATTGGGCATGTTTTTATTACTTCTAATACCAAACGTTTAGTTTGGGCCATCAAGAATTTCCTTTTGTGATTTCTCCTAAGGAATTGCACACAAAATTCCTTGTTATTCTATTAAGGTGTGGGATAGAAACTTGAAAGATAAGCTTTAAACATAAATGATGGATCTTGCATTAGTTCAACACCTTATGTTTTACAACGGATGCTTCCATGTTCCATTTGATCTATGCTTATGATGCATACTGATGTGCTACTGGAACTGATGCATAATAATGTTGAAAGCTGCTCTCAATAGCTCTTCTTTTAGACATTAACTGCTTGCATAATGCTCTAGAATTTGCTTATCTCGTTGTGAGGTTTCATATTGTTGATTCTGGAGTATTTTAGGCTGTTTTGTTCTTTCTTTGGTGTCAAAGACAAGTTTCTTTCCATACCCTACCCACAAAACGAGGGAAGACAATACTAGTACAGACCCTGCCCATGATTTTTATGTTTCTGAAGGTTTCTTCAGGGTATGAGGGTTGAGGGATGGGTAATGTCACTGATGAATATAGACACTAAGCTTCTATTTGTGATTTATTGATGCTTGATATTCCTCCAATATGTTGAAGTTTAACAGCTCTTGTTATTTATCCAGTACAGATGGGCATTGCTTCTGTGGTTCACCTCTATGTCTTCCCTGCCAAGCCATACGAGCTGATGGGAGAGTGTTTTACTGGGGATGTTGCAGTACTTGGAGACTATGTATCTGCTGATTTGGCAGTAGATCCTGAAGAGGTTAGAGATAGTGAACGTCGCACCAAATTACGTCTTCCTCAACCGGACATTGATGACGGGGGTGGAACAACCATAAGAGAAAATGTTAAAGATATATTTATTGGAGGTGGTGAATATGTAAGCATCTCTTTCTCTTTGCTATTATTAGTGAGGTGCTGCAAACATGTTAGACATTCTTAAATGAGGATACTCGTTTTCTTAAATTTATTCCGTCGAGCTTACTGTCTCCACACTTCCTCTTCTCCTTGCTAACAATACTTTCTGGTCCTGCAAACAGATAGTGAATGACCTGAAATTCACAGTAACCCAAGCAGTAGAACCTGTAGAGAAAGGAATACAAAAATTACATGAAATCTCTCAGAACATAAAGAAGCATGACAAAGGGAGAAAAACAAAGGACAACAGTGGTGTTGCCTCATCATCTCCAACAAGAAGAGTCATACGTGGGATCGATGATCCTCTTTTGAACGGAAGCGTAAGTGATAGTGGAACTTCTACGAAGAAGAAGCACCGTCGAAAACCTGAATATACGAGTGCAGAAAGTGGTGGAGAAAGTAGCAGTGATCAGAACTTTGGTGCTATTCAAGTTCGTGGTCAAAGGTGGGTTAGCAAGGATTAGTCAAGAACAAAAAACTGAAAAGTAGTATGCATCTGCTGCTTTGGAAGCCTGCTGAGTTAATTCATTCCCCACTACATTGTTCATTTGCTCCAAGGAAGAAGTTTTGCTTCAGAGATCATATCATATCATATATTATTACAAGTGAAAAGATTGAAAGTGAAAAGTTGAATTATCATTTTGTCCCTTTATTAAATTAAAATTTGATTGAATATAAATATTTTAATTACACAATGGTAGAATTTGAAGTTCTTAATCCCCTTTATCATTTTCTTGATAAATGAGTATATTGATATGAGTACATTGATATTGCTTTTAATCATAATCATAAATCTCATAATGGAGAATTTGAAAAGTTATGATATGGAAGTCATTCATTACTTTAATATAAGAATTAATTTCAGAATTAAAATTTGAATTTAAAGAGTCATTTTTTAATGCTATTTAGGAACCAACTTACAAAGATGGAAGCTCACGATAGAAAATTAAATTATAGAAACTGCACAATTCAACATGAGAAGTTACAACTTATAACGAATATGTACATTGAGTACACAACCGTTCAAGAAATGTCTCATTTTTTTTTGATGAAACGTGTTTTCTTTTCTATAATTCGCATAACGTTCTTTATTTTTAAGCAACATATAATTACAGAACTATGTATTATGGTTCACAAAAGACGTGTGGCTTTAAGGGGAGACTAATAAACATTTGTTTTAGTACCAAAAAATTTATGGCCATGAATTTTATGATTTTATTTTTTATTAAAAGAAAGACTTTACATTTGTATTTTTTGTTTACATACATAACGAAAATTGAGTTAATATAAAAATATTTGAAATATAAATCGACTAGACAAGGTCAATTGACACTCCAAGTGTCACAACAAATTTTCCTGTTTTAACGACCTTCCTCAAATTTGGTCTGGTGTAACTTTAATTTAACAATGGCTGCATAGCCTCAAATAATAAAATCCATTGACAAGTAATGATTTGGATCATTTCTTATCTCTTGATGAAGTCTTTGCTCTTGTCTCCTTCTCTTCTTCTCCCTCCTCTCATTCATCGTCTCGTTAATGAAGAGAGAAGGTTTAGACAAGGGCGCGACATTTTCCCTTTAATAACAATAACAATACTTGTTTTTTCGTTGACTATCAACCTATCACAACCCTCCTCCGTGGGATAAACAACAATTTATGTTGAGGATAGGTACATAACAAGACTAATTTGTCCATTGAGAAAAAAAGGAGGGGAAATTGAAAAATCAACCAAAAATGAATGACTTATTCTCTAATTCGTTTAAAAAGTATCAGGACCTTAAAAAACAGACCGAAGTAGATGATTTGGAGGGTGGTCAAGATGGCCAACCAGGAACTGAAAGTATTGATCTTGCTAAATTCTTTGAAGATGTAGAAAATGTGAAAGAAGATATGAAAGATGTCGAAAAATTTCATAAGAAATTACAAGAATCAAATGAAGAGAGCAAACTTGTGCATAATGCCAAGACTGTGAAAGAAATAAGGTCTAGGATGGATTCAGATGTGTCACAGGTCTTAAAACGCGTTAAGATGATCAAAGGAAAATTGGAAGCCCTCGAACGATCCAATGCAGCTCATAGGAAGATCTCGGGGTGTGGACCAGGTTCTTCTGCAGATCGAACAAGGACTTCTGTAGTTAGTGGTTTAGGAAAGAAATTAAAAGTACTCATGGATGATTTTCAAGGATTGAGGACAAGAATGAATGATGAATATAAGGAAACAGTTGCAAGAAGGTACTTTACTGTGACAGGAGAGAAAGCTGACGATGGGTTAATTGAGAATTTGATATCAAGTGGGGAGAGCGAGTCTTTCCTCCAAAAGGCAATCCAGGAACAAGGTATTCATGTTTATCCTGATTTTCTTATCATATTTCGTATTTTCTCTCTCTTCTATTAATTTCTGCTTTGGATCTTAATTAACAGGTAGGGGTCAGATTATGGACACAATTTCCGAAATACAAGAAAGACATGATGCTGTGAAAGAGATTGAGAAGAATTTGATTGAGCTACACCAAATATTTTTAGACATGGCTGCATTGGTGGAAGCACAAGGGCAACAATTAAATGATATTGAAAGTCATGTGGCACATGCAAGTTCCTTTGTTAGGAGGGGCACAGAGCAATTACAAGAAGCTAGGGAGATTCAAAAAAGTTCAAGAAAGTGTGCTTGTTTTGCTGTTTTCCTCATCATTTTGCTTATCATTCTTCTTACTTTCCCACTATGGTGGCCATTAGTTGCTAGCAAAATATTATAAGATGACCTTTTTTTTCTTGGGCAATATGACTATTGTTTGTAAGAATTTTATTCTTGTATTCATTGTCAACAATTTGTTTTCTTTGACATTGTATTTATAGAAGCAATTTTTGTCACATCAATGGTTACATATATAGACATGTTTCAAGACACCTATGTATTTTTGTAGAGGAAATTGCAAGATGAATGAAATTGTAAAGAGTAGATTATTAAAAGGATGTTTATAATTGAATATTGTATAGTCAAACTAACATTTAATTGATTGTCTTTCTTTTTTTCCCTTGAAACAAAGTTTCATTAGTTTCTCTCTTCATTATATACAAGTTTGTTATTACTAGACTGGTTGGATATTTGTTCTTAATGATTCGACTTATACGTTATTGATTTTTAAACATACTAATCTGTTAGTGTTGGTGCGATGAGTGATCTCCTTACTGAGTATGTTCGTGATGGTCTTGGCTTTATTAACATCAAACACAAAATCAACTAGTAAGTATGCCTTAAACTTATAGTGAAATCCCCCTCTTCCACTATCAACATAGTTCATCAATAGTTCTATAAATGGTAAGAGCACAAAACAATCATAACAAACTCCATAATCATTAGAACTAAATATCAAGTACAAAAGACAACACAATTCTTCAACTCTCTAGGGTCGATCTAATTTGTAGATTAAATTATTAATTAACCATTAATTAACACGCTACTTATATTATTCATACAAAAAAACTACGGAAGCAATACTATGAGTACCAATATGAATGGACAATAAGATAATACATAGTATTTTTTAACTTTAAACTATATCTTTGATCATGTCCACGATATGTTGAAATTATATTAAATTTATAAATTATCAATAAAAATTAAAAAGAAAAATTAAATTTTAGTGAAAATGTAATATCTGTCAAAAAAAAGAAGAAGACATAAATAAATTAAAATAAATAGAAGTTTATAAAGGACTAAAAAATCATTACTCATATATAGTGTAATATATATTAACAAGTGATACACGTTAGCCTTGCAAGTCGATGGGTTCAGTTCAATTTAGAAGTTTATTAATTTGATTTGTCGACATGTAAAGTTGTTATAGAATCATTAAGATATAAATCTATTTGTTGAAATAAGTCATGACAAATCAAATGAACCGCATAAACGAGTTTGACAAATTAAAATCTTACGCAAAAAGAAAAAACGAAAAAGCAATTGAAAAGACAGAAGCTACGTCGTTTTTGGCGACCTTAAGTTCTTACCCCCTTGTCCAATTGAAGCATCAATTTCAATTTTTTCCCCCTTCGATCTCACTTCTCAGAACAAAGCTATGGCTACCTCGTTGACAATGGCGGCTCGTCGAGCGGCAGCCTTCACTCGAATCCCCTCCTCAACCACTGCGTCTCTTGTTCAGCGCCGCGGCCTTGCCGGCGCAGCTGGTAAATGTTCTCTTATACTCTCAATTTTTTCATCCGATTCATTCAGATGTAGTAGAGTTCGTTGAAGGATTCATTTGCTTTAATGTTGATCCGTTAATATAAAATCATATGCTTTTTTGTTTTTAATTTATTAATGATATTGAAATGTGAACAATTCCAGATCATCATGGGCCTCCTAAGGTCAATTGCTGGAAAGAACCGATGAATCCTGGTCAATGGAAGGAAGAACATGTACGTTATATATGAAGCTTTTTATAGCCTTTTTTTCTTGCTATTGTCTGTTCAAAAGGAGCAAACTTTTTTTTAGGCGTTTAACAAATTAATGCTTGTGCAAGTTTGGCAATTGCAACTCGAAATATCATACATACAATTTTTTCTTTTCCTGACTAAGCTAGCAATATGTATCAGCTAACTCTGTCCACCAAATCACCTAGTGTTTTGTCCCTACTGCGATTTGAGGCGTACACCTCAGGGTGCTCAACTCACTTCATTGACAAAAAGGTCACGCCTTTGGGTGCAATTCGATCTAAACTTATTTTCTCAAAAAGAGAAGTTATCATATGATGATATATTTGCTTTCAACAAATGCTATAACAATATTGTATGTTCATGTCTTCTCTTAATAAAATAATGCTAAACAATGTTATTATGTTCATTTCTTCTTGTATTAAAATAATTGTACAAAATCAAACTTCAGATTTTACTATTAGTGGAATCATAATCTGATTTCCAGAGTAACAAGGCGTTACATGAACTAGTACTATGGAGTACTAATAACAAAATAAAACTAGATTGTTTAACTGTGGAAGAACTGTAGGTATGGTGGTACATGTAATTAGGTCATTAAGATTTGGAGAATTGGTATATTATGCATTTAAAGTAGCCATATATCAAAGTCTTAGATTAAGACACTATCAAAAGAGCTACTCGAATAGTTCCTAGGCACATCCATTTCAAGGATGAGTAAGTACTAAACGAGTCTGTAAGAACAGACCTACTAACTACTAGTTGAAAGTTTTTCCAGAACACTTGATCTCCCTTTCAGTAGTCATAATGAGAATAAGAGAACTACCTATAGCTCACTATTGGAACAAAAAATGGATTTTTTCAAGAACGATATCTTAGTGCAACCGTACATATTATAACTCATCAGTGTTGTTGGTCATAATCTTGTTCAATCCTACTTTTGACGAACCTACTTAAGTACTTTTATTATATAAAGAACTGTATCACTTATCTTATATATATGATATGAGAAAGTATGTTTTTTTCCAAAATAAGTGAAGGGTTAGTTTGACGAATTTAAAAGAAACAAAATAGAGAATTGTGTTGTTGGTGCTTGTCTTTCTTGACGAAACTAAACCTGGATCAATTTTGTTCAAGTCCTTTCTGGTGTAAAACTAATTTAGTTTTAGCCGATTATGGACTCAAATGGATCATACTTGGCTACTCTAGAATCGTTAAACAGGAACAATTGTATGTATTATACCCGTATTAAGGATGTTCACAATCTCAGCCTAAGTAATGTTGTCTTTGGTGCTTTTGAATTGTAAAATGCAAAGACATTTATGATTGCAAATGATGTTTTTTTTTGCAGTTTGTGATTGCATCTTTGTCCGGTTGGGGCTTGCTTTTCTTTGGTGCATACAAGTTATTCTCTGGAGGCAAGAAGAACAAAGAAGAGGTACTTGTCTGATCTGCTGAAAGTGCAAATACTGCTACCTATTTACTTATGACAAATTGTTTCAGGAAACATAGATGATCATAACTGCTTTAAGCAATGTTTTTCAATGGATTGCAATCTAGTTAGAATCTCAATCAAAACAAGGATGAGACTTGAGAATAGAGTGTCGTGTAAATTCAATGGACGTTTAAAATATCAAAAGGCTGCCTAAACAACTTTATATTTTGCTCCTATAATTGCTTTCTCCCTGATGGTCAGTGGTGCAAGGAGAAAGAAAACTATCAGAACATTTTGCTCAGATACAACTGTCAGCTAACCTTTTCCAAGCCAATTGATTAATCATGTAGCAGGCCACGTGAGTGGTCATTGCTATCAAGTGTAGTATTTTTTTTCATGCAATTTTTTTGGTACACAATTTCCATACCTCAAAGAATAGGTTTACATATGTTTTCCTGAGCCTCACTTAGCTTGCTGGTTCCAAGCTTAGATAAATTAGGAGGATCACAGTAGCTTGGCAGCCTGCTAAAAATATGCTGAAATCTGAATATTGGGTGACATGGATAAAGCCAATTGGTTGCAAATATTTCTTCTAGTTGGGCTCAAATGATTTGAGATTGAGGCATAGTTGTTGAAAAAATAAGTTTACCTATCAGTGAGGGAAGATAGAGAGTATCACCTTGAGATATATGATTAAAACTTAGAAGGGCTAGACATAGTGAGAACAAGTAAATAGCATCTCTACTTATATTTGTGTACCCAAACATCGAAAGATTTAGAGATCCAAGTCAAACTTATTAACAAAAAAAGAACTATACCTTAAACAAAGAGGATGTTAAGACAGCCTATAGGAGAGACTGGATAAAGTCAAACTTCAGAGGCAGAGGAGTAAAAAGCTACCTTAGGTTCAAATTAGAGAAATTTTGAGTTTTGAACAAGGACTCAAACTGATACATGAATAGAACAAGAATTTTCAGCTTATGCTAGATGGACCTTGATTTTATATGAAATTATATTTTAGGATACTAAAATTCTGTGACATAATGGCTGATCAATTATGTTTGAAGGAATTATTTGCTGATACAATTATCGGTTCTTTTTGAGTCTTCTTAAACCTTCCCTGCTTACGAGGATGAGTTTTTCTGTTTGTGAAGTATGACATCCTAGTTTATCCTTCTTTGTGCAGAACTTGGTGCAAGCATCACAATAAGGTGGGTATTTACGTGGCATCATACTGAGGTTGGGATAATCCAAGTCCATAATCGAGAAGTTCTCTCTAATAATACAACTTATTGGACATTCATTTTTCATTTGATGGATTTTCTTATCATTATAAAATTACCAGAGAGCCTGTGAGCTACTAAATGGTGGACAAAAGTTGGTTGCATCAATACTGCAATATACTTTTTCTTTTGTATACTATGATAAATGAAACTGGTTTTTGTCAGTTTGCTTTCTAAGGTTCATTGTCATCTTGATCAGTTGTGTGGAAATTGTATTCACATTAATCTGAAGATCCGCGCACCATAATTTGTAGAAGCTCTGCACATGCAGTAAGTCTCAATGCCACTGAGAGTTGTGTTAATGAAGATGTCATCAAACAATTGTGTATTTCAAACTTAATCAGTCATTGAACATTCATAAGCACACCCGATTAACCCATTAGTATCATTACCATGTCTGGATGGTAGAAAGCATGATTTCTCGATGAAATCATACCAACTGTTTTGATGAGGCTACTTCTTATTTGCCCTTATCACCCCCATTATTCTTTTCTGTGTTACTTCCGCAATATTCTTGTATCGTAGGCATGAGGAATTTTGTGGGGGAACAGGGGCTGTTAAAGAGAAATGGAAGTGATTAGCAAATCGAAGCAACAAATTGCAACTGTTACAGGCTAACAAAGACGCAAGTATATGTCTTGCATCAAACTAAAATAGAAACATAATCATCTTGCATCCAAATGAAGCAAACATTTAGCGTTCTGTTAGACAACTGTCTATACTACAATTCAGACACATCTGTTTCAGTTCACGTCTTCTCCCTCCTCTTCCATATTGGCAACAGAGCCTTCAGAATGATCTTCTTCTTCTGTTTCCTTATCATTTTCAGTGTCAAGGTTGCCATCTTTAAAGGCCATTTCAGCATTTTTCACATGTGTGGAAGAGCTGTGAAGATTGCCAGCCAGTCTTTGTTCTGTGTCTGTAAAAATGGTGTTGTTTTCCTCTTCTGCTCGTGCTGTGCTGCTGAGTTTTTGATATCTGACCTCTTGTGAAATTCCTTTTGAATGGTCTATCACTCCTGTTTCTTGATCATTCTCAACCTGAAGGTCATATGCATTTACACCTCTATCAGAAATATTTGCATGCTCCGAAGAATTGGCAAGACTGTCAGCCTGTTCTTGTTCTTGATGTTCTCTGGTTATGCCAATTGCCTCTTGTGATTGTGTAGTTTCATCAGATTCTTTGTTTCTGGTGTCTTTTGAAACTCTGTTGTCATTAGAAGGAGCTCTCTTTGTAGGCACTTCCTGAGAACTCTGTGACATCTCAGATTCCGTGTTGTTGACTTCTCTTTCTTGCTCTTCCTCAGCTATCTCATTCGTGTCAGGTTTCCTGCCTTCTAGGATACCTTCTTTGGTGCCTGCTGATTTCTTATGCGCTGTCTTATGTGGTGGACCATCATCGAGGTTTGAATTATCATCTTGCATTCTATGTCTCGTCATATCAAGTTTCTGTTCTGGTTCAGACCTGACTTGGTATCCAAAACCTTCCTCCAGATTTTTAAATCGTTGCGGTTTATAGGTCATGCCAATCATGTGATCTTCTGGACCGTATTTGTTCCTGCTGTCCGTTTTCATACTCTTCTCTTGCTTCTGCTTCTGCTTCTCTTGTTTACTGCCTCCAACTCTCTCATTTGTTGCACTTTCCTGTATTTCTTTGAAGAACTTTCTGTTTCTCATGCTTACAACGCTTCTTTTTTCAGTATTTGCACCACTTTCAGTAACCTTGCTCTTTGCAATGATATGCTGACTCTTCCCTTTTGTCTTTCTCATCTGCTCCTGCTTCACTCTTGATGCATCTGTATTCTTGTGATTCTCCTTCATTTCTAACTTCATCCCATCTTTATACTTCTGTTCAGACTCCTCGTTATTACCTTGAGAATCCACAAAATCACCTCCAGTTGCTGCTCCATGCTTTTCCCAATCTGTGGTATCTACTGCACCTACTTCCTTGATGTGCTTTTGCACTCGACCACTATGATTGATAGTTTCCGCAGATGAATCCCCATTATCGTACCTTTTCTCTTCCAGGAAAATTTCTCCAGTTTTAGAACTGTCAGTGGTCTCTCTTTCGCCATCTAAATTCTGAAAAACAGTGCTGCTTTTTATGTTGTCTGAAACATCTTCTTGAGCAGTTGTCAACTCCTGTTCTCCAGTATTGCTCCTCCAGTCAGCAGATCCCTCTCCATCTTGTGCTTGTTCTCTGTCTTCACCTTGCCTCGTGGTATTTCGATGTATATTTTCTATTGAACTTTTCTGGTTGTTTCTTTTGATGGATTCATGCAGTTCTTCGGTTTCTCCTCCAGTTGCTTCTTTTGTACCTGCAGCCTTGATGGTGAAGTTAATAGCTGGATTTGATGGATCATCTGCACTCACTGACCAGACCTTTACAGGTATGTCACTTTCGGTTTCATTCAGTTGCAATGATTCAGAAGAAAGCTTAGCCTGGTACTCCTCCGCGTTCATTTCTGTAAGTTTTTCTCTAAGCATCTTGATTTCATACTGTTTTTCTTCAAGAGATACTTCGATTATTCTTTGTTCATCTTTAAGAGAAGAGATTGTTGATCTCATTTCCATGATCCTGCTCTCTAGATCCCTTTTCTGCATTCGAAGCCACTGCATCTTGGATTTCATTTCCTCCGTTTTCCTTTTAGCTTCTTTCGTATGATCTCTTTTTTTCTGTTCCACAATGACAAATACTATTAGTTAGTTCTTTTTTGGTTCCCACCCAGTGTCCAGGAAGCCCGTTCGAGCTGTGAAGTCCCAAGTTAGAGGGTAAGACGCTCTCTAACAAAGGCGACTACATATCTAGATATGGAGTGGTAAGTACTCATTCATCCTCTCTAGTTTACAAGTTTGTTTCTGATATGTCATTTCAGAAATAAAGGCTCAAAACTAAATAGAAAAAGTTATCATTGTTCTTAAAATCTTAAAACCCATCTCCTGTTAAATCTTTGTTTTAACTGCAGCAAATGTTCTATTTTTCAAACTCTCATCAACAAAATGAAAGTTCAGGTCGACATTCTAACAACTGAGCTACTAAAATCCCGCGACAAATGGTTGAAAAGTCTTAACATAGGAGCCACAAACAGTAACATGACATACATGCATGACTAATCAGAGTCGTGGTGGAGTAATAAATACTTCTTCATCCTTAATTAGAGATTTCTGGTTCGAGTCTTGGACATGTAGCTGACAAGACACACACATACACACAGAAGAAAAAGAAAGAGAGAGCACCTGCAAGAGGAGTTTAACATGGATGAGTTCAATTTGTTTATCTTTAACAAGGAGGTTGAATATGCGCCTTTCTCTGAGCTTGTGTAAAATGATGACTCCAAATATTGCAACCCCAAAAGCAAGAAGCAATAACACTGCATATGTTGTTCTTCCTCTGCTGTGACTCTGCATGTGTCCCTTCATGCTTCCCCCTTTTGCCATCTCACTTTCACTCTTACAAATTTATAAAAAAAAAAAAATGAAGAAAAACAAGAACGAAACCCCCTCTAGCTCTACCTTCTATATTGTCAAACAAAGAGTGTCACATCTTGCATGTTTCTTGTCATCTTAAAGTGGTTTTCAAACTGCCTCCTCCTCTCTCTTTTTCTATTTCTAGGCACACCACACATTTGAGGTAGATTAAGGGTGTGTATGACAATGTTCTTGATAATTTTCATGTTTGGTTTTCCTTTTAGTTGTAATGTTGCGTTTTTCGAAAGTTAAAATTTTGATACTCAAGAACTATACGAAAAGTACTATAAATTGTAATTTTTTTTTTCACATTATTATTTACATTGTAAAATGTTAGTCAATGTTTTTATCGTTTAACTCTAAAAAAGAAAATCATGACTATTAAAAAGGAATAGAGGGTGTACTATCTTTTTTTGGGAAAACAAAAGTTCCTTAATCATGAGTAGGAAAAACAACTTTCACAAGTGATATTCAGCTCTTTTTCGTCTTCCAACACGCGAGATTTCACCACCACCACTTCCCATAGCTAGTTCCCACCTTCACCACTCTACACTCCTACCTCAATCTCGTCCTATAATAATAACATCATCAACATATCGAGTATAATTTCACATGTGAGGTATGAGAACGACGTCGTGTGTGCAGTCTTACAATAAAAGTCTAAAGATAGAAATGTTATTTTCAATGGACCTTCTCGTTGTTGATGTCAAACACCAGAAGTTACTTATTTTTTCGAAGAAAATTTCATCCACTTTTACCTGTTCGCTCTTTAAAAAATAAATTTTCACTTTTACAATTACTTTTAATGAACATATCAAAAGACAAGTTTTTTTAAAAATGTTTTATCCTCAATTTTAATTATTTATTTTTCAAATCATTTTTTAAGATTTAATATTAAATGATGTGAGAATTTCTGTTGGAACCAAACAACACCCCAAGGAAAGGAGTGGCGGAAATAACAAAGTTAGAAGGAAAAAATGTGCATGACATGGGGAATGTACATTCTTGCTTTTCTTTTTAGTTTCGTTTAATACTAATAAATACCTTCTGTTTCCTGAGTGGCCACTCGATATCTCCGATATCTATATTGAAGTCAGATTAAATTTAAATTTATGTCGAAAAGTCTCATATCAATATTAAAGTATTCCTTTAAAAAGACGACTTCGTATATAAAGAAATTCATATTTGAAACCTCTAATTAAAAAAACACTTACCACTTCATCACAATCGTATTTCACATCAAGACAGTTGGTTTTTCTACTTTTTAAAAGTCACTGAGAGGGCAGGCAAAAACTGTAACACCGTTTATTGTGATCAACCAGGTCTCATTAGTCTTTGCATACTTTAATCGTGACAGTGGCTTTAATTTTATTTAATTCTTTTCCTTTTTCGTCCGTTACAACAGAAACATACGCAATATAATTCGATAAGCGAAGCTAGAAGTTAAAGTGATCTTTACATATTACTTTATTTTTAAAATCACAGTATTAATTTCAGAATTTCCATTAAGAAAACATCATTTCAAACCCCTAAATCATCGAGTCAATGTCTAATTCTGCATTCTGGGAATTCAAATAAATAAACAAATACATATATATACTAAAATTTAAAAAGCTACCTCTATTTCATATGCAAGATATACTAGAATTCTTGAAGCATTGACAAAGGAAGTTCAATTATATGTATAACAAGCCGTGTCTAAAAGATATATAAAGCTCAACAACACCTAGAACTAATGTTAGCATCTGTGTCCTGAAAATGTGCAAGAGAAGTCGAATTCTCACGTTTCCGTGTGCATTATGAAGCACAACAATGCAAGTGAAAACAGTACCTTTTTATCTATATGCTGCAGCTCCCGCGATCAGTAAGGTTTGGGACACCATCACGCGGGAGCTGGGCAAATACTGCCTCAATTTCAGGGCATCCAGTGTGCAGGATAGAGCATGTTCCAGCAAAACCTGAGGAAGGTCTAGAAGTGGTCTCTCGAGCCATAGGTATGGCGATGATTGAAGCTCTACCTTTGCATTCCGCTGGAGTTAAAACCAAATTGGAGCTGATCAATCGAGACATTGGCATCCGAAGAAGGTGTGGACTTGGAGAAAAGGTATTTTTACTGATTTCCTTCCTGAAATGATGATTAAATATACATGAAAATAAAGTCTATTAATTTGGACTGATTCATGAGTAAGAACTGTGCATACAACAAACAAACTATGATTTTGTGTAAGCTACAAAAAATTTAAACCATATAAGCTATTTCATATGAAAGTTTCATATAGTGATTTCATATGACAATTTCATCTAGTACTCCCCAGCAAGAATCTTTGCTCATACTTTCACAGACTAGATAGTTTTTAGCAATCCAACACTCGTATTTGGTTATACTTCACATCCTTATCCGCATAGCAGCCACTGTACAGCAAAGACAAACGGGATGCAGGATTTTCAACTCATGACTCACACCTACTATAGACTATAGGGCTTCGGCTTCCAGTTCCATAGAGCCCGACCTCCACTTCCACCCATATAAAAAGGAAAAACTAGTTGGATCCAATATGAGAATCTGTAGTTAAAGTATGTTAAACAAGAGAACGACACAAAGAATAACTACTGTGTCTCATTCATGAACTGTTAAACAAGACAGTACAGTTCAATACGATATAGGCTGAGTACTCGATGTTGCTCATACTATCCTAAAATCTGATGAGACATAATAGTTGAAGTCCTGCAAGTTGCTGAAATTGGCTTCAAGGGTTGTCAAGATGGTGCAGCGGTTCACAACGTTAACAAATTCTGGACCTAGCGTTAGAGGTTGGCTTAGACCAATAGTTGAGAGACTCTCCAGAAATCTGTATGTTCCTAAAATTTGAATATCAAAATCATGAAATGTAGTAAGGGAGAGATCCAGATGCTTCGAGTTGAGTAACATTTCCATCCCCGGGGGCGCACACTCAATTGGTGTAGCAGAGAGATATAAAACGCTCAGCTCCTTTAGCCTTTCCATTGTTGGCAGGTGATACAAGTTCCAACAACTACGTAGAAGCAAAGCATGAAGGTTTTCGAGATTAGAAAGTGAATCAGGCAACCCAAAGACGCCCGTGTAAGATAAGTCCAGAACTTTGAGACTTTTTAGATGGTTAAAGAAAGAAGGATGTACACCCTTGGACAATGAATTATACTGCAATAGCAAGGTGGTTAGCTGAGGACATCTCGGTTCCAAAATCAAAGAGTTCAAATCATTTCTCATTAACGAGATCCTTTCAAGGCCTTCGAGTCATTCACTCTCAACTGGTGGGATACGCATCTCATGTCCTGCTCGGATCATTAAGAGTGGACTCTCTCTTGTAACAGCTATCGCCATATCCCTAATGAGGTCATGCATCTTGACATATTCATTTAAACTACCTTCTTGACATCCAATGATCTCTAGAAGGCACGCATGTTCCAGTTCATCTAATATCATCTTTCCCTGCAGCATCTTGGATTCTCCATATCCAAGTTATCCAACAGAGCCTTCCCATGTCCAGTACTTAATCACTTCTTTGGTCTCGATATGATGATCCTCTGGGTACAATGTGCAATAAAGAAAACATGAACGAGTCACATTGTCCTTCAGTCTTTCATAGCTAAATCTCAGAGACGTGCAAAGACTCGATTCTCCATGCCTTCTATTCTTCCCGTTGCACTTTTCAGCTGGCTTAATGCATTTTTCCATTGCCTCAGATCATTTTCTCTTCTTACAACAGCTAGTGGGAGACCTCCACACTCCTTCGACACATCCTTGGCAACAGCTTGTAATGTTGGAGATGCTAGCACCTCCTCACCGACCTTCTGTTTAAAGAGGTTCCATGCTTCTTCCTCTGAAAGAATACTAACTTCAACTTCCCTCACTGATTCCATGCCACGACAAACTACCATGGATCTAGTAGTTATTAGCAAATTGCAGTCACAAATCATCTATAATTAAAACAAATCTACTTCTTCGCATCAACGCTTCAAGTAATTGAGCTGCTCTTCTCATTTCATCATCTTCATGGTCAAAAGATGAACTCTATTACTCTAGCAATATCCTTCTGAAATTTCTGCACTGTTGAATCGTTGGATGCTGTGACCCAAATGACATTATCAAATTTTTTGCTCTCTCTCAAAAGACGATTATTGATTTCTACGAGGATGGATGTCTTACCCACACCCCCCTTTCCATAAATGCCACTTATCCCAGAGTGTTCATCATTCAAATACTCCCATACAGCCTCCAAACTTCTTTGAGCAAATTCTCCTACTAATGAGGATGCTGGCAATATCTTTTCCCTCCGAGGCATCATATCAACCAACAAAGTATCTGGAAATATGATCTGCCCCAGGGCCTGTCGACTTCTTTAATTTTCTTGTTGATGCATTTCCCCTGCTTAACTCGAGACATATAATTTGGCAAACATCTGTTTAAACACATCTTGTCTGCAGTAAGTTTCTCTTGCATGCTGGCAATACTACTTGTAATCTTTCTTACATTGATTGTTCACCTCAGCCTTTGGCTCCATACCGCGCCATACATTTTCCACATGTAACTTCCTTTTTATATCCTCCTCCCAAGCTTTAAGCAATTCCATGTTTTCATTAAGTCTATCTGCTAATGCACTAGGCCTTCTCAGGTATGTTCATGTTTCAGAAACGGATTGACGAGAACAAGTCTCTCCACAAAAACATTGCATCATGCTAACTACTGCACCAAAAATTTCCATGGCAAGTATGTCTGCGAAACAACAGAAGGAAAAGATACAGAAAAACAAAAGCAACAATGAGAGGCTCATATAAGTAAAAGATATTGAATTCAATTCAAGCCTAAGAGCTAAATTATGAGTGAAGAGTGTTCAAGACCAAGAGACTACAACTCATATCCCAGATAAATCAGACTCTAACATACCTCCATCCCTTCCGGGAAGGCTGATACACAAAAAATCCTGACTCCGCCTTTGTATATTCCTAGTATAGTTGGTAACAAAGAAAGAAAAAATAGGTAGTAGGTATATATAAACATTGCTCACACTATCAATTGATATAGAACTACATTTCATCACAGAAATTTTAACAGATATTCATGTACACATGATAATATTCATTAACTTATGATGAAGACAGAATTTGAATACACTTTGATTCTTCTTTATGTATGAAAAGTTATCACAAGGATATTATAAAATGAAGAGGTAATTCATTGAGGCAATGAAAGTCAAGGGTTGACTTGAAGTCAATCTTCATATATTGCATATAAGGAGAAGCTTCATCTGTCATTTTCCTGTTCCAAATTGCTGCTGAATTTTTTTGGTTTCACATTTGGTGTCCAATAAATATATTTTCTTTTTTCAATAGATTTAAATTTGAAACCTTTATTTTAAATTAAAAATACGTCAAATATATATGTTAAAACATTGGTTCAACTATATGTAACACTAATATAAAACATTACCAAATATCATATTACTAGGATGATAAAGAGTGTACCATAATCCATATATATATATGAGTCACTTGAATGGACATTAAAATAAAATTAAAAAAAAAAAACTTACATAACCTTGTAAGTTTCATATGAAAATTAGAATTTTCACTAAACATTCCCGAAATAAATACTAACTCACTCTCCGAATCACAATCACAAGCAAAATAGAAAAAAAAGTATTTCAAATTAAGAGGATGATATTTTTTCATGTGAGGGCAAAAGTTGAGCTCTACAATAGGGACATGTTTTCTTTCTCATCAACCACTTCTTGATACATTCAACATGAAATTCATGGCCACATTGAAGTGTACCAATAGTATCTTTTTCATTATATTCAATCAAGCAAATAGCACATGCTTCATCTACAATATCATGATCACCACTTATAAGATCCATAGTTGGAACATGATAAGTTCTTGTTTTAGAATATTTAGACACGTCCACGTCTTCGTCCTCATCGTCATTGTCATCGTCATCGTCATCGTCCGAAAATTCACTATAATTTTCTTCATCATCAACAACTTCATTAACAATCGGTTGGGCACGTAATTCTATACCAGTTGTGTCAAAAATTTGCATGCGCATTGGATACGGAGCTACATTATTAGTAGGAGGAATATGTTGATCATGAGGCATAATATTGCTACTAATTTCTTGAAGAAAAATGTAATCTCTCGAAGAAAACGCCATAATCTAAAAAAAATTGGGATTCTAATTAAATGAACTAGGGTTAATTAATATATATATTTTTTCTTATTTTATTCCAGTTTCCTTTTCCTAATCAAATTCTATTTACACATGAAGTCTTTTTTTTAATGTATAGTTCCATATTTACTTGCTCATATTATATATCAAATAATAATATTTTTGACAAAAATAAAATTTTTCAATGAATCAGTCAAGCATAATTTTTATTTTTTAGATAGCCTGAAATAAGTTTATCAAACTATTTATCCATGACCATTGTAACTAGAAGAGAGGAGAGATACGGAGATCTACTTATTAATTTTATATTAGATGAACTGTTGTACTATGATTATTTGGGAGACTTAGGTCTACGTGTTATACACAAGTATGAATTGTTATGTGTATTTTTTATATGTTATACATTATGTACATGTATTTGTTTTTCTATTTTTTATAAAGTTATTTATATATATCCGAATATAAAACAGGCACGACTCCCCGTTACCGTCCAAACAAGTCGATTGTTCTAAGTTTCGGATTGAGTTGGATAGGATCATATCCAATCAAATTTGATCATAGCTTTAAGTCCAGGTGTGGTACTATGGCCAAATCGAGAACTTTGAATTTGATTTTCCACCTTGTAATTTCTACTTATGAGCTAGTCAAATTTACATAAATTTCCCAAAAATAAATAAACAATTGTTTAGTGCATACTCTTTATATTAAGTAAATCATTTTTTTATGTTGAATTTTACATGTTTAAATTCTTTAATAAAAATATTTAATTTATTTTGGTTATGATTTTCTTTAAATTGGATTATATATTAAAATTCACTGACAAAATTAAATTTTCTTTTCTCACTGTTAACACAATATTAGGCCAAATATGTAGATTTTAAATAAATCATAAAGCCCTAAAGTATTAATAAAACCCTCTTTCCATGTTTCCATTAAACCCCATTTCAGCTCTAACTTTCTAAAAAATTCCTTCCCTGCATTTCGATCAGGTAAAAAGATCTTCCTCTTAAAGTTTCATTCTTTTTTATCTACACATTTTATTTTATTTTGTATTTTTTTTTATAATTAAGAATTGTGTGTTTTGCATAATTTTGACAATTTTCTATTGAATTACTTAATAAAATTGTAGCAATGTAACATTGCATTGGTGTACAATGTAGTATGTCTAATTGAATGGGTTAATAAATATGAATCTTGAGTCGTCAAAGCTTTTCTAACTCGAACAAAGACGATCATGTATTGTTGTTTTTCGGTTAGTCATGGAGATTTACTTAATATTCACAATCTTAGTGAACATTTTGTAAAGTTCTTTACATTAGAGATGACGAAATTGAATTGTGTGTTGACGAATCATAATTTGAGTTAATAAATACTTGTAAAAGCTCTTCAGGATGTCACGTTTCAATTTGTTTGTCTTTGTTCTGACTTACACAAATATTAAGAAAGTAATGAAGGTTTTTTGGATCTTGTGGTCTGAAATTAAAGATATGCTGATCCAATGGCACTAAACATGTCATGTGAAAAGTTGGAGCTGAAAAGATGTTTTCTTTTTGAAACTGAGGAAGTATACTTGATTATAATGATGACTTTTATTAGGTTTACTTTCAGGGACTACTTAAATGAATCTCAAGAATGTTAAGGTTCCTAAGATGCCTGGTGGTGGTGGTGGTGGTGGTGCCGCTTCTCCCTTGATCAAGTTTGGGCTTGTTATCGGTCTTGGTGTGTATGGAATTGCTAATAGTCTCTACAATGTTGATGGCGGGAATCGTGCCATTGTTTTTAACCGTATTCGTGGTGTTAAAGATAAGGTATATATGTCTTGTACTCTCGGATGATATTTTGGATCCTGTTTTCAGTACTTAAATTAGATTGACTTGATGCTATGATTCGTCGATAGTCATCTCTGAAACTCTTACGTTTAAGAAATATGATGGATTTAAGTCCCTTGCACAGTTAAGGAAATTCTTCGACTATAGCTTTGCTTCTTCAATATTTCCTTTTGGGTGTGCTCGGAACATTCTTTCATTGACATGGTTTAGCAAGCAGGATGTGTTTGCTTCTATCGTTTGAGTAAAAGTATGAATCAGTATATGTTGTGCATGTTTGTTCAGTACCTTGATGTCCAAGCACATTCAAGTATTTTATAGTTTGAAGATATTGTCATATCTACTTATTTTATCGTATTTTCAATATGGTGGTTTATGGTGTACAGCCTCGTATATGAACCTTTAAAACTGGCTTTCATATACTTCAGACTTGCCTTGTGTGTTTTTGATGCACGATGCTCTGCTTGATGAATAGGTTTATCCAGAAGGGACACATTTCATGATTCCTTGGATCGATAGGCCTGTGATATATGATGTCCGTGCACGTCCACATCTAGTGGAAAGTACCTCCGGAAGTCGTGACCTTCAGATGGTAATTTTTTTCTCAATACCTGCATTGCTCCATACTCCAAGAAATATAAAAGGAAAAGAGATACCGAAAGAAGGGGGATTGTGAATAGGCTTGCTAAAAGAATGTATAGTTGTAGACATTGATCTTGCTCCTTGATGATTTTTCAGGTAAAGATTGGACTTCGAGTTCTCACACGTCCAGTCCCAGATCAACTACCCACTATTTACCGATCACTTGGTGAAAATTATAATGAACGAGTCCTGCCTTCAATTATTCATGAAACTTTGAAATCTGTGGTTGCGCAATACAATGCTAACCAGCTTATCACCCAGAGAGAGGTATGTGTGAGAGGACATGTACCTACTTCATGTGTTGATGTTCCTATCGGAACTGAGTACTGTATATGGTTGTGTCAATTGTGAGGAATGTTCTGATATTGGATGCAGATTTTCTATTTGGCTGTCATAGAAACTCATAACGTTCTTGTTCATTTTTATTCAGTTGTGTGTAACTCGTGCAGAATGTTAGTAAAGAGATACGGAAGATCTTAACTGAGAGGGCAGCCAACTTCAACATCGCTTTAGATGATGTATCGATAACAAGCCTGACTTTTGGAAAGGAGTTCACAGCTGCAATTGAAGCAAAACAGGTGGCTGCTCAAGAAGCTGAGAGAGCAAAGTTTATTGTGGAAAAGGCTGAGCAAGATAAACGTAGCGCTGTTATTAGAGCTCAGGTCAAAATTAGTTCCCGTAACTTATCCTAATATTCAAATTTCTGCTTCAACCTATCATCATTTGTTATGGAGTTTGAGTTCCTATTTGTTTTTTTCTCGCAGGGTGAGGCTAAGAGCGCGCAGCTGATTGGTCAAGCTATCGCTAACAATCCAGCATTTATAACGCTCAGGAAAATCGAAGCAGCAAGAGACATTGCACATACCATTTCAAATTCAGCAAACAAAGCTTACTTGAGTGCCGATGATCTGATGCTCAATCTTCAGGACTTGAACTTGAATAGCACTGGAAGAAAATGAATACGTAGGACGCTACCATTAGCTAAACTGTTTGTTTTTTTCGTCATTTCATTTTCTTCCTCAGCCTGCTAGGCGAAATTTGCATTTGGAATAAATATATGACCTGTCTTCTTTTTCCTCTTAAAAATGTTCCTTCCAGGCCATATATAGGCATATACTTATTCTTTTATATGTCGAAAATATATCAAAAACGCGTGTAATCACGCTCAAAAAGGACATATTTATGTTATATTATGCCTAAAAGTATATAGTTTGTTTTCAGTAATATAACTAACGTATTATAGATTCATTTGAAACAATTAAGTTACGTTATCAGACCATAATTTAATAAATTCTGGCAATCCACATTCAATATTTACGTGAAATAAAGGCGTGAATTAATTCTAGCCTTAAATTTTTTTACTAAAAACCCATATACCCTTTTTAATGACAAATGAACCAGAACCCTGTATCAAAATCTCTGTTTTTGGAGACTTTGTTGGAGGTATATATATATATATATATATATTTCTAAAATTCACCAAAATTATAAATGAATTGGACTTAAACCTTCAACAACAGAGAAAGATTCAACAACTATGGAGACCTCAAAGAATTCAAATTCAGATTCCGTTGCGATAAATACAGAAAAATTAGAAACAAAATCTGTTGTTACATCTGAAAATCAATTGGAAATACCTTTGTTAGAAGATTTACAAGTTGCTGATAAACCACAGAAAACAGCAGCCCAAAAAGTCATTAGAAAAACATTCAAAAAAACAGCCGTTTTATCAAATCTTTTGCCTTCAGGTTCTGTTCTTGCATTCCAAATATTATCACCAGTTATAACACATGAAGGACAATGTCGTTCCACAATTAGTCATTCTATGACATTAATCCTTTTAGGAATTTGCGCGATTTCATGTTTTTTCCTCTGTTTTACAGACAGTTTTCGCGATGAAAGAGGCAAAGTCCGTTATGGATTGGCTACATTCAGGGGTTTATGGATTATTGATGGTTCATCTCCTCCTGAGGATGTAGAAAAATATAAGCTGAAATTCATTGATTTCTTTCATGCATTTTTGTCAATACTTGTTTTTTGTGCTGTCGCGGCGTTTGATCAGAATGTGATGAAATGCTTGTACCCTTCTCCGTCTCTGGATGCTCAGGAGATACTCGCGATATTGCCAATGGTTGTTGGGGTGATTTGCACGTTTTTGTTCGTTGTTTTTCCTACAACTCGTCATGGAATTGGATTCCCTCTTTCCCGTTGTTAAGACTCATAAATATTAATGCCTCGTTTTGCTCGATTGAAAGGATTTACAAGAGTCCATACTCATCATCATGTTTTCAGATTCGAGAAGGCGTCCTGAATTCAACCGCTGCACACAAGATCTCTGAAGCAAAAAAAATTGTTACATAATACTTCAAATTGTAATTTGCTCATCTATTCTCTCAAAATTGCATCTTTCTTTGTATAAACAAGTTCAAGAACACTCATGTTCAACATTGTTTTTGTGTTGTGTGTACAAATGGTCTCATATTTAAAAAAAAATGGGCTTCAAAATGAACTATACTACAGAAATGGTTCTACTCTCCTTTTTTTTTTTTGTCTATTTGTTTATGCATAGTCAAGGCTATGGCCTAGTGTGATAATTGATATAGTGGGTTGAAAGGTTTAAAGTCCAACATAAACAAAAATGTTACTACGTGATTTCTTCTATTTTGTCTTAGTCTTGGAGGACAACGTTATTTGATACTTAGTCTCTTGTCATACAAACGACCTAATTTTAGTAGGACGTTTCCTTTAATGTGTCTATACGTGTAGCATGAGGAATAATTTTTATTACTCTCTCGATCACATATTAGTTAATCATTTTCCGTTTTAGGCATAATATATAAATAGGACTTCTAATTTGGCTTGAAGAGGATAACTATGTCCTCTTATTTTGAGTGTGCAGAAATAAACACACACGTGCTTTACATGACATAATACACGAAGGATATTGCGTTTGACTTGGTTTCAATGAACAAATATGTTCTCCTATTTTATATATTATGTCTTCGTTTTATACTGTATTTAAGAAATTATAAATTAAAAGTTAATTTTATAAATTCAGCTCTTAAAAAGCCTTTAAGATTATACAAACAAATGTGAATACTTATGGAAAGAATTAATTGCAAGGTAACATAGAGAGATTTTGATTTTAGTTTAGTAAAGTGATCAAGACAACTATTTAAAAATTGATCCATAAAAAAGAAACATTTTTAAATGTTTTGAAACAAATTAAAACATTCTTTACTATTTACTATTTTTTAATTAAAAAAACAAATTAAAGATTAATATTGAGGGAGAGTTTTCATGTATTAACGAACTCCCGACAAAAAAAACTCATTTGATTGGATGTAGTAGTTTTTTTTTTTTTTTTTTTTTGATGTAGTAGTTTAGTGTGGTGTTATAAGGGAACAGAACGACGTCGTGCTACCTTTTTGACAACTGGATTTATAGCCGTTACAAATGCCAACAGTTGCCAAATCCCTTTTCAAAAACAAAATTCGACCGTTAGACACAAAAACTCACAACATTTTCTACTCCATCCATTTTTTCTCTTGCGAAGATCAAATTCAGACCCACAACAATCTCTCTGTAAAATGTATGAACACAACTCTTTCGTAATCGACCAGGCGTACGAGTTCTCAGCGCCAAGATTTTATGACTTTGTTGATGAAGAAACAGAAGAGGAAACACAGAAAGCTGAGCATTGGTTCCACATTTCAAGAAGCTATGCTCCTTCTCGTATGTCATTTTCTTCTTCATCCTCTGTTACACTATTTGGGTTCTCTGTTTTGTGCGTTTGTGTAATTTGATAGCAACATGAAAGTTCAGGTAGCCAACCAAATGATGTCAACTTTAGAATCATATTTGATAATTTGGTATTTTTTCCCCTATTAATGGAATCTGTAGTAATGCAGAACAGTTAGTGGTAGTTAAAATGCATTGATAAAGCCTTCTACTTTATCAAGCATACGGATCTTACAATCAATGAACATTTTGACTTGACTGTGAAGAACTTCAAATAAGTGTAGTGTAGTTGAAATTTCCATCACAACCACTCCTACATATAGGTGGTACCAACCACTGATGTTATGTTTGATCTGTTTATTCAATGCATACTTCTGTTTCATCGCGTATGTATACGATAAATGTGGACTGTAATAATGTCCTGGCGATTTTGGGATGACATGTTGATTGCTTATGTTTATTAGAGTGACAATTTTGGGATGAGATGTTGATTTTCTTCTTGGTTGTTTTTCCAGCTTTTATGCCAAAAATTAAAACTGGTAGAATGGTTCAACTTGAGAGCCTATGTGACTTCACTGATGCTGAGGAGTTGCAAGATAACACAAGGTCTGTAACTATTTTATATTGCAAAAAGCAAATGATTATGTTCTTACCTGTGTTGCTCGGAGTCTCCAAAATGTGATCCTCCAAAACTCATTAACCCGATAACATTTTTGAAGCGTCTTGAGCAACATAGGTTCTTAATGGTGTCAATGTACTGACATTACTATCTGAAAAACAGGCCTGCTACTGAGCTCACTTCTTCTAAAAGTAAAGACGAGGTAACGCCATATTTAATTGTACCAGAACCTTGCACCAGTCTTCCTAATCCGGTATGCATCACTCATAACTTGTAGTAGAGAAGAAGCACCATTTGCTGCGCCTTTTTGAACACTGTCTTATCTTGTCTTTGTAATTTTCCAGGAATCTGAAGAGAAGCAGTCTATTGTTCAAGGTAAATTGTACTATGAGAATCCTATTCTTATATCCTTAGAATGAATTTGGCTGATAAAGATTCTAATTTAGCACTTGTATGTAACAGAAACTTGCACACCCGGACCAACAATAACATCTCAGAAGAGCGACTCTCGGAAGACTAATTCCAAGAGGCAACAAACTGCTAAAAAGATTGCAAGCATACTTAGAAACCCTTCAGCATTAAAGTCAAAAACTCAACAACAACAGTCGCATCTGAGTAGTTCTAATCAAGCTACTGTTAGAAAGTAAGTGACACTGTAGATTTTCTTAATGCTCTAGCTGTTCTTTGGTAAAAAGTAAGTGAATTTCATTTGCTGCTGCACATGTAGATTTTCTTAATGCTCTAGCTGTTCTTTGGTAAAAAGTAAGTGAATTTCATTTGCTGCTGCACAGGCAAGCCATCAAGAAAAGTGATGCTGGAACTCCAAATTTTGCCCAAGAAAACCAAGCAGTAAAGAGACAAAAACTAGAAGAAGGAAAATCTAGGAAGGTAAGTGTCTCCTCTCTAGATCTTCTCTGGATGTGAATTGTGCAGAATATTTCATGTTACTTTATCTGATGATCTTGCTTTTTCTTTCTTTACAAACTGCTAGATTCTTGATATTAAACCTCCTCAACATTTGCCACACAAAACAAGACTTGGGGTAGCTAATAGCAGCTCTAACTTGTTTGCATCTGCAGCTAAAACTCGAAAAGAGGAGAGAAAGGTAAATCATGACTCCTTTTTCTTGCACTTCTAATACGTGCAAACTTCAATTTTCTAAATTTTACTAAAACTTTGTATTGTACAGATGTATGTTAGGCCACTTGTTTCCCCGTTTATTTCAACAGCAGAAATGATAAAGAAATTCCAATCTGGCACAAGGGAAAATTCACTGCCTTGCATGAGAAATTCTACCTCAAATGTAAGTATTGGTACTTTCCTAGTACAATGGATCAAGTTTCCTAGACAACATTTTTGAAGTACATTCATCACGCAGGGTGATTCGACTGGACAAGCACAGAGAAAACCAAAACTTACATTAACCAGGCCTAAAGAACCTGAATTTGAAACAGCTCAACGTGTCCGTCCAACAAGGGTGAAGAGTTCAGCTGAACTTGAGGAAGAAATGATGGCCAAAATTCCCAAATTTAAGGCTCACCCAGTTAACAAAAAGGTAGCTCATGTTACACAGTATTTGGCAATTAATTTTGGTAGCTCTACAACGGCCTTTTGATGTTGAAACTTTTCTTATGATCGTTACCGTCCAACTTTGTTTTGTTGTACATTTTGTGATAACAGATTTTGGAAGCTCCAACTCAACCATTATTATTACCTAAAAGCACACCCCAACTTCCAGAATTTAAGGTATGGTATAGTGATTCCAAAAGAATTAAGAGCAAAGTTTGCATACCAGGATAGTTTGTATAACATCTTTACTTAAGCAGGAATTTCACTTGGAAACAATGGCAAGGGCAAATAAGAACGCGGATACAACTTCAGTTCAATCAATAGAATCTTCTTCTCAGGTACTAAAAAGTGCCACCTAATAACTCAAACGAAAACAATTACTTGCTCTAATTACTAAGTGAAAACATATTCATTTGATCTCAGAGTCATCAGTGGCAGCCACATCTTACAGCACCTAAATCACCTGTTCTAAAAACATCACTAAGAGCACGACCTCCAATTGCCAAAAGCACAGAAGAATTGGAAAAGGAAGAACTTGAAAAAGCGCCAAAGTTCAAGGCAAGGCCTTTGAATAAGAAGGTAACAACATCTGCCACCGCCTACTTTATTCTGGTGATCAATTAGATTGAACTCTCTTGCTTTATTCTAAATGTTTCCCCTTAATTTGTAGATTCTTGAAAGTAAAGGAGATTTGGGAATGTTTTGCAACACAAAGAGGCAGGTGACTGTGCCTCAGGAATTTCACTTTGCCACAAATAAAAGGATTCTGCCTCAAGCTAACGTTGATGATCTGTTTGACAAGGTTCAATCATATTTCTTACTATAATACTTTTCTCTGATAATCCTATCGCGCCTCTTTCTCATCATTATGCTTTATGTTTTTTCAGCTTTCCTTGTATTCTCAACCTCAAAATGACAAGACTATTCTCAGAAACACTACACCGAATCCTTTTCATCTCTACACTGAGGTACAAATCAGACAGTTCTACATCTTGGTAAGCTGAAAATATAGTTCAGTCCTGACTTGGCTTTTTCCGGAATTTCAGGAACGAGGAGTTGAGAAAGAGAGGAAGTTGTTCTCTGAACTTCTACAGAAACAGATAGAGGAAGAGAGGTCAAGAAATCCCAAAGCAACTCCATATCCTTATACTACTGATTATCCTGTGGTATGAATAGTTTGATACCAATTCAGTTGATATTATCCTTTTCACAAAAAACAACATAAATTTGTTTATTTTATCATGTTATCTTGCCAGATTCCACCTAAACCAGAGCCAAAACCTTGCACAAAGACAGAACCTTTCGAACTTGAGAGTCTCATTAGGCATGAAGAGGAGATGAGAAGAGAAATGGAAGAAAGGAAGAGATTGGAGGAGGAAGAAGCTAAGATGAGGTTATTCAAGGCGCAACCAATCTTGATTGAGTAAGAACTTTGAGGAATATCAACTTTTCTACTCAGTAATACTGAAAGGTGGCTAATATTTTCTACGTAATAATGCAGGGATCCAATTCCAGTTCCTGAGAAAGAACGTAAACCTTTCACTGAGGTTCAGGAATTCAATCTGCATGTAAATCACCGTGCTGTTGACAGAACTGAATTTGATAAGAAGGTAAACTTTTTCCTCTTTAATCACATTCTTACGCTTTCGTATGGGTCTAGCACTCACCTAATAAGTTGTTGTGCAGATTAAGGAGAAAGAAATGATGTATAATAGGTATCAGGAGGAAGCAGAATGTGCAAGAATGGTATGCTCATATTATCAAACTATACTATTATTTTTCATTACAAAGTATGTAGACTAATTCCAATTTCTGGAACGCGGATAGATGGAAGAGGAGAAGGCCTTAAAACAACTAAGGAGAACTTTGGTACCTCATGCTAGACCAGTGCCTAATTTTGATCATCCTTTCCTACCTCAAAAGTAAGAATGTTACTGTTTGTGTTTCTTCTACCTTTCTTTTATTTGTCTTCCTCATACTAAGACGACATATAAGTCTATCCGTATACAACAACAGGTCTTCCAAACATGTCACAAGACCAAGCTCCCCCAAGCTACAGGTTATTAAAAGGAAAGAGAGGAGGAAAATGCTCTGCCCCTATGCAGCAGTTTCTAGTGCTGCTGCCTCTCAAATGAGATGATGATTCAAATCCGACGAGATGAGATGATGATTGTTCAAGAATTCTTGAACCCCCTCCTATATGTTTTATGTCTAACAGTTATGTAATAATAGAGATCTGTATTATTTTTTGTAGCATTCAGCTAGCTTAGCATAATTTAAAATGACAAATAGTTTTGCGCCTATGTAATTATATCATATTCATATTATATTATTTTATATCAAAAGTGAGAAGCTCCAAACTTCAAAGTTGAATGATCATTTTCTCCTATATTGTATTTTATTTATGTAATGTAGAATTAAAAGTCTCCTGCCCTTTAATTTCTTAGTTAATTATATATCATTGCAAATTCCCCAGGTTTTTATTGATTAATGCAAATTTTATTCACCCATAAAAAACATTTTCTTTCTTACTCCAAAAAAGTCTAGAGAAATTGAAGAGTCGCAATGAACTCGATTCATATTACAGATCACATTCATTTAGATAGTGAATGAAATATGGTCATACTCCAATATGGCACATAAAAATTAAGAAATATTCCATAAATTCTATGAATTATTTGATAATGTTATTGTTTTTATGTGAAATATAAGAAAAGAATAGACAGTTAATCAACAAGATATACAGCAAGTCTAGTGAATCTGTGCTCAACTTTTATACAGAAAACTTCTTATGTAATTCTCTCTGTCTCCAACCTGAAAGAGAGAATGAAGCCTTGTCAAACATTTTTCCTTCTGGATCATAGCCAGAAAAACGACCTTCAGACATCTATTTACAAGGAAATCTATCATGCCGTAAGGCAGGTTCTGAAGGAACGAAAATATTTTCCAAGAAAACCAATGAGTTACATACTTATTTTCTTGCTGTGTTCAGAATGCAAGCAAAAAAATATTATCCTAAAAGCATTTGTAGATAATCTAGATAAGTACTATTGGAGGTGAGGGTGTGGAGGTAGGAGCGTGACGTGGTGGAGATGGGGTGAAAATGAGGTCCTGGAGGGTGGAGAGGAAACAGTCAATTTGGACTGGCAACTTCTGTGTTCCAAAATTGAGCTTGTTTTCCTATAGAAAATATTTTCCAAAATTTTGACCAACCGAACATGAGAACTATAGAACATTTTGCGGAAAATGTTTTCCTCCACACCCGTAGTCTTTACTCGGACAATGGCAAGCTACAAGGCAGACAGTTTAAACAACAGCATTATTAAAAGTAAAATCACTATGAACTATTGCTGAATTTGTACTCACTTGTTCAAATATAAACTTCAAGTAAAGCCGTTTACCTTTCTAAACAGGTCGGGCAATGTCAGTTGCTCTACCAAGATGAATTCAAGAAATAACATTTATTCAAGCGGGTGGAAGAGGACGTCGGCATGTTGGACACTCCATCTTTATGTCCATCCATCTTTGCAAACAACCAGAGTGAAAGAAATGATCACAAGGTGTCACCTGAACATCATTAGGCCAATTACTAACTGTGTATTTTTTTTTGGAGTTAAAATCGCATTCTAATAGGAACACTAAATTAAGCTAGAGCATTTTTCTTTTATAGTTACCATGCAATTATTTGAGCGTTGAGTATGATCAATAGCAGTCATGCAAATAACACAGTCAGTGGCGTGATTTGCACCCTGATCAAACCTTCTATAATAGTTATACTTCTCAGGTAAAATCTGCAACACCACAATAAAGCTTACTTACATAAGACAGATGGAAGCACTAATTATTCAGTTTTTTTCTGCTTTCAACAAATAATCCTTTCAAGAATTTTAACTGAAAGCAGTATCAAACCTGACGTGGAATGAACCACCGAGATCCAAGGTAATGCTGCAACAGAAGAATTGATGCCTGCAGCACAATAAAAACTCCCAAGCAGATGCACCAATTCTTATCAGGCTCTATACGCATGAAATTGTGAGGACAGCCAAAGACATATAATGGAATTGCCAAACGCGTAATAGTCATTCCCAAGATGTAATGAGGGTGCAATGGTTTTCTTGAGTCACGAATGACATTAGTTACAATTTGAGGTAACCAGAATGAGTGTAAAAGTAGAAGAATAGGGCGCAGAAACTTGTGAAACTCATACATGAACAACAGTCCGCCTAAAAGGATCCCATCTGCAAAAGATTCAGAAAAAAGAAAAGGTAAATGTAAGCAGATTATTTATGACTAATTGCTAATGCAACAGAAGTGGCCCAACTTTGAAAGGAGAAAGACATTGAATTGACCCGGTGGAAATGAAGAACTTTAGTCCACTATGTTAAGTGATGTTAGAATGGCATAACGGCATAATACTCCTGCTTAAATAGTATAATTTAGATTTTCTATATGATTTGCCAAGTAGATACCAATTGCATTTTCTTTGGAGCCTGTCTAAGAGCAAAGCTCGTTCTATGTTGAACACTGTTATTTTTCCCTTGTTGCTTTCTTTTCTACAGTTCAGACACTGAAGACTTCTCAGGATCATTCTGTTATATCAAAAGTTCCCAAATTGTGTAGCCCAGTTTTTGTTTTTTTCAATTAAGTAAATAATTATAGATACTGAATAACAGCCTTTAGATACCCCAAACAAAAATTGGGGAAAATAGGTAGAATAAAGTGATTAATTCATTAGCATGTCCACAAGCAAAATTGAACAAAGAAAGACTTGGAAACAGTAAACTCAGATAAATTATTTGATTTTAACATCTAACTACCCTTTCAATAGCAGCCTGCATATTGGTAATATAGGCATGTGTCGTAAGCAACTATTCACTTGCTGATTCTGTTGACTTTTTCGGTACAAGTCCACCTCAAGTAAAAGATACTTACAGAAACGGCTGTAAAGTACTGACAATTCACGCCTCATTGCTTCCCAACCCTCTACGCTATTCATGGGCCTATTTGCCTTCCATATAGCAAGTAGATATCTCATCTCAAAGATCGAGAACACAACAAACTTGAAGAATGCAGCAGTTGCAAAAGCATTGAAAAGGGATTCTGCAAAAGAATGAAAGGAAGGGAAGGATGAACAGCGCCAAGAAAGACGTGACCAGCTTTTACTTCAAACACTGATTAATCGAGAGCAAGAAATGAATAGATCTGAACAGAAAAATTACATAAAAGTAATACTTGAGACCCAGTGTAGGGCTTGCTTCATTAACAATATTCAACAACATAAGTTTGCTACCAGAAAATAGTGTACATGCTAAGAATGTAAAATTCTTTTGAAGAACTGTCGACATAAACTTCTAACAGTGCTACTTCTAAAAGTGACAAAGCAGAAGAATGTTGTTAACATGATCCTAATAATGTTCATGTATAAACGTATAATGCTAGATGCTACCTCAATGTTCCATATAAAATCAAACTAAAAACTGATCACAAGGTATGATTAACTTGCAGAGAACTCAGTAAATGAATATGTACTAGCTGGGATTACTAAGGCAACAGCACTTATCACTTACCAACAAGTATCCCTGCGGTCAGATGCAAAAGACAAAGATAAGCATCCATGATAGCCTGTTGTCCAATCATCAGAATTGAAACTTTCGCAGCTCCCTAGAAAAATGATATCACATGTCACTCTAGTCTTTATAAGAGACGGGGGGGAGGAGAGAGAGAGAGGTAGTCCTACTGATTGGGTGTTGCTATGTTCCATTTGTCGAATCAGAAGGAGCACTTGCAGAAAAGATATCTGGTGGATCAGGAAGTTAAAGAATCCAGACAAAGCGATATCTGTTACAAAAATGATATGAATAAAAATGAGAAGTGTTGTAGGATACAAATGTGACCATCAATGTGTAGTTCACCGCTTTGTTGTAGTAAACCTCTATATTGACAGAAGTAGCATTCAAAAGCATCGGTGAGAAACAGTCCCCGTCAGCATCCACTGAAGGGCTCTCTATCAATCCTTCTAGTTGATAATGGTCACGAGCTGCATCTGAGAAAGGAAAATAAATCACTTGTTCCTGATATTTTGCACAAACTTATGGATAAGTTGAATACTGAATCAAGATATGCATTAAAATGGAACAAAGAAAATGTGAAGAAGTCCCATATTGTGGTGAAGGGAATGGGTGGTCTCTTAATATAACACTCTTGATCTAGATTTTGGGATTGAGTTAGGCTCAAGATCCATTTCTTAACATGGTATCAGCACTCTCTCTGTTAGGGCAAACTGCATCATGATACACTAAGCTGCAGAAAAGCATATGAAGATCCTGAACGAATATGAAAGAAGTAGCTTTAGGTAACATAATGCATTTTGCATATATAATGCAGGGTGATCTTGTCAAATTGACTTTAGAACATTTATAGGCCTCAAAAGCTAAAATACCCGAGAACTGAAAGAGTAATGACAAAAATCCTTTCTTAATGATTGACCTAACCTTATTTAAAAAATCCTTACTTGATGATCATTGGAGTAAAAATTATATAAAACAGAGTTCATGAAATAAATGAATTCGGAAGCATATATGAAAGCCAAATGAACCAGAGAAGAAAGTCCCTCTTGATGCTTGAGTCGTATCAAAGGTGAAAGGTAAATAAGAAAGCCAAGTACCATTTGAGGAGGATGAGACACGAGCAATTTGTGCAGCAATTTCTATATTACAATTTTTCTCCATCTCGTAAAACGGTGCTGCAGAAACAAAAAGATACATAAGTTAGCTTAGGAGCTAAAACATTAAACTGGATAACTGTTGAAAAAAATAAATTATTACAGTGTTTCTTTTTCCAAATCTTATCTCGAGAAGACTCCTGGAATATCTGGGACGAGAAAACTCCAAGCTGTCAACAAAGACAAAGCAAGTCATTTTTCAATGACTTAAATCTTGATAAAGTCTTAAACTCGAATTATTGTCACGTGAAAGGGATGTACATATTATTGTCACATGAAAGGGATGTACATCTAAAGTAAACATTATAGCCATCACGGAACACAAGAAATTCCTCATAAAGAGCCTCCTTTTTATCATTTCCGAATAATTTCAATTTGATTACCATAGAATATGAGATATCTGATGGTAATTAGCTGCCGCTGTGGAAGAACAAAGATTAAGAGCAGCCCTCATTTTCTGCTATTTTGATTACGAAGAAGCTAAACCGGACTGCAAAAGCATATATTTTCTTACAAGGTAAAATGGAGAAAAAGAAAAAAGAAGGCTATCCAGATATAATGGTCATTTTTCTTCAACATGTGAATCTCTTACCACTGGAAGAATGGAATACACAAAAACCTTTTTGAAACAACAAAAAAGGAAGGGAATAGGAAAGGATAGGGGGAAAGGAAACCCATCAGAAAAGGTATGAATAGCATTCATAATCCCCACTCATCATCTCCACTTTGAAAGGGAATTCTACTTATGAGTATCCAAACATGTGCTAAAGTTTCAAATGTTAATAAAAAGCTACTCCCGGCAAATTAATTTAAAGAAAGAGACATACAGTAGACAAACGGAGCCCTAAGAAAGCAAAAGAGAAAAGTTTTGAAATTTGTTATACCATTACCAAAATATCATATATAAAAGTCAAAGCATGTCAAATTCTTAATGGTATTCAAGCATTATGCTCTTCAAATATAAAGCATGTAACACTGCTGAAGAAATTAAAGTATGTCAAGTGATTCAAGCAGCAGCAGAACTCATTGTAACAGATGATCATCAGGAGTCATGTAAAAGCTATACTCAATAATCCATGCTGAGGACAAATGACATATTGTTGTAATTAATACCAAGTGATATGGATTTGATAATAGATAATCGTCTTCCTGTCCAAACTCACCATCTTTGCCACTGCAAATTAAAAGCAGAACTATGAGTTGACAAAGCACATGACAGTAGCATCTGCAGGAATGTTAAGTGATGTGGAACCAATATCTAAAATTTCAATTCCATTTTCTGAAGAACACAAGATTTAGCAATTTGAATGACAATTCCCGGAAAAAAAAAACTTTAAATTGGAATTCTTAAGCATGAGATAAGGACTTTAGCAACTATTGTAACAAATGTAAATTTCTGGCATGAATTACTTAAAGAGTGCTTGAAACTCAGCAAAGACACCCATCCTAGACATCCATTCTCTTATATTATAAATACCATTTTGAATCATTCGGCAGAATTAAAGGACCGTAGCATCTTAAGAACCAGTACCTGTAAGCTAGAAATTTCCTACGACGGTGTTACAAATTTCCTTTCAGCTTAGGTACCAAATAAGAACTAGTACCTGTAAGCTACCATTCGAAGTTGTCTAAATGGCCATATATATACACCTTCTACCCTTATTTGTGCAGCACCAACTCCATGTTCATTGTCAAACACATCATGGAAAATTATTGCACCCTGTTGTTTGGAAAATGAGATCAACTAAAGATTAAACCATAGAAATGTACAATTTCTGCATCCGAAAGTATCATCATCTAAGAAAGATGAAATGCCTAATAAACAGTGTAATCTTACGCCGAAGGGGGTTTGGAGGAACTTCCTAAAAATGAAACAAAAACTAACTAAAACTTACTAATTGCATAAATGTCTAATATCATTCATGCCTGGACCTATGCTATCATTGATTAGCGCCTTCATGAGGAACATGCAATTTTTCACATTTACCATATGATTATGGATAAATGTTAAGTTTGATTTTTGACAAAAGATATTGTAGAAAAATAAGATCTTTTTAATAAAGGGAAAAACTCACCACTACACAAGATGTATACCAAAAATAGAAAACCTTACAAAAAATATGTTTTCTACAAACATAAAGTTTGCAACTTCTGTTTGGAAACATCATGCTTTATTAGAAAAGCAAAGTAAAGTCCAATAAAACAAGCATGGCATGCTGCAAGTCTAGATATGACTTATGATAGATGCTCTCTCGATATAGAAAGAGAAGTAAACTACCCAGTCATCAATTTAAAATTCAAAAACCCTATTGGGGCACATGACATTTTTTTTTAAACTTGGTAACTTCGTATTATATCACAAAACAGTACAAGGCTCCTACTGTAACCTTATATACAAGTGTACTCCTGATTTCACTTCTCTACGTCTAAATTGAGTCTAACACATCAATAATAGAGATAGTGTCATTAGAGTATAACTGATTACACCAAAAGACTAAAAGTAAAATGCAGTTTAGTTTAACTTTCTGCACATTGTTCTCTATTGGGACATGACATAGACAATTAATAAGTTTGAGACAAGTACTTGTGCAGAGAACAGGGAGTTAACATAGCATTTCATAAAGAAATTCACTTATTTAATGATGACAGGATTACCTGAATATAATGTACACCAGTTATTTTTGTTGGATTACTTATCAATTCAAGGACCGAGTTGCCATTGGACTTCCTAAAATCAGGAAACCTGGAAGAGCTATTTGTTGAATCTAGGAACCTCCAAGACCCTGCAATTCAAATATCGAGGAGAGGGTATAGATAGATTCAAGACCGAAGCAGCAACTGAGTTTAGTAATTGAAGTGATCATGAATTTTCTGTTATGTTGTGTTTGATGAGTCCTACTCAATCACTTTAAAGTTTTATCACCATGTTGCATACAAGTGAAGGAAGAACAACAGGAAAGCTTCTTTTTTAAAAAAATATAGAGTAGAGCAACACGAAAGTGTTCTTTCCACGCTCATTTATAATATCAGCAATGCACTAAAACATCCAACTGTACAAACCTCTGTAAGTTCCTGTTATATTCCAAGCAGAAAAAGGCCCCAATTCATTCTCATCCTTTCTTACCAGAAGCCACTGCAACAACAATAAGGATATAATTAATGGTTAGGCATGAACAGCAGGGAGAACACATAACATGACTTATCCAATTCTAGCAATGAGCTCCAAGAAGTTATAACTGAATTAGGATAGTAACCTTGATCTTAATCACCAAGAAACCAAATATAGCTAGCGTCGAACTTGATTCAATACAGTTTCCTAGTGAACTTTTGATATCCAGTCTTAACTAGGTGTTAGAATAATTTCATACCTCATTTACTGAATTATCCAGTAATATTTTCATATCTCATTAACTGAACTTATCCAGCCATTTCGTCATCCCTGATTTTCTTTTCGGTGTCCAGCATTGATTGGAGTGACAGATATCTTGGCTCTAGGCATAAACATGAAACAGTCCTTAGAAAATCCTACCTTATTCAGTGTTTTCTCACGATAATGAAGTATATTCATAAGAGCAAGTTCCTTATTAAAAAAGGGGACACATAAAAGCATATTATTTCTTGCTAGTTATATCATTTCATTGCCATATCTCCTCATTGTACAATGTCCAAAATATAAATCCATCATTGCTCTTATGCATGATAAACTGACTTGTGTTTAGTAAGATGTATAAAGTATGAAGCACTAAACCTATCAGATACAGGTTAAGCAAATAGCTTGGAATTCCTTTCACCAGCTAGCTAACACAATTTGCACTTCATCACTTGAGCACTTGAATGAGTAAAGTTTCAGTTTTTAATACAATAACAACAAACCCATTGTAATCCCACAAGTTATGTTTGGGGAGGATGATCTTACGCAACCTTACCCCTACTCCCTTGTGAAGGCAAAGAGGTTGTATCCGGTAGACCCTCAGCTCAAGTAAAGCATAACAAACAATAAGTATGTAAAGTAACAATACTGGGGAACAGAACAATAGCAACAACAAATAATACATAATTCAAAATTAAAGTAGCAATCTTTACTGTCACATACTCCATTGAGCTGTTAGGCTGTACTCTTTCCACTAGTTGGACCAATTTCACTCCAATACCAGATAATTGATCCTTAGAAGGCACAAATTACACAAGGAAGTGCAGATACAAAATGTAACTCCAATACTAACCTCATCTCCCCACGAACGGTATCTTTCTCTGAGAGGCCTGACACCCATTACTGGGCAAATCCCTTCAAGGATGAACCATAAACTAAAAAGAACTCTAAGCAAAACTCCATACTTTTTCCTCTTAAACCTCAAAAAATATAATCTTTTTGCCATACCCATTCAAGATCAATTCAAATTCTTCACTTCCAAGCAATTCTTGAGCAACACAGATGAAGAAACAAAGTCCATTACAGTTACAATTTCCCAAAAAAAAGAGACAACTTTAAGAGAAAGAAAGAAAAGGGGTTGCTTAAATTGAAGTCAAACAACATAAAACAACAACCTCAACAACAAAAATCAACTTCAAAGAAAATGAAAGCTCAACATAAACAGAATCATTGGTTTTGTTGATTTGTGGTTCACCAAGAATCCCTTCCCTAGTCAATTCAACAACCAGAAAACTCCACTTGTATTTCTTTATTCAAAAACAATTATACAATCTATAAATAACATAGTTGGGGTGTTTTCAGTTCTGCAGAAAGTAAAAAAATAAGCTAAAGATCATTTAACATTAGTCTTCTCCTAAATTTTAAATGGTGAACATGAAGCATAAAGCTACTGTTTTGATAGAAGATGCTGGATTATTGGGCTGTAGAATCATCATCATTATTTTAACGGCTGGGATTGAGTTGTCTCCTAAGGGATAACTAGTGTTCCTTTTTTGTCCCATCTTTGCATATATTGCAAATTGAGTTACAGTTCTCGTCGTATCTCAACTGGTTTAGAAGATGGTTATCAACGTGAATAATGTAAATTAATTTTTTTAATGTAATTGAGTTGAGTCTATGACATAAGTTTTATCTAATGTAATTTCAATTTTTTATGTGATTTGTAAGCTTTCATGATTTTTTGTTGATCCAAAATTTTGACATTATTTTTGTCCAAATTTTTATGGATGTCCGCAGATTTTATCGATTTTCATGTGATATAGTTTATGAAATTTTTGTGATTTGAATTTCCAAAATGAAATGGTCGAAATATTTCATGGACGTCGTAAAGACATTGACAATATATCCAAATGGTCCCACGGGGAAAGCATGTGCATTTTCAAGTTCAAACGAGTCCCAAAGCTGGTAAACACAGATTTTATCGATTTTCGTGTGTTATAGTCCATAAAATTTTTGCGATCCAAAATTTTTGCAACGAAATGGCAAAAAAATTTCATGAATGTCCGTTAAGACGTTGGCATTGTATCCAGTTCTTCACGCAGGGAGAACTGACATTTTCAAGTTCAAACGAGTCCAAAGCAGGTAAAAGCAGATTTTTGTGTGCTATAGTTCATTAAATTTTCGTGATCCGAATTTCCAAAACAAAATGGCCGAAATTTTTATAGACGTTTGTTAAGGCGTCGGCAATGTATCTAATTCATCCCACGGGAAAAACGAGCGCATTTTCAAGTTCAAACGAGCGCCAAAGCAGGTAAACACATATTTTACCTATTTTCGTGTACTATAGTCCATGAAATTTTTATGATCCGAAATTCTATAAATGAAATAAGTCGAAAATTTTCATGGACGTCCGTTAAGACGTTAACAGTATATCTAGTTCATTTCATGGGTAAAATGAGAGCATTTTTAAGTTCAAACGAGTCCCAGAGCAGGTAAAATAATTTTTCTGATTTTCGTTTGCTATAATCCAAGGAATTTTTGTGATCCAGAATTCCCGAAACGAAATGATCAAAAATTTTCATGGACGTCCTTTAAGACATTATTAATGCATTTAATTTGTCTCACGAAAAAAACAGACTCTTTTTTAAAGTTCAAACAAGCCCCAAAAATAATAAACGCAGATTTTGCCGATTTACGTGTGCTATAGTCTATGGAATTTTTATTCCAGTATTCCTCAGACGAATTGGCCAAAAAATTTCATGGATGTTCGTGAAGACGTTGTCAATATATCAAATTCATCCCACGGGAAAAAGGTGTGCATTTTCAAGTTCAAACAAGCCTCAAGCACGAAACACAGTTTTTGTCGATTTTCGTGTGCTATAGTCTATGACATTTTTGTGATCTGAAATTTTCAAAATGAAATAGACAAAAATTTTCATGGATGTCCTTTCAGACTTTGGCACGTATCCATTTTTTTCTACGAGAAAATCTGGCTCATTTTAAAGTTCAAACGTGCCCCAAAGCACACAAACACATATTTTATCGATTTTCGTTTGCTATCGTCAATGGAATCTTTGTGATCCAGCTTTTCCAAAACAAAATGATCAAAAATTTTCATGGACGTTCGTTAAGATGTTGTAATGTATCGAGTTTGTCCCGCGGGGAATACAGACGCATTTTCAAGTTCAAACAAGCCCCTAAGCAAGTAAATGCACATTTTGTCAATTTTCGTGTGCTATAGTCCATGGAATTTTTGTGATCCGGAACTCCCGAAATGAAATGGCCAAAATTTTTCATAGACGTCCGTTAAGACGTAGACAATGTATTCAGCTCGTTCCGCGGAAAAAACAGGCGTATTTTCAAGTTCAAGCGAACCCTAAAGAAGGTAAACGAAAATTTTGCCGATAACATTAAATAATATAATTAATGTGATTCTCCGGATGAGGTCTGAAGATGGTAATGCATACAAAAATATTATCCCTATTTTGAAACGTGGAGAGGTGTTCCGGATAGACCTCAACGCAAGAAAAAACACAAAAAGTACTATTCCATTATCATACTAAATTAATTTGATAGTTTGCGATATAATAAATAAGTAACCATAATTTGTTCAACTTTAATTTATACGTACTAAAATATAATAACAAATTACAGTTTTGACCTTTAAAGAAACGTATCAAAAATATCAAACTAAAGCATTACACATTGAAATATAATCTTTTAAAAGAAAATTCTATATTTAAAGTACACGCATAATTTTTTTTTTTAAAAAAAGAAGCAAATTTCTTCAATAATTAAGTACACACAAAAAAATATAAAACATTTTATTCAATATATGACAGTTACAAAAGTGTTGACTACTATAATAATATGTTCTATAGTTGTAATCTTAATCATTAAACTATAATTAATACCATAATCAATTTAAAATAACTTACTCTGATCAACTTGCATAATTTTTTTTATGTTCTTTATAATTAAAACAAAATACTACGTAATTTAAATCTTTACAGAAAGTCAAAACCCAGAGGTGTAATAAACATTTTTTGCCAAATATCGACGTTTTTCTGAAAAAAATAATATTACTCGTTTATTTATTTATTAATCAATAAACGACAAATTATTATAACTATGATTTTTTTTAACACAACAATTAATTACCAGCTAACACTTTCCATAAATACTTCTAATTTTTCACTCATTGAACCACAAACTTCTATTTCCATCTAAAATTTGAGTATTATTCATGGAGTTTTTGTTGTCTCAAATCTGTTTTTTTCTGATTTTTTTGAGGTTTATTACGTGTGGTTCATTTTGTGAAGCTAATCATACATTTTATGTTGGTGGTGAAAGTGGTTGGGTTTTAAATCCTTCTGAACCTTATAATCATTGGGCTGAACGAAATCACTTTCAAGTCAATGATACGATTGGTAAATCCTCTTCTCCTATTTCAAGACAATTTTTACTTATATATAATAAATATTGAACCCGTGTGATTATAAAAATTTATCCATCATTAGATCTTGACATAAAGTAAACTTTTAGTGTAATGACAAATGTGGTAAAAAAAATTATATAAGATTGCTGGTTTGAAATCAATGTGATTAAGAAATTGTTTTGAATTGATCGTTTAAATTCTAAGCAACGTGACACATCTTGGATATTTTTCTTTATAATCTCCTTGTTAGAATTTCTGACTCGGGTGCAATCAATTTGTGTGTCTATTTAATGATTTGACTTTTTTTTTCTTTTTTGTTGCAGTTTTCAAGTATAAATTAGGTTCAAATTCAGCTCTTTTTGTTTACAAAGAAGATTACTACAATTGCAACAAGGAGGATCCAATTGTTATATTAGAACATGGTGATTCAAGATTCACATTTGATGGACCAGGCACATTTAGTTTCATCAGTGGACATAAAGATAATTGTGAAAAGGGCCAGAAACTTATGATTGTTGTGTTGTCACCCAATCAAACTAAAGCCCAAACATCATTGAGCCCAACACCTGCTGAATCCATTGACCCGGTTTTATTACCTGCCCCGGCTCCGGCTAAATCGGGTGCTCCACTAGGGTTTGTTTCTTGGAGTTTTAGTATTACTTTGATGATGATAATAGCAACTTATTTATGCATCTAGGTTTAACTCTTTTTAACTTTTTTGTGTTAAAGAAAGCGTCAAATCGCGTCTATCTCATTCACAAAATTTGTACTTGATACCTCTGATTAAGGATAAAAGAAGGAATATCTTTATGGACTATTACTTATGATTTTTGTTTTGTACGAGATTGATGATGCTTGTTTTTTTTTAAAAAAATATAATATATATTTATTAGAAAGACATTATATTTATTATATTTAAAAGATGATATAATGAAATTATCCTTATTGTTTGTTAAAAAGCGTGTAAAATCAATAACTGAGACAAAGAGCAATACTTTGACATTCATATCCTATTTGTCACACTTAATAATATTAATATGTCTCCAATCTTCTACTTTTAGCTATGACCGCAAGTAAAGTGGTCTGAAGAGAGTAAAAGAGATTTATTAATCTTGTGAAATTAAACTAATTAAAAAAATTATATAGAATGTAACAAAATATCTTTTAAATATATTATATGACAAAATAAAATTAAAGAATTGTCAATCTCTCCTTCTAATCAGAAAACTATAACTATGTTACAAGAAGAAGAAAATAATAAAATTGAGATAGTTCAAGTTTTAATGAAACTTTACATCTGATTCCTCTATTGGAACAACAAAATTAACTAAGCAATTCAAACATTATGTTATTTTTGAGATTATTCAAGAATTGGTCCTAGCACATCGTGTAATTTGAGTGCAACCACGACGATAAGGATTCACCTGTTGATTTGCATGACAATTATAATAAGAAGCACCTCTTACATTACAAGGAACATTGTTTCTCGACATTGCTCCATAACTAACATAACCATTTCTTCCTCCTAACACACGTCGACTTATGTCGGACTCCATCATCATCTCTTCCTCCTCATCGATGCAGTTTCCCACAACGCCACCATTGCACTTCCTCTGTGAGATATCAACGTGCATCATCGATGATAACTGATCCATGTTCTTGTGTTGAATATTAAAATTATTGTATAACGATGATGATGGATCGATCATTATGATAAATATTGACAAAATTATAATTATGCAAAGGCGGAATTCCATCTTCTTCTTCTTCTTCTTCTTTTTTTCGAATTTGTATGTGTGTGATAGAGAGGGTGTTGATTTATATTAGAAAGTTTTTGGGAGTGTAGGGTGGAAAGTGAAGAAAAAAATGGATAATAAATAATTAGGGTTAATATGGATTTTTAGAAAATTATGGTTCATTTGTTATACGTGATTTGAAGTGATTTACGCTTTAGTCGTGTTTCAAATGTCCGGTTCCTGCTCTTTATTTGCTTAAATTTAGGATCATTGGTTACTTACTATTATGTACACACAAAAGAATTTTGTGACTCAACTATTATAACATAATAATAATAATCAACAACAAATACATGCAAATATATATAAGAAATATTTTTATTGTATAAAAAAATAAGTTAAAATTAAACATGAGTATGTACTACGATACACTCGAAAACTCTTTTCCTTTCCTTTAAAAAAGATAAATTGTATATGTATATTTGTCGAGCGAAATTGGGAGAGGTATGAGAGAGATGAATTGTATATTTATATCTATCAAATAATTGTATATATGTACCTAATATACATATGTATTTGTATATCTGGCGACCGAAACTGAGAGAGGGAGGAGAGAGGGGAGTGAGTTGAGAGAGAGGAGAAAGGCGAGCGAGAGACGACAGAGAGTGGAGAGAGGCAAACTATATATGTACATCTATCAGATAATTATATATATATACTGATATACATATGTATTTATATATCTTGCGAGAGAGATTGGGAGAGGGAGGAGAGGGGCGAGTGAGACTGAGAGAGAGGGGGGAGAGGTGAGCGAGAAAGGTCAAGAGTGGATAGATACTAATTGTATTTGTATATATGTCATATAATTATATATATGTGTATAATTTGTATTTGTACATGTATAAAAAAGGACAAGTCACTTAACTAAAACTATATTAACTGATTAATTAGTATATGTTTTGTGTTTTCGCTTAATTTCCCAAAAAGTAGAGTATTATGTTGGAGGTCTGTTAGTTTGAGAAACAAATCTGAAAAAGTTCTACAACGATAAGGACACATTTGAGACCAAATTTAAAGACAAATTTGTTCTATTTTTCATAGTTGAGTAGCAAATCAAATTTGCTCATTCAAATATTCAACTCTCAATTTGTAAGGAGTTTCTTGAACTAATTTTTTACCTAGCTATGACACAAAACTATCTACTGTGACAAATCCCTATACAAATTTACATGAACCTTTAACTAGTATCACGCATAAATAATCATGTATAAATGGTATAAGTTTTCACTGAAGGGGATTCAGATGAACCCCTCGACCCTTCCTAGCTCCGTCCTGGCTCAAACCTTTTTACCATCTGAAAATAGAAAGGAGATGGAAGATATTCTACTTCTCATATTCTCCAAAATTTCAGATGCAGAGGGTCTAAGGCCTGGGAAATCACTTAGGCATAATGCTGCAAGTGAAACCATGGCCTTAGCTTCCTCCAATACGTAGTTCCTATCGAGGCGTGGATCCATCATTTCCGCTACCTTAGACACATCGTTCAAAATCGGAGCAGCTTTCGATATTAACCTCTCCCCGTTACATGACGAAAAGGCCTCAACCCCTGAAATGAGTTCTAAAATAATGACTCCAAAGCTATATATGTCGTTTTTCTTGGAGGCAATGCCGGTTCTCAAGTAGTGAGGATCAGTATAACCTGGAGAACCAAGTATCACTCGATTCTTCGTTGGTGGTGAAATAGAAGAAGAAAATCCAATTTTCGCGGATCCAAAATCACAAAGCTTGCAATTGAATTGATCGTCTAACAGTATATTAGAGGACTTGATATCACTATGCACAATTTGTAAAGCACATTTTTCATGTAGATACTCAATAGCTTGAGCAAGTTGAAATGCCACACCCATTCGGTTTCTCCACGAAAGAATTGTCCTATCTCTGTTTTCGTGGAGTTTGTCCTGTAGAGTACCATTTGAGACATACTCAAACACGAGCATGTTTCCGAATTCATTATCTTCACAGTGATCAAAAAGTTTAACTATGTTGTCGTGTTTGATTTGAATCAAGATATCTAATTCTTGCTTGTACATTCCATTGAGACGCTCGCTGCTGCTGTCCATGATTTTTACAGCCCTGGGAGATAAATCAGGGAAGTTCGCTAAATAAACTCTGCTAAATCCACCACAGGCAATTAAATTGGAATTGGAGAAATTTGCGGTGAATTTCTTCAACTCTTGGCTTGTATATCTCGTTGCATCAGCAATCATTGTGTTATCTGATTCATCTTCTTTATCACCTTCTGCAAATACACGAACATCAGTAAGTCCACCGCGCCTTACGTTGTACCCAAAGCACCTAAGGAAAGCCATAATTGGACACAAAAAAAACAAGGCAGAGCACCAATTTAACGTGTTTTTGCTATGAACGTTGATATCTCTCGATCCTTAATCAGAAGTCTCTGACTTCAAGTCTGAGAAGGGAGAGTTTTTCGTTTTAATTGGCCTACTCGATATGAAATTAAATTAATCAGCCAACGAACAATGAAAATGAAATGGTGTATGAGTGTTTTTAAGTTTGTGTTTAAGAAAATTGTTATCCAGTGGCCGTGCGTGTGGGGATATAAAAAGGGGAAGGGACGGTGGGTAAATATAAGTATTTTAAGTGCTGAAGCTACTGGGAAAGAAGAAAAGAACCCCACACATAAATTAAAAAAATATATTAAAAAAATTAGAAAGGAAAGAGCATGGACTCAACCAAAAAGTGCACCACCCACAGACAAATAAAACATTTCTATAACATAATAAAATAATAAATAAAGATAGCACTGTAAAAGAGAAGAAATTGTACTCATAAAATACTCCCATGTCCCAATTTATTTGACTAGGGGCATAGTACGCTTTGGCTAAGAGGTTCATTCGACTAAAAAGTTAGTCGATATATAATATACGTGGAACAGTCATTCGGGTAGTTCATTTATTTACTTCTTAAGTTTTTTTACTTTTTAGTGAAATTTTTTTACTCTACCACTTATATGACATAGTTTCAATTTGGAAAATCAAAAGTTCTTTATTTTGATTAAATAATAATAATATATCCAGCGAAAAGTTATTTATTTTGATTGTGACTTTATATATATAACAATTTTTAAGTTTTTTTTTTTGAAAAATACTCAATTATTTATTTGGAAACTGCCAAAAATATTATAAGTCCAATAATTAAAAAATTAAATATTAAAAAAAAAGGAACAAATCATGGTAAAACAATTTCTTATTTGGCTATCGGAATTTGATCTATGTCATATGAATTGAGACAATTATCCTGCTAATCATTGCATGTAAAATTCAACTTAGTAGGAGCATGAATTGTTTAATTAAATGTGTCAAAGTTTATATATTATATTCATGAAGTGGAACATAGAAAAGCAAGAGTTGTACTCCTAAATACTTATGTTATCCTATAACGCGGTGGTTTCGTCAAAATATGAAATTTAAAATGTTCATTAGACTTTACAATTTTATTTAAATATGAAGTGAACATAAGCTAAAAAGGAACATGAATAAAATACCACAATCTACTTTGTACCAAAGCATTTGTTTTGTACCCTACCTACAACAAGTTATGTCAAATGGCAAATAAGCATGTTTTAAATATAGAAAATGACTAAATATTTTGGAATTGTGGATTAAAGGGCACAGACAAACTGAGACCATTAGTAGAAAGTGATGGTCAAAATAAAATACCGTCGGTTGGTCAAAATTTATTTCAATTTTTCATGCTTCATGGGTCTTAAATACTTTTTAAAAAACTTTTTTTTTAAAATAAAATAAAATAATACTTTTAAGTTACTCAAAATAATATTTTTTTTAACATATCTAATAAAAAAACAAGTAAGAAATTACACCAGTAAACTGAAATATTAATAGCTTTAATTATTTGAATTATCAATTGTTGTTGCTCATAAGAACGAGGTAATGTTAATTTAAAGCTATTAATTAACGAAAATACTATGCTCTCCTTCATTTTTAAATAATTGGTGTTTTAGCTTTTTGATTTTGTTTGAAAATAAGGGAGTAAAGCACAAGAATCTTCATAGATTATGATCGAAATTTTAGAGACACGTCGATATTAAACTAAAATCATATTACCCTAAATTTATTTTTATATAATTTTATACACCTTTAACTTTACGTGTAAGATGGGACAGAGGGTGTAAAATATTTCTTTCCTTAACACATTTAATTAGTGTCAAGTTAGTAAAAGTACTCCTAATTACAATTACGAATTAAAGCATCACTTTAATTAAAAGCAAGGAGTATAAAATAGTGCTTTATAGTGTTTTTATTTTTATGTATCCCACATTCCTACCTAGTTCCAACCCCATGGTGTTTAATTTGAATACATTATATATAAATGTTTTTTATTTATCAAAAACAAAAAAAATAAAATAAGAACATTGTTTATTTTTCTTGAAAATATTTTCCACCAAATACACCCTAAATCTATATAAGTCATAAAAGTAATAAAGAGGTAGAAGATGAGAAGCTTCTTGTAGTCAACTTAGTCTTACTCTTTGATCTTATGCCAACCCACAAGGGCCCCCTTTTTTTAATTCCTCATGTCTATGGGCATTTAGGTTCATAGTATCTAATATTGGTTTATGGATTTTGTTTTTTTTTTAAAAAAAAAAGAAAAAAATTGTTTGGTGCAAGTATAGTAATTAATTATTTCTTCTCCTTTTGGTTTTTTGTTTTCTAATTTTCATGATTATGGCACCAAACAAATCAAAAAGAGTCTCAACGAATTTCTCTGACAAACATATCTTGCACGATATGTTGGATTAGGTGTTTTATAAGCTATCGAATTTTTTATGTGTTGAGAATATAATTAAATAATAATATTTTTTTTAATTGTATGAGCTCGTAAAATGATATGATCACACATTTCAATATGATATTAGAGTGGATAGAGTTCTTAGATTGAATCTCACCGTCCAACATTATTTAAAAAAAGAAGAAGATTTTTCTCGTGTTATGTTCATGAGGAAATAACGCATTATACATAAGCATGACCCTTAAATTGGTTTTCATTGATAAGTATGACATTTAACGTTGGGTGTACACAACTAAACCCTTACACTTGTATGAAATTGAACAAATAAACATATTTTTCCTACATGACAATTTCTATCCTACGTATATTATGTCACGAAAGGCATGTACATGTGTTTATTTGTTCAATTTTATACAAGTGTAAAGCCGCTGGTGAACTCACAAAGTTGGAGGGCGTAATTATCAAATGAAGTCAAGCTAAGACTCATATTTATGTATTAGACCTACATGTTGAGAATACAATTAAATAATAAAAATATATTATCCCTAACGTCTTAAGCTTTTAGAGACAAAATGGTCCGTTATGCATGCTAATTTGTACTAACAAGCTAAGTTGCGTAAAGTCTTTATATTCGATTCCTCATTCATATCGAATTCTCTAAAAATATAATATGCATCTATTGATATTTTTAAAACAGCTCTAACAAGATAGTCAAAATATCGGTAAATTAGTTAAGCTATGTACAAGTAATTGGGATATGCAATTTAAGTTTCTTTAGTTTTATTTTTTCTCAATAATAATGAAAATTTGATTAACTATGAAAACTATCAAAATTTTCTCACTCCTGATACAACCATATCAACGAGTAAAACATAGTTTATAAAATAAGATAACGAAATATAGTAAGAGGTTGCATGCACTAATCAAAATCACATATCTTCATGTTAATTTTATCTATAAATGTATACAATTACCACAAGCTTCTAAGTACACATAATTTTATAAGAACTCACATGATTCTATATTGCAATTTCAAATGTCTACACGTAGTATTATGGACTTGGGTGAAATAACATTCCCTTCGAAAAGGAAATACTATCTTGGTTTTTGTTTTTGTAGGTGACTTTCAGTATAGCAAAGTTAACACTCCTCATAAAAGGCAAGATACATTTTTTATTCATTTTAATTAAATACTTGTAATTGATTTTCTTAATTAAAAGAGTAATTAACTAATCTAACAGATTTTTAGCATCCAAGTGTATCAGCTATATTAAATTTCCAAAAATATTGAATTCATAAAATCAGAATAGTTGTAAACTTCATCTTCTCGTCAGTAAATCGTTTTTATTTGCTTCCTTAATTACATGCGTCTATATGTCGATCTTATAATATATAAAGTTTATGTATCTGAGGTGTATCACACCTACCATAAAAGTGATGCATGTATCTGAGGTTTTTATAAGGAATGATATACATAAGTACATTTGCATCTATTATACATGATCATGTATCTGATTAGCATTTATCATTAAAGGATATTGTGCAACGGATAAAATTGCTTTGACCTCGCTTTTGAGTCATGGTATGAAAATACCTTTGGTAGAAAAATTTTCTCCTTCGAATGGAGCTCTATACAGTGTGAATCCAAATAATTCGTGGAGCTTTAAAACATGTACTAAACACTGAATAGAAAATAAAAAATTTGCATTTGTTTCATGAGGGAAGCTTCTAGAAGTTGAACCAATTACCATTGACTAGAAGCGAGTTTGAATGAACTTTTTTAATTATTATTTATAAATCAAAAGTTATAAATTTGAAATTTTAATTTATGATTTTTAATTTATTTTTTTCATTTTAACTTTGAAATTAAATATAAAATATTTAGAAGATATTTTAACTTAAAAACAATTCAAATATTGGAGGGAAAGCATATCACATACCTCCCACCATATACTCTTTTTAAAAATAAAACTACAGTGTATATGAAATTGGGGATACATAATTTAATTGGAGTATTAGGAAAGAAATCTTAGTCAATTTTTCGATCTTTCTTCAAGTTGGAATAGAGAAAGCTGAGAAAAATGTGTAACAAGTCTTATAAATATTTACATAATTCTAAAGGCTCGTTTGGATGGGCTTAATAAAAGTAGCTTTAAAAAAGTACTTTTGAAAGTGCTGAAACTTATTTTTAAAATAAGTAATTATGCGTTTGGATAAAAGTGCTGAAGTTGTTATGCCAAACGTGAAAAGGGAAAAATAGAAGAAAGAGATGTTAGGGTTATATGAGTAAAAATATTAAGGGAAAAAACATAAAAATGTGGTCAACTTAAAACAGCTTATAAGCTAAAAAAAGAAAAAAAACACCCCTACCCCAGCTTTTAACTTTGGCTTAAAATAAGTTTTTTTAACTTAAAATAAGCTATTTTGGGTATTGCCAAACAGTTAAATCAGTCAAGAACCAGCTTTTAAGTCAGTTTGACCAGCTTTTAAGCTGAGCCAAACAGGCTCTAAGACGATGAGTTTTTAATATAGTAATAAGGAAAACATACATAAAAATCAACGCCACTTTGACAAAAAACTTATAATTATTTAGACAAAATTAAGAGGCAAAGGGTAATCTAACTTGTTTGCGGTTTTAATTGTCAATTTTTGATAACAAGTTACCATATAATATTATAATGTGTCTTTCAAAAGGATTTTAAAATATCTAGGAATACTTTAAATTATTTAATTAGGTGGATTATATATATATTAGACTATCATCAACTCTGACAATATTGATCAATAAGCTAACAGCAAAAATATAAAAGAACATAATTAATAACTTAAAATATTTTAAATTGTGACATAAATTTCTATTTTCTATTGTAGAGAACTCTAGAAGCAGGAATCTTCTAGGTATATATTTTCTTCATTTTAATTTATTTATCTTATTTTATTATTACATAAAAATTATATAAATCATGATTATTAACACTGAAAATATTTATTTTAAAAGACATATAAATAATTTATTTGATTCTTAAAATTTCATCAGTGATATATATATATATATATATATATATATATATATAAATGACATAAAAACACTATAAAGTACAATAATTAACAAGTTGACATATTTGAAAGATACATAAAAATTTTTGGTTGGTTCTTGATATTCTATTAGTGTCTGGTTACCAGAGTCTCTCATCTTTTTAATACAAAATTTAGTTAAGATTTTCGCTGCTAATTATTCAACTATACAAGTTTAAATATTTATTTGTGCACGTATAAATGTAAAATAAGGTAAGTTAAGAGACACATTATATTATGCCCATTTTTTCTTATTGTTTTATTGAATATTTTCTTCTTACACACTATTTTTTCTATAAACTAATTTAACTTCTATTGTAGGACAAACTAATAAAAAGATCTATCAAATTCAATCTAACCTATATTAAAACTCTGATATAATTATAAGTAAAAGTTGGTGTCCAGTCATTGTTTAAGCTCAAAGTTTGAATTTTCGCAATTGAATTTTATTTCGAGTGGGTATTAATGCAAAATGACCGGTCACGTGTTGAATAACTTAAATGTAAAATTTTGGGTCTAGTTTTAAGATATCTTTTGATAAATATGGTGTTTGAATTCAAGACGAAGTTTTTTTTTTTTTTATAATATTGTTAATTAGGTGTATGATATATTAAATATTCTAAATCAATATCTCAAAAAAGATATATATGAAAGGTTTGTATATTATTAAATATAGGACGTAGAGTATAACGTTGAGCTTATATATAATTTTTTTTTGCCTATATATAGTTGGGAGGTTGTCACATATTTAATTGTAGCCTAAGTTGAGTTGTGTTAGCAAAAATGGAAATTAAAATCTTATGCACAAAGCTCATTAAGCCATTTTTACCTACTCCTCCTCACCTTCAACATTACAAGCTCTCTTTCTTCGACCAAATATCTGAAAAAGAACATGTTTCTATGGTTTTTTTCTTTCATAATTATAACAATATCGACATGGATGAACGACTAGAGCAATCCCTTTCAAAGATATTAACTCATGTTTATCCCGCAGGAGGAAGGTACAATGAGAAAGACAAATATTGTTCTATTCTTTGTGTTGATCAAGGTGTTTTCTATACCAAAGCCAAGACCAATGGTACGCTTGATAATTTCTTAAATAAAGCGCGCAATGACTTAGGTCATGCGGCTTTATTTAGTCCACATGTAAATAAGAATATCGATGAAACTAATTTCATGGTTTCACCAATTGTTACTATACAAGTAACTGAGTTTGAATGTGGTGGGGTTGCCATATCAATCAGTACTTCACATCCTGCAATGGATGGGTTCTCAGATTTTCAATTTATTTCTGAGTGGGCAAAAGTGTGTAGAATAGGGACTCCCATCGACAAGATTAATATTTTAAGCTTTAATATGGGTGATATTTTTCCAACAAGAGATATAACAGGAATTTTCAAGTCAACCCCCACTCCAATTATACAACAAGACATTGTTGTTAAGAGAATTGTCATCCATGAGGATGTTATGTCAAGGCTAAGAAAAAAATGTACTTTCAGTACTTTTCAACCTTCGAGGGTTGAGATTATTACAGCAATTTTATGGAGGGCTTTTATCCGCGCTACAGCAATTATAAACGGGTATTTAAGGCCTTCTTTACTAGATTTTCCCATGAATATGCGCTCCAAAATAACATTTTTACCTCAAGTGAAAAACTCCTATGGGAATTTTATGATTGGAGTTCCGGTTAAATTTATACCAGGAGAGAACAAAATGGAATTGCATGATTTCATAATGTTAATTAGGAATGCGGTGAATAAAATTGTTGCTTCATGTAAAAAAGCTAATTCACCAGATGAAATAGTGGCAACGTTGGTTGATTCATATAATGTAAGTTTTCGATCACCAGAATGGGGAGGTAACGATGAAGTTGACAAAGTTATGTGTACAAGTATATGTAAGTTTCCTGTGCACGATTCTGATTTTGGTTTGGGAAAACCAAACTTAATATTTTTTGGTATGAAAGATACACAAATGTTTTGGTTGTATGATATTGGGCCTGAAATTGTTGTGCAAGTGGACTTGAAGGAAAGATGCATGCAGTTATTTGATCGTGAGGATGATATCAAAGATCTTATCTTTATACGTGATGCAAAACTATAATTTCCATTACTGTGTTGGTGATCGTTATTTGTTCAGTTTGTACTTTTGTATTAATAAGGAATCGTTCAGACATTCAATAATAAAATCGTGATTTGAAATATGACATAGCATCCTACGACAATTTTAAGACGAGGAAATGATTTTACTTCCTTATTGACCTTTTAATCAATCATCATGGATCAAACTATTTAAATCTATAATGAAATCCAAAGCCAAACTAAGAAAATTAGAAGTTCCATCAAACTAATAAGGGTATTAGGATGTTAAAGTAAAGGTAACAAACCTGAGCTAAGAGTTATGAAGCATAAAAAATTCTAAATGTTTTACCTTTTATTCGGAAAAGAAAAAAAAATCATAGAGACAAGAAGAAAATAATTATAACAACATATTACAAATAAAACAAGTACATAATGAAAAAATTAAAATGAAATGTTATCAAAGTTTTGCATCGCGTATAAACATGAGAGCTTTGATATCGTTGTCACACTCAAATAATTGCATGGTACTTTCCTTCAAGTCCAATTGCACACCAATTTCACTAGTGTGACAATCTGTATCATATAACCAAAATATTTCCATATCTTTCAAACCAAAATATACTAACGATGGTTTTCCCAAACCAAAATCGATATCCTGCAAAGGGAACTTGCATAAACTTGAACATGCCACTTTGTCAATTTCATTATTACCTCCCCATTCTGGTGATGTAAAACTTTGATTATATATATTCACCAATGTTGACACTATTTCATCTGGTGAAGGTTTGGCAAATGAAGCAACAACTTTATTCATAGTATTTCTAATTAATGTTATGAAGTTGTGTAATTCCATCTTAGTCTCCCCTGGAATGAATTTTATTGGAACATCGATTCTGAAATTTCCCATAGAGGTTTTTACTTGAGGTAAAGATGATTTAGAGCGTAAATTCAATGGGAAGTCCATTAGAGAAGGTCTAACAAACCCATTTCTAGCTGCTGAAGCGCGGATAAAAGCCCTCCATAGGATTGCTGTAACTATTTCAACCCTTGAAGGTTGAAAAGTCAAAGCTCCGCCTGATTCATCAATGCATTGTTTTTTGAGCCTTGATAGAGCAGCTTCACGAACAACGAATCTCTTAACAACAATATTTTCTTCTCTATTTACTACGTCGGCTGAGTTGAAAAGAGCTGATGTATCTCTTGTTGGGAAAATATTACCTAAATTGAAGCTTAGGAAATGAATCTTATCGATGGGAGTTCCCAATCTACACACTTTTCCCCAACCAAATAGAAATTGCAAACCTGTGAAACCATCCATTGCAGGGTGTGAAACACTGAATGATAAAGCTAGGCCACCACATTCAAATTTAGTTACTTGAATAATCACAATTGGCGATACCATAAAATTATTTTGATCCATGTTCTTATTTTCATGTGGCCCAAATAAAGTTGCAACACTCAAATCCTTGCGTGTTTTCTCTAAGAAATTACCAAGCTTACAATTGACCTTGGCTTTGGTATAGGAAACACCTTGATCAAGACAGAGAATCGAACATTCAGCGTTGTCGTCATACCTTCCTGCTGCTGGATAAACATGAGTTAATACATCAGAAAGGGATTTCTCAAGACGTTCATCGATAGTGTGGCTATTAATATTATTATAAGGATAGAAAAGAACAACAGGAATGTGCTCTCTCTCAGCAATTTGATCAAAGAAAGAGAGCTTGTAACGTTGATTCTGAGAGGGTGTAGGTGAAGATGGCTTTATGAGCTTTTTGCATAAGATTTCAACTTTTATGCAATCATTTTCGTTAACAAAACCTATTTCCATTTTTGCTATAATAGAAGAAGAAATTAGCAAATATGTATAATAGTAAGAGAAATGAACTAAAAGGTACAATTGAGCATGTGATGTGTTTCATATATCAACTACATATAAAGTTCATATATCAATTTTTTAATAATACATGCATTCATTGAGGGAACAAATTTTTTATTTGTCCACTATTCAATTATTGCTGAATTATGCAAAATACAAAATACACTATTTATATTTTTTATTACATTTTGAGATTAAAAATATTTTTACCGTTATCTTAAAAGACTACATATATTTTAAAAATCTTATCGATATGTTCGAACGATCGCTTAGAGCTCGATGAAGAAAGGAACTTAGTGTTCAAATTGTTCTATGTAGCTTCTTACTTTTTTCCTTTTTAAAAATAATACATGTGGTTGCACACTTTTATTTTTTATTTTTTATTTTTAAAAAAAGCACTTCTTCCTTTTTAAAAATAATACATGTGGTTGCACACTTTTCATTTTTTATTTTTTCAGAAAAAAAAGCACATACTCTATTTTTTGCGTGTTAATCAGAACCATATTGAGTTAATTGTTTTAGTTTATTGGATATGTTCATTTAATAAATTAATTTATGTTAAATTCAAATGTTTATGATTACATTTTATCACAACAATATTTTTTAATCGATATCTGTTTTTATAATTATTTAGAGAGTTCAATTATTATATCTAATATATATTTTTAAATATATTAATTCATGCTTAAATAATAATATTTTCCTTCAAGTTAATATTTATCTAATATGATATTTTATCTTTTATTAAATTTGAATTGCATATTTATTACAAATAATAAAAATAATCAATCTCAATTATTTAATGCTCATACCTAACGCACATCGGATGTGAAGATCTAAAATACACGTGAAAAACAACCCATGAATATTTGAGTTGAATTTTACTTGTAATATACTGTTACGCCAACCATGAAAGTTGAAACCACGTGAAAGACGATCCATGGACAATGATCACAGAAACCATTAAAGATTTGATTCCGAATTTCCACGTCTTTTTCATTTAAAAATGCACGGTAGGTAAAGCTATTAATAATTGATTGAATTGCATAGTATAAACCAATGAAATCATATCAAAGAATTTAGTAGAATTTTAAAAAATAAGAAATTAAAGTGCAAAAAAAGAGAAACATGATCATATAGGATCATCACGTATTTTATTTTTTATTTATACTATTTTTCAGTAAACTACTTTAATATATTATTTTATAAGTTGTTTCAAATGTTCATACATCATAAATGTGTTACAATCCAATTGAGAAAGTTGAATTCTAAGAAATTTTATGGCAGAAGTTAGAACATTTCGTGCTCGAGAAATATATAAAATGTTGATATATTTGAAAATGGTTCACTGATCTTTATATATTTTCATAAGTGGGATATATTTTTCACAATGTTATTATTTTCTTTTTGTAATATTTGCACCATAAGTTTTGCTTATGATAAATATTAATCATTGATCAATCAATTTGTAAAATATCAATTCAAAGCATTTCAAATCTCTATTGCTTCATACAAATACTTCTATTCAATTTGATTTTAATATTGGAAGTTTTTACTGAAAATTTTTCTAATTCCACAAAAATAAAAACAATCTTGCAAACAACTTTATTTCTTTATACAAATGTCTATTGTGGAGTATGTTAGAGAAAAGTTGGAACTCTATTTAGAAATCAACTAAGTTTTTCCCTATAAATAAATGGATTTCCTTCACTGTAAATCAGATTTATGTGGAAAAAAAATTCAAAAGTTTTCTCTATTCTCCCAACTTTATTCTCATTATTTTATATAATTTCATAATACGTTATCAGGACGAATATCTAACTTATTGAATTGAGTTAATATGTTTGATTCTCGTATGTATTATTGTACTCATCTTTTTGCAGAAGTGTTAAATTAAATTGAAAAATTAATGGGTAATAAATTAGACACATACATCATATAAATTAATTTATGGTTCTAATTGGCTTGATAGAAACACATTGATTCAAGCATATATGTTATATTATCAAAGCTATATGTTGCATGATTATTATAAGTGACTGATGCCTTTCATGAAGGCTTAAGTTGTATTGATCAGCCAATTACAAAATCATTAAGTTTTGATTGCTTTGGTGAATTATTTATAATTAAACTGCATGTCTCGTTTAGACTGTCACCACTCCAGAGGCAAAATTAACTTTGTTCTTGATATGATTGATGATGAATTCAAATCCAATCACACGTTAAGACGATAGGTTCATATTCAATATTATCAAGAGAGTAAGACAATGAATTTATGTCGACTTTAGTCGCATCAAGAGGGAATACAACATTGTATTTAAATTTTGATGCATCATGATAATAAGTTTAAATCTCGGTGATTTATAGCCTAAATCGCCTTACATGAATAAGACAAGACATTAAATTTAAAATCTACTAATACACCACATTAATGATATGTTGACTATTAAAACAAACAGTGTGCTTTCGATTAAATTAGTCATAGAACTTATTCTATTGAAATTGCTTTGTTACACCTGAGCGTACACTCTGAGCTTAACTAGTATGTAAAAATCATTTTTAATCTCCAAATAAACTTTTTTATATGGCTACATGACTTAAATTAGACGATACATGAAAACTAAAATAAGTAAATAATTAAACATTTAAGAAAGTCTTAACAATACTGTCTTGCAAAATTCATAACATGAATCATGAGTTATGGTCGTCCTTCCAGTTTTATGAAGAAATTAAATAAAAAAATATATATATAAAAAAAATATATATATATATATATATATATATAAGATCTGCAAAGATATTGTCATAAAAGATATTGTCATATTATTAGGTGAGCTGGGCTGATTTTGATAGGCTGGAAGTACAAGACTTTGAGGGGTTGATAAGATTTAGAAATATATCATATCTTTGGGTGATCATAAATATAAATATATAAAAATACAAGTGCTTCCAAAAAAACAAAAACATGTACTTATAATATATTATATACTTTAATAGTACATAAATTATAACGTAATTTTCGCACATAGAGCAAATACAAAAATTATATTTATATATTATAACTATAATTAGCATAATTGTGTTGCATAATAAAATTTATGTTTGCTATAAAAATTTTAATTTGTATATTTCGATAGATACATTCAATTATATATAAATTATTTAGTTTTACATAAATTCATTTATATATCTTAATTTATAATAAGATCATTATTTGTATAATTGTAAGTATATAAGACACAAATATATGTATTTATATTTGTATATATTTTTTTTCTCGCTCTATACAAATATAAATACATTTTATATCGAAATGTATAAAATGATTAATTATATCACGAAATAGCTAATTGTATACCGAATTAGATAGCAAAAATATGAGATGTTTGCAGCGAATTACAAATAGAATAAACTATAGCTATAACATTTAATTTGTATTTAATTTTTTTTTATATAGAATTCGTGGTTAAGGATGACAATGGGGCGGTACGAGGCAGAAACGGAGCGGGTTGAACTTAATAAGAAATTTATCTGTCCCACCCCAAATAATAACTTTTTTCATTTTTAATCCACCCCCTTGCTCCGCCCCACCCGCCTCATTGTCATCCCTACTCGCTAGCAATTTGGGAATTGCCTTTCCCGTAAATTCTTTTTCTATAAAATGCTACTTACTAGCAACCTAGCGTTTTATTTTTTTAAAAAAATTTCCAAGTAATTTCGTTTACCACAATTATAAAAAGAGTTAAGTGTCAAAACATATTTAAATTATCCTTTTTTCTAGTTGCATACCTAAATCATTGAGAGTATGAGTTTCATACTTAAACTATCATTTTCTATTGAGATAAGTGTGGTGTGTAATGCACTCTCTCTTTTATTTGAGAAAAACTTGACACATGTCATTCCACATGAATAAAATATTTCACCTTGACTTGAAATTAAATAATAAACTATTAATATTAATTAAAATTAATGATTAAAGTATTACTACCAAAATGAAATTTAAATTATTTTTTAAACCCCACAACACCACCTACCCCCACCCACCCCCAAAAAATGGTTTGCTATAACACACGAAAATCATCGAAATGGGGGATATGTGCGCTTCGGAACTCATTTAACCTTGAAAATGGATCGAAATGGCAGTGAGGGCCAATAGAATGCATAGCTATCTTTTTAACTCTAAACTCTTATTAAATTTTTTACATGAATATCACTTTTAAGGAGGATGCTGATGTCTTGGAAAAGGAAGTTTATTGTGTAGAAAAGAAGGCTCTAAACTATAACTTTACCATTTTAAAAAAGTTATCGATTTATTAATTAAATAATATCTTTATAATAGATTTCTTAATCACACCTATATTGGTATTGATTATGAAACACATGAGTAGTAAGATTCTTATTTATTGAAGAATTGATTTGATATATTCTTTTAGTATATGCTCTCGAATAATTTATTTTAATGTATTCTTCTTTATTGTTTTTGCAACTATCAATTACTTCTTCCATTTGGATTATATTCTTTTAATATATGCTCTCGAATATAATCTCTTTGAATATATCTTCTTCATTGTTTTCGCTATTTCATTCTTACCGCTAAAAGATGAAATTAGTGGTAAGCGTAGTCGCCGCTAAAAGTCTAATATGATGCCACTAAAAGATAGATTTGGTGGCAAACGTCACAGCTAAAAGTCTAATGTGTTGCCACTAAAAGCGACTTTAACTAAAAGCCTAATAAGTCACTTTTATTGGCATTTTCAGTCGCCGCTAGAAGTCTTATAAGATGCCACTAAAAGATAGATTTAGTAGCAAGCTTAGTCACCACTAAAAGTCTAATATGTCACCAATAAAACCAACTTTTAGTGGCAATTATAGTCGCCGCTAAGGCTAGTATGTCGCCACTAAAACACTTCTAGTGGCAATTATAGTTGCAACTAAAGGACTCCTTTAGTGGCAATTATAGTTGCGCTAAAAGGCTAATATGTCGCCACTAATAGTCACTTTTAGTAACATTTGTAGTCGCCGCTAAAGTCGAATATGTTACACTAAAAGTCTCTTTTAGTGGCAATTATAGTCATCGTTAGAAGTCTAATATGTTGCCACTATAAGGCTAATATATCGCCACTAAAATCCACTTAATAGTCGCCACTAAAAGTCTCTTTTAGTGGCAATTATAGTCATCGTTAAAAGTGTAATATGTTGCCACTAAAAGTCTCTTTTAGAGGCAATTATAGTTATCGTTAAAAGTGTAATATGTTGCCACTAAAAGAGGCTTTTACTGCCACTTATAGTCGCCGCTAAAAGTCTAATATGTCGCCACTAGAAGTCATATTTAGTGTCATTATGGTCGCTGCTAAAAGGCTAATATGTCTCCTGGCAATTATAGTCGCCGCTAAAAGTGCTAAATGACGCCACTAAATCACTTTTACTAGTCGCCTTTACCTTATATGTCACCACTAAAAGAGAGAATTAGTGGCAAGCTTGGTCACCACTAAGTTGGAATCATTGGCAAGTTTTATCGGCGCTAAAAGTCTAATATGTTGCTACTAAAAGGTAGAATTAGTGCAAGTTTTGTCGCCGCTAAAAGTCTAGTATGTCGCCACTAAAAAGATTGAACTAGTGGCAAACTTAATTACCACTAAAGGCCTAATATGTCGCCACTAAAACTTAGAATTAGTGTCAAATATAATCGCCACTAAAAGACAGAATTAGTGACAACTACGTGTGGCTATCTTATCTAAAATTTTAAATTGTTAGAAAAAATACACTTTTTATTATTTAATTATATTATCAACACATCATCTTCTCTCAGTGTGACCTGACTTCTTTTACGAGCCAAGCATATAAAAATTCTTTTTGATATGAGTGGCAATAATATTCAATCTTAGGACCTCTATTTGCTCTAATCTAGTGTTATGAAACGCGACAAAAAGTGCGAGGCGTGGCACAAGCACGATGCTTTTATGTTTTAAAGAGACCGCTTGAACAGGTGAAGCGAAGCAAAGGCGACAAAAAGCATGTTATTAGGTTTTTATTTTTAACTTCGATTGATATACTATTCCGCTGCAACTCAAACATTTCCGTTTTCTCTCTTTCTTCTCTTTTTTTGTCCGAATGAAAATCGACAAAATGAAAAATTTATAGGCTCGTTTGACCTTAAAATAGGTCGTTTTTACTTGGGTCTTAACGACTCCATGTAAAGTTTTTACAAAAGTGACGTCGAAATTTCGAATTACCATAAATTCATACATTGTAACACACGAAAATCGACCACAAAGTAAAATCTACCTGTATTGTGACTCATTTGACCTTGAAAATGAATTGTTTTAGCCGTGGTGTTCAATTGATTCCATATCTAATGTCTTCACAAATGTCCATAAATTTTTTCGGCAAAAAAATGATGTTAAAATTTCAAGTCACAAAAATATATAGACTATAAAAAATGAAAATCGACAAAATGAGTTATCTATCTACTCAGGCTCATTTCACATTGAAAATGAGTCGTTCTGACAGTGATAACCAACCAGCTCCACCTACACCTTAGTCTACTTCATCATTTACACCAAAAAATGAAGTACATTAAATTCCGAACGCATATAAAGAACGATGAGAAGCAGAACAGGTATAATGATTCGTAAGCAGGTTAGTGTCTGTTATTTATATACAACTAGACACACACAGCTTTATCCGTTGCATTATTCTGTTACATCGAACGTGAACATGAACTATGGAGCTATAAACTATCCAGATACAAAACTTGTAACATTTGAACGATATCATAAACTTATTTAGCTATATAACAGGTATTAAAAAACTGGACCAACTCCAACGTTCACGTGATCGAAAAAACCAGACAGTACCTCCACTTTGTTTGTACCTTGAAGTCTGAGCAACCACCGGCGTCAATCAGAGAGGAGTATAAAGATGTTGTGCTGGTTTCCAGTTACCCCGAAAAGCCCACTGGTGTCTTGTGTATGCCAACTCTTTGCACGACCACTGGGAGCAGTTATCAGGATATCGTCTATAGCACCGCGGAAGACAACTTAAAAAGGGGATTAGACGTAAAATAACACTTGCCGGTAATATCTAAATCTAACAAAAGTGCATGAAACACTTTATTCACTACCTAACTTACGAAACTTAAGGAGGATATGCTAGAAACGCCTACTCCTTTTGGTACCGGAACCATTTGATTGTTGATCTTGAATGTTCTGCAAAGGGAAGTAACTAGCATCAGATTCCAACAATGCAGCATCAAACGGATTCTGGATACTTTTCGTCGGCCAGTTCAGTCCAGAAGCTGTTGGTGACGAAGGAATTTGTGGGACTGCCCAACATGTATCTGGCACCTCGGTGCTAAAGCACTCGTCACCTGCAACTTCAGCGTCAACATCTCTTAAGAACGGAGAACTAGCTGATTCTCCAACCTTTCCGTTGCCTGCCTGAGAGATTTTAATGAAGGGAAACTAAATTAGGTACCACAGCCCATTCCGTTTGATATAGCAAAACATGTTGATTCGACAAGACAACATTTTAAATTCTCTCAATTTCCTACAGCGTAGATATGATTTTTGACAGCCATACGACTATAAGTAACGTATATCAATCTAACGCCGTCAGCTTTTAAAAAATAAAATATAACCTAAAACGTTACTGTGAAATACGTTAACACTAATTCTGTAAAATTTTAAAACAAAATATTATTTTGGTGAATTGCTTTATATAATGACTTGGTTTGGTCAATACTTCCCACAAGAATGAATACAACCGCAGCACGAATAACACACCAACAGAACCCATCCTGATGCGCGTAACAGAAGCATACACCAGCAGGAGAAGCCATTCACAATACCATGTCATGTTATATAATAAAGGCAAAACATAACCGGAAATTGTGAACAGAGAATACAGGAAAAGGTAACCTTCGATTGTCCATAATCCATGTATCCGTAATTCTGATTGAAATCAGGCATTCCAAGATACTGATCAAATTGGCATTGTGGAATGTTTCCAACGATTGGAAGTCTACTAGGTGCAAAATTCCCATTCCCACTAGTATGGACAGGTAATACACCTTCAGATGGAGGTGTAATCTTGAGAATTGGAGGAGATCATTGCTCATGCGACTTTCGTGAGGATGCTGATGCACAAGGACCGAGAGGTTCAAGTCCTACTTTAACTCCAGTAAGCAAGAACCTCTGGTGAGATGAGACATAAGCATTGACCGTGTGAATAGAAATGTCGCATTTTCTGCACAGCAAAGCCCTATCCTCAAGGCAAAAGAAAAAGCCAACAGTTTCCTGTACAAAATAGTACTATTAAGAAAAAACAACTACTATCTTACATCTGATAAGTAGCTAAAAATTCACAAGCACAGGTCAAATCTTTGTTCTAAGCAAAATCACATGTGAGGTCATTCAAAATCCTTGAGCACTATTGGTGCACAGGGAAGTTCAACGATCATAATTTGTACCTCTATTTAATTTCAATCTTTTGATTTGAATGTTTAATTAGTACTAAACATCTCCTTTATCTGTTTTTATTTAGACATTGTATGACACCTTCAAGTATAATACTTTCCACTGCAACATATATTCAAATCTTGAATACATAAGGAGCTTTTTAGTAAAATATGAAAAATAAACAATAGTAAGAATCTACTTTTCCCAATAGTCAACAAAAATGAAATATGTATTTTTGAAATAGCAGCATATCTTTGATCTAAGATTAAAAAAAAAAATGTACTTTGTTGAATTTCGTATTAAAGCAAAACCAGATAAAACATAAAAGAAAGTTTACTTGGCATATATCACACTTTGGCATGGGTGAAGATGAAGCAGAAAGAGCTACTCTTTGATGCTTATTAGCAAGCTTATTTGCAGCATGAACTTTATCATCACAATACCAACAAAGTGCTGCTTCATCAGCACAACACAATACTTTTGCCTCTGCTACCTCACATGCATTACACTGAATCTTCATCCTTTAAATTTTTCTTTTTTGTTAATTATTTCACCACCAAATTAAAACACACAAGCAAAGATCTGCTAGTGAAATATTGGTGGAAAACTAAAAAGTTTTTTTTTTTTTTGTGTAGAGAAAATATTTTTCTGACACCACCGCCCAAAACATAAAGAGATTTGTAATGGGATTTAAGCTTTATGTTTTCAAAAACTTATGTTTTTATTTTATGAATATTTATAGTAAAAGGCGGTTTATATATACGTGTCATGCGTTAGGGTATGTGACGCAGAAAATAAGGGAATATTGTCAGTGTCACATACTCTAAAAGAGTTACAAGTGTTTGTGATGACTTGGGGAAATGCTGAAGGTTACTTCATACTGAAGAATATTATCAAATCCTTGTAAGCTCAAATTCACGTGAAACTTTTTACATGTAAGATGATACATGTATAATGTCTTCCGTTTTAATTTAAATGAGTTAGTTTAATTTGATATTACGTTAAAATTAGCTAAGTTGTTAATATTATATACCGATGAAGCGCCCACGCGTATAAGGTCCATAGTAAAGTTTATTGTCTATGGAGTAAATCATTTAAGAGTTATTGGGGTGGGGTTGAAATAATCGGAGCATGGTGCAGAAGTTAATAGTTGTAAATTTTGTTCGTGAAAAATTAGATGGCAAAGAAAATTATGCTAAACTTCAAGTATAGTATTTTTTTGGAAAAAAATTATAAATTAATATATTTTTAAAAATAATTACTGATTTTAGTGATATTTTTTTGTTATTATCATTTATAGCAACATTATGATAAATCTATAATATGTATTAAAAGTGAATTATGTATGCAATATCTTTCATATAAAATTTAATTTTTGAGGTGTTTCACATCCTTTAAGAAAAGTCTATTAAAACATAAATTTAATTTAGTTTTACATTTTTACCTTTATTAATTATTGTCAAATTTATGATTAAAATAACGAAACTTTAATTAATCACTAATTACAATATTAATTGATGAAGAGTAAAATTGAAAGAACACTCTAAAAATAATTTTGAAAATTGAACAATTAAGTCAATTTGAAAAAATAAAAAATGCCTCAAAAATTAACTTCATATGAAATGAAGGAGTATAAGCTAAATGTTTAAAGTTGAAGTTGTGACTATTCTATTTTGATTGAAATGTATTTCAAACGCAATTGATAACTAAAGGGGTTGTTTGTTCTTTTTTTTAATACCTATTTCTACATGTGTAATGTTTTAATATGAAACAATTGCAAACTTTTTTTGAATTGTCAAAGTCATACTACTACAATGGTTACCGGTTCATCATACCAAACTAAATTAATATAATTATGATATGATTATTTTAAAAATTGAATATCAAAACTACGATAGAAAAATTTCAAATACAATATTATCCAAATATTTCCTTCGATAACAATCAAATAAGAAAGAGCTTATATTTTTGTTAATTCAATCAATTCCAAAACAAAGTGTCAAGATGAATGAGCCCAATTTAAATTTTAAATTGTAAAAATTTTCAAACTTATTCTACATCCGCTTCACCCCGATTAGCGTATAACGATGGTCGATGAGTGACAACCGGAACAGTGGCATTATTGCTGGAATATTCATCAGCTAGGAGAAAAAATGCAGGCTCTTGTGTCAGCACCAACTAGCTGTTACATCAATTGCACAAGAAGAAGAAGATTTATACACAATAATCAATATGACACCTCCAAAGATTACCCCTTTTCTTCTTCACCAACTAAATCACTTTGTTTTTCAAGCACCCATTTGCCTTTTCAATCACAAAATCTTGTTCTGTATCGAAAACCCATTTCATTAATATCCAGAGGACAGCTTCTGTGTTCAAATTCGTCAACTGCCATTACTGCTGATGGTGATGACAACAAGAATAAAAGCTTTGGGGATTGGATCCAAAGTGTTGGGGAAACGATTTCTGTTTTGTTTCCCTTGTGGGTAGCTTTGGGTTGCTTGATTGGGCTGCTTAAACCTAGCTCGTACAATTGGGTCAAACCTCAATGGACTGTGATGGGCATTACACTCACTATGCTTGGTATGGGAATGACTCTTACTTTCGATGACCTTCGTGGTGCTTTAGCGATGCCTAAAGAGCTGTTCTGCGGATTCATCCTTCAGTATTCGGTATCTTTTCTCCTTACTCTCCATAGTAGCATGTTGATTTTCTTAGGGACATTGTTTATGAAATGACAATTGTTGAATGGAACACATATAGACTTAGATAATCCTCCCCATATGAGTTGACTTTTGATCTGCATTTGATGGGATGAGGTGGGATGAAAAGGGAATGAGTGATCTCCTTTACATATACTTAGTCAATGCACCCGAGATTGAGTTAGGCTCGAAATCCATTTCTTTACAACAACGAATATAGCGAGTAAAACAATATAAGGTTGAATTTCATATACAAATAATCCCTGCAATCTGGAATGAAAATATTCAATCATTTAGCTTTGACCAAGAAGTGACAATGAGTAAGGTAAGGATATATAGATGTCACATTATCTCACTGAAAGATTTGTCTTTTATGTATGCTGCTTATATTGAACAGTGGATGATTCATTTGCAGGGTATATTTGTAGCCTCCTGCATTTTAGACTTTTAATTGTGGCAGAACAGGAGGGATATTTTCTTTCTTTAATTTTTCATAAATGAGAAATCAGTTGTTTTCAGCTGTATGTCGTGCCCAATTCTTTGGCATAGATGAGTTAACAGGCTGTTTTCTGGTATAGGTGATGCCTTTATCGGGATATTTTGTTAGCAAGCTATTAAATTTGCCATCCCATTATGCAGCAGGCTTGATATTGGTTGGCTGCTGTCCTGGAGGTATGCTCAGCTAAAAACTCCTTTCCAGGCCTTCTACTTAATAGGCATTCACTAAGCATTTCATGCATTACTCTGCAGGGACGGCAAGTAACATTGTCACTTACATTGCACGGTAGGTTGACGTTATGAAGATCCTTTAATATCATCATTATTCAATATTATCATTTTCATTATAATACCTACTAGGCGTTGATACTTCATTTTGTTGCAGTGGAAATGTGGCGCTTTCAGTTTTGATGACTGCTGCAAGTACCCTATCTGCCGTGGTTGGTTGCTTTTATTTCATTATTTGGTTGACGGATATCTTATCCAATATAAGACTGTGCATAGTGTGTCGTGTGTTTTATGCATCCTGAGAACAATTGACCTAAAACAGTTTGTTCCTAAAAGAAACTTTCACGAAATAGTTTTTACTCTAAACTCTCTTTCTTACGCGAGACAGAAAGTGTAACTACCGAAGCTCTTTCAACTTGTCCTGTCTTTGGATAAGTATTGCGGTTAAGTCAGTTAACAAGATGAGAGTCGGAAAATTGAAATAAGAACTCTTGAGATGAAAGCTTCTGGACAACAAATAAATTTATTGTTGACAGAATAATTAAAACAAACTTGGGGAGCTTCTTTCTTCAAGTTACTTTGAGTTTAGGAATCATCTCGATTTTCAAAAGCATGTAAGCATTGGGAGGAGTTGGTCTATTTTCCCTAAGAGCAATGCAAGCACAATAAGAATATCAAAGCAGTCAATTGTTGTAATAGTCAGAGACAAAGATAAATCGTCAAGGTGTACACCAGATATAGACGGGATGAATTTGAAATATGTGTAGTGAAGGGCCTGAAGGCTTCAGTGCTAGTTACAATCATTTAAAAAATTTAATAAAACCCTACCATCAGAATAGTTGTGCAAACAGGTCCTACTAATTTACCTCCAGACAGCAATCAACTTATTTATTGTTGATTGAATGTATCACATGCCTCCCTTAATATCATTGGAGATACTGTCGTCATATTTGATGGTGTGAGAGCTTCCTTAAGTTGATTGGCCTTTCCTGTTATCCATGCAGGTGATGACCCCTTTTCTAACAGAGAAACTTGCAGGGCAATTTGTTGCAGTAGATGCAGCTGGACTTTTCATGTCTACTTTACAGGTCCATTTCTTCATCTGATTATTGGCTCATCAGTATTGTATACCTTGTCATAATAAACAATAAACCCTGCCAAAATATCAGGTGGTGCTTCTTCCTGTATTAGCTGGTGCATTTCTGAATCAGTATTTCAAAGGCCTAGTCAAAATCGTGTCTCCATTGATGCCACCTATTGCTGTAGCAACTGTTGCTGTTCTTTGTGGAAATGCAATTGCACAGAGTTCTTCTGCAATCCTTATGTCAGGACAACAGGTTGTCATAGCTGCTGCTCTTCTTCATGCGTCTGGCTTCTTCTTTGGCTATGTACTCGCAAGGATGCTTGGAGTTGATATGTCCTCCTCAAGGACAATATCTATTGAAGTCGGAATGCAGGTAAGAAAATATTTGTTTACTTCCGATCCTCATTATATAACTGAAAAAAATCTTCATAAATGGCAAAGATAACACTTGATATATCATGACTTTGTTTGTTTTGCAGAACTCGGTTCTTGGAGTAGTTCTAGCCACTCAGCACTTTGGTAATCCACTTACTGCAGTACCATGTGCCGTTTCTAGTGTTTGCCATTCGATATTTGGCAGTGCCTTGGCTGGCATATGGAGGCGTTCTATTCCAGATAAAGTGCAGGACTAAGTCACTCTGTTGGCAATTCTATGATGGTCTGAATATAAGATTGTAGTTTTTCGCAGTGATCATCAAGCTTGGTAGTCAGTGAATTCGGAGATCTTTTTATTTTTTTGGGAAGTTCATAGTGATGTCTGGCGAATCAGCATTAATCTGTCTGTAGTAAAACCAATTTTACTTTGTTGGTGGTGGCGGTAGTAAAACCTATAAACATCTTGATCATTGGCAGGAATTTATCTGCATCTGATATCTAATTCTTGTTCTGTATTGATAGTGTTGGATAACTTAAAATATTTCTGCAGATTTACGTATTTAGTTGAGCGATAAACAAGATATTCAGTTAAATCCACATAACCCACAGTAGATTTGCCTCTCGTGCAAAGCATATTCCATTTAGAGCTGTAAATAGGAGGGACCATATGCAAGTCAATAAATATAGAAATCTTGCTTTAGCAGGAAAGAATCCCAGGGAACAGCAAAAGTTTAAGAAAGGGTACAATTTCTGTTAATATATGCCACAAATAATGTTAGCCTCCGTCACATTCGTTTACTACAAATTTAACTACTTTTATCCTCACATAAAAATAGAACTTTTGAAATTTATGATTTATAACAAGAGTGTCATTAAAATTGCTACGAGTGGACTACATGTATATTTGACTAACACAGGCCTAAGAGTAGCATATACATTATAAAATGAGCAAAGCTACTTGTGAAACAGATGTGTGATACAAAATAACTTAATGTGGTCCTCTGCTGAATTTCATCACACTCAGACCCCACTCTACAGTTGCATATTGCAGATGTATCAACAAATCATTTATCTCTTGAAATTTTAGTGGTTTTTCATATATATATATATATATATATATATATATATATGTTTTATGTCAAAATATTGGGTTTCGTTTCAGTAGCAGATCAAGAATTTTCATCATTTGGGATTTGAACTTGGAATCTCAAGGTGGATTTTAAACCCCCTAAATCATTGAGTTCTAATTTTGTGTTCAACGGATTCAAAATCTTTTTCTATATATTGAAAAAATAAAAATTATAATATATATATATATATATATGTATATAATGTATGTTTTTATTAAGGAAGTTTAGATGAACACTCTCAACCCTAGATACGCCCATATTTAGTTAAATACATTGAAACAGGCTCCATCTATATCTCCCTTGTTTAGTTAGACTGTGTTAGGTAGAAGAAACCTTGGAGAAAAATACCAGGATTGAAGTACTACTATATATTTGTTAGAGAGTGTTTTATCTCGAGTCTCAATATAAAATTTTTCTTATGCGAATTTAGATTTAATCGAATTTCAAAATAAATATCGAACATAAAAAAAAAACTTGCATGGTATATATATATGTTTCCGTTAAGATGGACCAGGATCACAAATAGGACATGTTTGGACCGGAGGCAGAATTAAGTTAAAATAGGGTTCAATTGATTTCCTAGAATATGTACTGCCTTCTAATGAGACTATACAAAGCAGCAGGGAGGTTGGAATATAGCATATCTGTGTTTAAAGTATAGCTCCGCACCTTACTCATCGTATAATAACAGGGTTTCTATCGAAAAGTTTTGTTGCTTGAATAGGGTAAAAATGAATTTATTTGTTATCTTAGCTTTTAAATTTGCTCTACCTAAATAACTTTTTATTATGACAAGGAAAATCCATAGTCGCTATCCTTTTGGTGCACACATGTAAAATTTTACTTCTATGCAATATCCCTCAAACCACACAGGAGAGGTAATCCGTACTAAGTAAGTCTGGTGAGACAAGCTCGACTCAAAAGAAACACCGCTAGCAAGAAATTTCAAACTTGACACCTCCGACATGAAAATTTTAAGCCCAAACCACTGAATCACCCCAATACCGCAAAGGGTTAAATGTCAAAACAAGTTCAAAAACGGTGACCAGGAAAAATTGCTCCATGATAAGCCTTTTTTCTTCAAATCCTAAGATTATGACTTCAGATTACCGAAAAAAACAAAAAGACATGAGCTTATAAGAAGAGGTAAAAAAATAAGTACTAATTGCTTTGGACCATAGGTATCAAAATCACGTGTATAATTTTATTTTATTTTTAGTTTCTTTAGGACCTACTGCAACTCATCTCAAACTTTATGTCACATGAGAATTCATTTTGAGAAACAAAAGGAGCTTTTGATTAAATTCTTGATATTTGTGAGGTGAAACAAACAAATGGAAGTAGACAAATATAGTTACATTAAACTCGTGATTATTTGATACACTTCTCTTCCAATTTTATTTATTCATTTATATTAAAATTAAATATTTATTTTTATTTAATCAATTAAAAAAATTTAAACAGATAATATTTTTATATATTTCATACAAGAATGAAGGATAAGAAATATGGGAACATTGAGATGATGTGTTAAAGTTCATGACGGCTCTATACGTAAATTATGTTTCCTTAGTAAGTACTTCTATTATTCTTTATTTTTGGTTTAAGAAAGTGATTCTATTCATGATATAAGATGTGTTCTTTTTATAAAAAATTATTTGTTTACCGATAAACGAGGCGAGCGAGAGAGGACATATAATTGAGAGAGGTATCAGATAATTGTATACATGTAGCTGATATACATATATATTTATATATTAAGAGAGCGAGATTGGGAGAAGAAAGGAGAGAGACGAGCGATATTGGGAGAAGAAGGAGAGAAACAAGCAAGGGAGAGCAGACAGTGGAGAGTTGCGAATTGTATTTGTATATTCGTCATATAATTGTATATGTATATGCATAAGATAGGAGAGAGACGCACATAATTATAGCTGAAAGGCTGCAAGTGATAGTTAATTCAAACTACAGTTGTGTTAGCTAATTAACTAGTAGTTATTTGTTTATCTGCGTAATTTTTCCTATTTAAATCATATAATTAAGAGATATTTTATACATTTGACATATCTGGCATTTCAGACCATTAGATTTAACCTAGACATTGAAATTTATGAGACTTTACAAGAATATTATATATATGCCTATATAAAGGATCAGATATTATATTTCTTTAAAGAGTATCTTGAATATCTCATAAATTCTTAATTATATTGATAAAGAGATCAAGAGATAATCAAATACTTTAAGAAGATTCAAAAATCTTTTCACAGAGATCAAGTTCAAATCAAACTAGTTCGAAAAAATACGTTACTAAAAATGTAATCTTAGTAAAACGAATAAAATCGCACTCAGTAATATTATTGTTTTGTTTCGATTTTAATTCTGGTTAACTTATTCTTCATATCTATATATTTGGTATAATAATTGACTTAAGAAACAAACAAAATGAGGGAAAGTGCGACGAACCTGTGTTGTTCAAACTTATTCGTGAATATGACCTTTGCCCCTTTGCCAACCTGCCCGACTCAACTTCTCTTTGTCTCTCTTCACTTATTCCCAAATTACCCCCCAATTTTTTTACTTTTTGAATTTAAAGTATGTATAATAACACTCTCAATAATTTTTATAGTATCCATATTGTTAACATGATATAAAAAAGGTTCCTTCCGTTTCAGTTTATATGATATAGTTAGATTGAGTATAAAGTTGAATTAAAAAAAAAATTGGTCTCTAAAATAGGTCATAGATTTTATGTGGCAAGAAATATCTCATAAGGACTAAAATGAGCATTTTATATTTAAACTGTTACTGAACATAGAAATGTACTATTCTTTTTGTGACTGACCAAAAAATAAAAAATGTTATATAATTTATTGGTACTGAAAAAAATAATAATTTTACCTTATTTTTTTAATGATATATATAACGTTTTGACGATAAAAAAATTATAAAACATTACATTTATGTATATATGTGAAGGGGAGGGGAGGGAAACAAGAGAGATTATACATGATGTAGTCCAAAGTTCAAATTGTTATAGAAATAAGTGTGAGACACATTGTTATAGAAATAAGTGTGAGACACAAAGTGTTACATTATCACTTTATTAGGACTGGAATAATTAATTGACATTAAATGGAAAAGTTGAAGTTATTAAAAGATATTTGGAGGAAAAGTAAAAGTTACAAAGGATTTAAATGACAAACTAAAGTTACACAAAGTATGCCTTTTTTTCTCCAAAAAGTTAAATAGCTCTTGCGTGCGTACATTACATACATTAGCTTACAAAAAAATATTTATTTGGTCCCATGTTAATGTCCCCATCAAATAGTCATCACTACTCTTAGATGGTAAATATAATATTCCTTCTATTTCGATATAAATAAATCACTTAAACTGTAAAAATGTATCAACTTTTTTTTTTTTTAAGAATTAGTTTTATTTAATATGATTTTAAACTATTTTTAAATCTCAAATAATGAGTATTATACTTTTAAGAAGATTTTGGAAAGACTAAATAGTAATAATGACAAAGTTGTCTTTTAATTATTGTCTTTAAATATGGAATTTATCATATCTTAATAATTCATTTATATTGATTAGAAGAACATAGTATTTCCAACCAAACACCGTTAGAAAGTGCTTTTTCATCTTCCGCAAAAATAAAATAAAACTACTTAATTATAAAACGATTAGTAGTAATTTCAAAAAAATTCAAGAACCAATTTTGTTTGATTACATTTTTTAAAACTAATATATTGGTATATATCCTAGTAATTACATAAGGGCAGTAATGGAAGTTCCCATCATTATTGTCAGGTTATGCTCTTCCCATATCTACAATTATTTATGTCCTCTTCTTGTTATTATTAATTGTTTCAAATTATATAATCCCCTCCTAACTCCAAAAAAAATCAGTGCATATATTCTCTTCATTTTTTTTTATCTCCATATCCCAAATCCATAAAAGAAAAAAACTAGCACAAAAAAAAAAATTAATGGCTAGTCATCATGAACTTGAACTATCAAATAATTATAGTGATCGAAGTGACGATGACATGGACGAGGACGAGGATGAGCAAGATAACATAGAAGAGGAGGAAAAAGAAGATGATAATTCAAATGACTACAACATTTGTAGTAGTCGTAGTCGAGGAGGAGGATTGACAGACTTCTTTTCGTGGAAAGTCATAGACCCTAGAGCGCCTTGGGTTCAAGAATGGAATCGAGTATTTTTATTAGTATGTGCCACGGGGCTATTTGTGGATCCTCTCTTTTTCTACTCTCTCTCTATCAGCGAGACTTGCATGTGCCTTTTTATCGATGGTTGGTTTGCGGTAACGGTCACCGTTCTTCGATGCATGACCGATGCGATGCATTTATGGAACATGTGGATACGATTCAAGATGCATAAATTACGTCCTTACAATGAAAAAATGGATGAAAATCAAATTACTAGTAGTAGTCGAGGTCCACGACTACATCAAGACCAGAGTTTTCGATGTTTTGTGGCCTTACGATACTTGAAATCCAAGAAGGGTTTCTTTTTGGATCTCTTTGTCATCCTTCCTTTACCTCAGGTGCGTTTGTTGAGTGTATTTTATCTAACAGGTTAAGTTTTTAGATGTTGATAGATGATGAAGTATATAAGCTAAACACAAAGAAAGAAAGAAAATATAAACCTAGATGCTTCTTTTGTGGTATATGTAACAATATATATTGTGATGATAAATGGTGATGCATGTTTTGTATTTTAGTATGAAATTGTAAGTAAAAAAAGACAAGGGCATGCATGTCATGGCCGTTGGTTTTTATGCACGCCGTGATAACTTTATGTAGTTCCGGGGCAAAGCTAAAATCTACGTTCGGACGAATTTAATAACTTTTTATAAAAAATATATTATATTTAAAATATTCATTAAATATTTTAGTATTATTATAACCTCAAATTATTACTGGTTGGATCCAATAACTTAAAACGATTAAAATAATAAAATTATAAACTTAAAATTCTGATTCCATCTCGTTTTTTCCGAGTAGAGAAGGAGGAACTCAAACAAATTTGTACGATAATATAATGAGGAATAGTCTACCTCACGAATTCTTTTCTTTTATATATAGCTTCTGAGTCACTAATAGCCCCTTTGGGTTAGATGTTTAAAATTAGATTATAAACATCAAGTGTTCAAAAATGATTTTAGGTACTAATTAAATTAGTTTTATAAATAAGCAACTACTACATATTTGGATAAATGTACTGAAATTGATAAACATTTAACAAGTATTCAATATTTTTTTGAAAAACCCTACTCCTATAATTAGTCTTTTTATAACTAAAAAAAGGGGGCCTTCTCAAATTTTTGACACTTGTCGTTTTTTTTTAATATTATAGAATCAACACTATATAATGAACAGATAAAAGGATGATTTTCAGACTTTATATTTCATATTTTAAAAGTATATATATATATGTGTGTGTGTGTACGGACAAAAATGAATGCCAAACTCGAATTTGTGATCGTGATAGGTATAAAATGTTTCTTGAAGCCGCAAGATTTTAGTTTATCAATACTACTAGAAATAATGTTTTTCTCATCGTAAAGTAAATAAAAATTGTGTTATAAAACATGATTTTTTAAATTTATTTTTTATCGAATTAGCTCATTTGAAAAATACATAGTGTGAGAAACAAATACTCACTGAAATATTAGAAAGCTTTCTTATTTTTTTTTATATGAAATAAGTTCTATTTATTCTTTTCACATCGATAGTTGTTGTACATTTGTCCATAATAAAATTAATAGTCATTTAGTGCGAAAACACAACATTATTAGGAGTCGATTGGTGGAAGGTATAAGGTATAATATTCCAGAGATAAAATACATAACCATTTTATCATACGTTTAGTTGGAGATATTAGACAGTCCTGATCATTTATATCTCAGTGATGAGATTATAAAAATTATATATTTCATATACATGATGGAGTAACTTACCTCATAACTTATTTTGAAATAATTAGTAACGATATAACTTGTCCGAACCAAACGACTCTTGTAACAAAATAAAGATTACCTCATTAATCACTATATAGGACTATCTATATTTTTGACATGTACATGATCATTAGCTTATCATATAATATTGATTTTTAGAAGTTTGAGGGAATTATTATTATTTTGTTGCAGATAGTGATGTGGGTAGGGATTCCAGGTTTACTGGAGAAAGGATATACAACAACAGTAATGACAGTATTATTAATAATGTTTCTGTTTCAATATCTGCCCAAAATTTATCACTCAGTTTGCCTGCTAAGACGCATGCAGAATCTCTCTGGATACATTTTTGGTACTGTTTGGTGGGGAATTGCTCTTAACTTGATTGCTTATTTTGTTGCCTCCCATGTAAGTACACTACTTTTTCGTTCATCTTTATTTGTTCAGTATATTATTTTTACTTGTCATTTTTAACAAGAAAAAACTTGTTTTTATTACATGTCATTTGTTCTGTTTTATATTTATGCCTTTCAATTTTGGGTAGACATTTAAATTTGTAAAAAGTTGAATGAGTAGATACACATAGATTCCCTACATGACAATTTGTATGAGACGTCATGTGTTTAGTACTTGTTCAACTTTATACAAGTTTTAAGTGAGTAATATCGTTCATATCAAAAGTTAAAGAACAGACATAAATATTAATTAACGTTAAGTTAAAAGACACGTTTTTGTGTTATACCGAGTTGTTACACTCTAAAATTATGAGCATATATATGTATACAGGCAGTGGGAGCATGTTGGTACTTGCTAGGAATCCAAAGGGCAGCAAAATGTTTGAAACAACAGTGTAGAGTTACAAATGGTTGTAGCCTAAGAATGTTGGCATGTGAAGAGAAAATATTTTATGGAACAAGTAGTTTGGTGAAGCATAGAAGTAGAGTCATATGGGGTGAGTCCAAAATTGCAAGATCAACATGTCTAGCCTCTGAACACAATTTTGATTATGGAGTTTATAAATGGACTGTTCAACTTGTCACAAATGAGAATCGTTTTGAGAAAATATTATTTCCCATCTTCTGGGGTCTCATGACTCTCAGGTACGTACGTATTTTTATTTTACATCGTTTTTATCGGTATTTTAAATGCGAAATAAATAGTTACTAGGTTGGAAGTCTGAACCCATAACTTTTACTTTAGTATAAAATAACAAATCAGAATATTGTATTTTATTGAATTATATGAAAATTTTACATGCAGTACATTTGGAAACTTGGAGAGCACAACAGATTGGCTGGAAGATGTATTCATAATCATTGTTCTCACTACTGGTCTTCTTCTTGTCACTATGTTGATTGGTAATATCAAGGTAACCTTCCTAAACATGAGTTTCAATATAGCTATTCAATTTTTCTTGTATTTATATTTTTATATTTTGAATTTCATAGTGTAGATGCTGACTCTGTTAGTGTAGAGAGCATGTGATGTTATTTGGGATTGTTTGATTGCTGATTATAGTTATGTACGTAGGAATTGATTTAGTTATTTCATCATGTATAAAAGAAAATACATAAATTGACTGAGATCTTATACTACATGTGTTTATTTGTGTAGAATTATAGAACGATGGACAAACATGGTACATGTTATGTTGAATTGTATACCAAGTGCATACGTAAACAATTCACCTCCTAACCAGCAACCAAACAAACGTAAAGGTGTTGTATATGTGGTGATATAATAGTAATTATAATAATGTTGGTGTACGTAGGTATTCTTGCATGCAACAACATCAAAGAAACAAGCAATGCAACTAAAAATGAGAAATGTAGAATGGTGGATGAGGAGAAGAAGGTTGCCTCAAGGATACAAGCAAAGGGTCAGAAATTATGAAAGGCATAGATTTGCAGCAACAAGAGGAGTTGATGAATATGAGATGATAAGCAACCTTCCTGAGGGACTTAGAAGAGACATCAAATATCATCTTTGTTTGGACTTGGTTAGACAGGTAAATTTTTTCTTAGTTTTCTTTTTAGGTCAAATTTTTGTTTTTAAACACTACTTGTTCCAGTTTATATTACTAACTTTCTCTTTTACGAGGAGTCTCAAAAAGAACAACATATTTCTATATTAAGTAATGATTTAATTTTATCTAGACCACAAGTTTCAAAAGTCTATTTCTTTCTTCAACTTTGTATCAAGTCAAATTAACTCAATGAGCCGAAGGGAGTGTGTTTTTGACACTCGGAAAAAAAGCACATTTTTCACTCATTTAGTAACTATGGGGAAATTTTTGGACCAAAATATCGACTGTAAGGACATTTTTGAATCAAAGTATTGGCGGCAAGGACATTTTAGAGTTAAACTATAAAAAGTGAAGAGCCATTTTTGTTCATTTCACATAGTTTATTTTTTACCATTTCACTTAAAATTTAATAATTTTGTTTTACTTTGCTAAATTATATGTCAAATTAAAATTGGACAAACAAGTTAAAATGGAATGAGGATTAGAACTTGGGGTTTTAAGTTCTTGCAGTACAAGTACGTACCTTTTTCTAGAATTTGATTGGTGTATTCTTAGTTTGAAGGGACTGAATAACATAATGGGCCTAAATGTGGGATTGATGATCATTCAATTTTGATTTTATTTAATTCAATCATATTTTGTAACGAAATAATCGTTCGATTTTATCATAATATTTACGGAATTTATTAAATTACTTTTTGTAAATAAAAAAGTCACACAATTGGTATTTTGTTGTTGAGTTGTTGTGATTCTTAGGCGAAGTTGAATAGAATAAGCATTCGAACTTCCTGTGATATTTGTGCTAAGTTATGTTATTTTTGTTTTGTAACTTTGGTGAAATAAAATAAAAATTGAAATCGACTGAGCTTATCTGGGATAGAATCATATAGATGTATTTCCCAAACTTATTATTATTTGCACATATTTTTTCAGGTTCCTTTGTTTCAACATATGGATAATTTGGTCCTGGAGAACATATGTGACCGCGTAAAATCCTTGATTTTCACTAAAGGAGAAACAGTAAGTTCAAAATGTGATGTAAACATTCATATTCCTAATACATGTCACAAATATTTCATAGAATTAGTTTAATGTGCCTACAAACTGATCCAGACACCACACCACGGTTTTTTTCTTAAAGATAACAAGAGAAGGTGATCCAGTTCAAAGAATGTTGTTCATAGTGAGAGGTCATCTCCAAAGCAGTCAAGAACTTAGAGATGGTGTCAAAAGTTGTTGCATGTTGGGCCCTGGAAACTTCAGCGGCGACGAACTTCTCTCATGGTAAGTTTAGGAGTGAGAGTAGTTGTTTGTATTTGGGTAATTAATTTGAAAAACAGATCTAGTAAACTAGAATGGTAGTGTACACAAGGTTAATTCACTCTAGGATTGATGGTCCCATCCCAATGATCACTAAAATAAAATGATAACACCTTTGGCTTCCCAGAATCTTGGGTAAACAGGCTTTCGTATATTTTGATGTGTTAATAGCCTGAATATTTTGTGTTCTTCATTCATTTTTTCCCCCCAACAGGTGCCTCCGGAAACCCTTCGTGGAGCGTCTACCGCCTTCCTCCTCATCGCTAGTGACTCTCGAGACCACAGAAGCGTTTGGCCTCGAAGCAGATGATGTCAAGTATGTCACTCAACATTTCCGCTACACATTTGTGAATGAGAAAGTGAAGAGAAGCGCCAGATATTATTCTCCAGGATGGCGAACTTGGGCTGCCGTTGCTATTCAGTTGGCCTGGAGGAGATATAGACACCGGCTGACTCTCACGTCGTTGTCCTTCATTCGACCAAGACGACCGTTGTCTCGATCTTCTTCATTAACAGAAGACAGACTCAGGCTATATACAGCTTTGCTCACTTCACCAAAGCCTAATCAGGACGATTTTGATTTTTAAAAAGAGCAACAAACAAATGGAATGTTACCTTCTTTCTGTTATGAGATAGGAGCACATCCCCCTCCCTCTATATGTCCTTCAATTATCCATTCATGTGATATGTAGTAGTCTCTTCGTTTCAATTTATGTGAATTCGTGGACACCGAGTTTAAGAAAGAAAAGAAGATTTTGATCTACAGAGTCTGTAGATTTTGAGGTCATGTAGAACATCTCAGATCAAGTGTGTCTGATTTTATCCTCCATGTGTGCTACTTGTATCTTTTCCTGAATATAATTATTTCTAATCTTATATAATCTTAAATCTCCACTCAGTGTTCTTCTTTACATGAAGCATTGCATTAACCTTCTACACCATCAATCCAAAGAAAGGCAATAATAAGAAGTGCATATCTGATTATACATTGCTATTCTGGAAAAAGACGCACTTACATAAACACTCTCTACTGCTTTACTGAATCCACTGCCTCAACTTGTTGGCGAGCAAGATACCTCTCCCTCCGCTCTTTCTATAAAGCATAGTGAGCAGAAACACATTGTAAGAGGGATGAAGGAAGTCGGAACTTAGAATTATTCATTTATTTACACAAACAGGAGATACTTACCCATTCATCTACTATTAAGCCTTCTCCCACAACTTTCGGACCTGTGTCAACAGGAGGTTTCTTCTCAGCTTCTGTTGCAGCCTCAGCTTGGGCCAGCTGACGTTTTAGTTTATCCAGTGCCTTTAATCATTCAAATAGCTTTGGTTGGAGATTGCCCATTAGCACAATGCATAACAAACAAATATAACATGTTCAACGCTTACTGGAGAAGGGCGTTCAGGGTCCAAGAACACCACCTTTAGAGTACGCTCAATACAGACTTTATCCTTTTGTTCATCAAACTGCATAAAACAAACCAATTGAGTGCTACACCACTAAGAACTATTACTTCGGATACAGACCAGATATTCGATATAAGGGCAACAGAAATCTGACATTTTAGTTTTGGTTGCGACCTATGATTTACCTCTTACATGACAAAGTTTTTTGTACCAATAATAGCACACAGGTCAAATGTATTCCTACTGTTGCACCAAGACTACTTTCCTAGGAGTAACACATGATGACGAAAGGAAAAAGAATCATAGATATCCAGAATGATAAAAACTATGACTCTAAGATAGATTATGTATGCAATTGTTGTCCTCATCTTTTGTAATAGAGGAGGTGGAAAATTATACTTCAGAGTTGTAAGCAAAAGCAACTAAATATCATTAAGTTCTGAAAAGATTTCGATCTCGGTAATGCTACTCTCTTCATCATAAAAGAAAATATTAAGATGTTTAGCTGATTAAGCTATAAAGATTAGTTAAGACACTTGTCAAAAGAAAGCCTTCAGACCAAGCCTATATGTCAAAGGCTTTTTTCATTGAAGAAATCGCCAACATCAGGTTTTCCTGGCAATGGGAATACGTAGATAGCAGGGAGGGAAAGTTCATGGTTTTGCTACAATTATGAACACATCTCTACAAGATTTCATCAATGAATTTTCTATTTTGGGAATGAGTTGCTAAAAACAAAGCATCTCTTTTCTTGCAACTTCATAATTCTTTAAGCAAAAGAAGGTACCAGGAAAACATCTTCAATCAACAATTTTGCAGAACGCCAACAAAAGTGGTTAGAACAACTCCTAAATAAGTGAATGGAAGATGAAGAGAAACAACACCATATGAATATAGCCAGCACCAATTAGCTTTAGATCGTTGGTCAAACAGATTTGTCTCTTACTCTCTTAACTAAAGGGCATTAACTGCATAGCTTGTAACCTCATCTAACAAATTACTAATATATTTAGGGAGTGTTCAGAATGGAAGATATGCGAAAACGGTTTCCAATGTTCCCATGTTCAGCTGATCAAATTGTTTTGAAAACATTTTCTATAAAAAAAGTTAAATAAGTTCCTTAAAATGAGGAAGATGACCTCCCTGATGGAAGTAAGGAAAACAAGTTCCACAAGTGACATTCCACAAGATTGTGCTCCCCCCATCCTTCAACACACCTCATCTTCATCCCCCATGCTCATAGCCCCCATCACCACTACCCCATATCCCTACCCGCCCCACTCTCATAGCATTTGTCTAGATTATATGCATGCAAATGTTTTTAGGATGATATTTTTAGCTTACATACCGAACATTAGAAAATAAGTAACAAATCCACTTATTTTTCTAGAAAACATTATTCAAGAAAAAAATTTCCTTCACACTGAATGCACACTTAATTGAAGTTAGAAAGAAACAATCATCTAACAAGATGTCAATGTGTCAGGCTGCCAGCAATTCATAGAATATTCAGTTGTTAGCTTTATGGAACTCCCCTATTTTCATTCAAAACATCTGATGAAAATATACTCTATTATTTAACACTGAAGATAACAAAAGCTTATATTTCTTAATGATTGTTTCTAAAATATCTTTGAGCAAATTGAATTGGATTCTAACCAAAGAAGATACACAGAATAGAAAGGAAAACAAGAAACTTAATGACTTCCAATTTAAAGTATGTTTAAATCCATGATCTACAAAATCCATTCAAGTTTGAAAATTTGCTGTAAGTGGATAACTAATAAACAGAATTCTGTCAGTAACAAGTTCAGTGTGTAACAGAACAAAGTACACATACATATAAGCCAAGGAACAGTGATGGCACCTAAAGAATTTGTGGTTTAATAGAGAAGCTTGAAATTTTTCAAGGCCTAGAAGTTTGATTTACTTACCAACTCAGGTACATAATCAGTTCCTTCTTTCACCTTCAAACTTATGATCTTGAACTTTACTTTGGTCTTTTGATCTATAGGCTTCTCATTGTTCTCAGGTTGTTCAATAAACTTGAAGACTGTCAATCAGATGCATAACAGATAATAAATGGAAGATGTAAAACCAAATCTGTTTTCCACTGAAAACAAAAAGGATATTAAATTAATTGAAATAAAAGTGAGGAGAAATTTAGACTATACCAGTGGCAATCAAACTTTCCCCAGGTACAAGAATACCTCCCGGAGGTCGCATGTAGCAGCTCTTTGGTGCAGTAGTTTGAAACTAAATATTCAAAAGGAACCAGAAACTTACTTAAAAATTCAAAAAGGAATTAGAAGCTTAAACCACTGCTTATTTAATCATCCACATGGATTGATGATTTAGATAACAATACAATATCTTTGAATCGAATTTTGCAAGAAACAAAAATTTATAACTTAAGCAAGTTATAAATCAGTAAGCTACTGCATGCAAAAAGTGATGCAGAAATGGTAAAGCTGGAAAAATATCAATGGCACCGCATACTCAAATCTGTGTTTCATCTAAAATAAAAATTTTAAAAATCTGCATTTGTTATGAATGCCAAAAGCTTGTTAGGCTGCAAACACAAGAAATATGGGAAAATATTTTACCTTGAATGCTACAAAAGATTTGCTTGTGTTCTTAATCTTTATGGCACTCTTCGCCTGCTTTCCAGGTTCATCTTCAGGACATAAAAGTAAAACAGCAACCATCATTCTATCATTGCCAACATTACATAGCTAAAACAAAATTTGTTGCTTCAAACATTAAAATAATACTACTTGGTACAACGGAAAATGTTTTCCTTGATAAAAATCATTTTCAAAGTGTATAAAAGAGAGTTGAGCATCATAAGGTCTCAGGTTTAATTCCTAGAAGAGACAAAACAGTAGGTGATTTTTCCCCATCTGTTCTAGCCATGGTGGATAAGTTACTCGGTACCTATTGCTGGTGAGAGATAACAGGTATCTCATGGAGTTAATCGAGGAGCTCACGAGCTGACCCTGACACCACGATTATCAGAACCAATTTTGCTTTACACATGTCATAAATTCGACTATATATCACTTGATTGTCAGTATTTACTACTCCACCCTACACTAGTAAATAATCCGAGGCAAAGCTACGATTTTTAGTTTATGAGTTCTATTGTAAATATGAAATGAATTTTTTCAACAAAAATACAAAATTTGAGCCCAGATTACTTCTCTTCGTACTCTGAATAATTCAAACAATAACAATTTCTTCGAACCTGACGACTTTAAAGTGCAATACAGTAGTATAGGGTTTAGGAGCGATGACTCACATGGAAAGTAGAGATTGTTAGAAGGATCAAGCCGGAGCCGACGCTTAGCCGGAAATATGGATTTAGTGAAGGGGCAAAGCCACGAGAGTTTGCCGTTGGACTGCTGTCGCGTGCGGTGGTCGACGGCAGCCATGGTGGTATTCCGATGATAACTATCAATTTCAGGCCATAAACAAATTTAGGGGAATGAATATTGTCGTTTAGTGAAGCTAAAAGTTGACTTTAATTTATTGTTTTTTTTTGGAAGTCTTGTAAGTCAAAAAAATATGATAATATTATGGACTTTTCTTACGTTTATCAACTCGTCAAATCAAGTTTAATTTATAAATATTATTAAATTCCAAAATTGCACATAAGTTAAAGTCACTTAAAAGTCATAAATCTTATAGTAATAGAACATATATCATCACTAAATATGTATAGAAAATGTATCAGAAGTATTAAACTATGTCATTATCTTATACGATATGTATCTCTACAATATTATATTTGTATATGATAAATATTAAGGATTATACACTAATGATACACATATTATATATTCTTTTTATACACTTTATCTACTATTGAGGAATAAAATTTTTGATTCCATTTATTAAATTTCTAATTCCATCACTACTTCGTGTTATTACTTAAGCTTTTATTCAAATCTGGTAAAATTTCTAACTCCCTTACTATGAAATGTAATTATTTAAATTCTAATTCAAACCTCGTTGTCAGCCAATGTCTAGAGTCATTAAAATCATTTTCACAATTTAATTCAATTACTTGTGCAAAATAGCAAGGGATAAAAATTGTCTTATTTATCCATATCCTAAAAGACTATCTTTTTTTGCCAACAATATTCAGCCTAGCACTACACTTTGCATCCACAGCCATATTTTTACTTTTGATTTTTTGTACAATAACATTATACAATATTATTTATCACTCCTCTATTTAAAAAAGATAAAACGAAATTTAAAAGAGTAATAAGAACTTTTAAATATTATAATTTTATATTCAAATTATGTATAAATATATTTTAATTTTATTATTTTAAACTTATCATGTGCAAAATGTAAAACATTTTTAGGGACTATTATACCATTTTTGTATTATATACCAACAATGCAAGTATATTGTATAATACTAATATCTACAAGTATATTTGTTTTGTATTAAAAAAAGGTACAACAAGTTACGATTTTTTTTTGTGTGATATGCAATTACATTATTATTCAAAATCAGTCCAAAATTCCACCAACTACTAATTAAACAAGAACATTTCCAACTAATTTACGAGAATAATATTTAAAGTTCAAATTCACTTTCGTTCAGAAAGAGACTTGTTCAATAATAACTTTTCTTCATTACTTATATTTGTCAACAGATTTATTTAAATACCATCAACAATTCAACAAAACATAATAACTAATACATAAATAATTAATTAAGACGAAAGTTTAGAAGAAGAAAAAAACAACATTTTATTAATTGATTTATCGTGATCATCATCATCATCAAATATATACATTAGAAATTAAACATGAAGCTTGAGATTGAGAGTAGCTAGCTAGTCTTATCAATTAGGTCCCCATCATCGACATTTCTTAAAGACTCTTCAGATTGCTTCAATTTTTTATCCTTCATATTCATAATCATTTTATTTGAAACATGAATCGTAGATGATTTTCCATAAAGCTTCTGCTTAGTTAGACAATTATAATTAGCCTTGGCATGTTGTTGTAATAGTCTCATTGTAAAATTCCATCTAGCAAATCCTTCATCTTTTAATGCCTCTACTGCTCCAATGCTACTTGCAACTATCCATGATAGTGCTCACCTTGATGAACTCATTTTCTTCCACTCTTGGATTGTTTAACTGATTAAAAGGTTTAGTAATATATATAATGTTTTTGTATCATTACAAAATATTTAAATTTATAAATCTAAATTAAAAAAATATAATATATTATACTAAACCAGACAAATAAATTTAAATTAAGAAAATATCTAGGGAGTATCAATTTAGCTGATCCAATGATCTCTCTGTTCAATGGGAGCACCTGGTTTTCCCTAGTCTGTGGGGCTGGACTTTGGTCTTAATCCAAACAATATATTAACAGAAATAAAAAGATCCAATGAATAATACTCAAATATTTTTATTCCAACTATCCATTCAATTTGTTTTGGGTTCCACTTTTATCTAGTTTCACCTAGTGTTATACTGTTGTTTTTTGTTTTTAGTTTGTTTGATTTGCTTTTTTATTTAGTGTCTCGTATTATATTAAAGTTTGATATATTTAAATTTATACCATGTAAAAAAGAAGTGTTCTTTATTATGAATTATTTTATATCTAACTTGTGTTATACTATTTCATTTATTCAATATTAGTTGATTATTATATAAAAAATAATTTTTTATATTAGTTGATTATTTTATTAAATTAAAAAAAATATAATTAATATTTTCCTAGACCTTGCCATTAATTATTTAATAAAACTCTGTATCAGGTAAATTATAATTTATTATAGCAAACAAATTTGGAAAGAGGAAGTAATATTTTGACCTTATTAAAAAAAACTTGTTTAACCAGAATACGGTTGGTCCATAAATCTAATCCTTTTAAAAAGAAAATGTAAATTAGTCATATTTGTTACACATACAAGAACTTCATAAAGAATTACAGATAACAAGCTTTTATAGTTGAAAACATTATTCAAAAAGACACTCGAATGTCATAATAAAAAGTCCTACTGTATTGGTTTACATTTTTACTTGTCTAGTATGCTACAATTGTTGTATGTAAGCTAACAATTCTAAAGGCCTAATTAACCTTCTTTTTTCTTTCCTATAACTGTAATTTCCAGCATAACAATTCACGGAAACGCCTCTACAACACATGTACTAGTTAACTCTGTTTTATATCGGAATCATCTGGAATTCGGAAACTATGCGCTGCACCTAACTTTCTCCTCTCCTCCACCAAGTCATGTTCAAAAAAACTTTTATCTGTTATAGGAACATTGATACTTTTCGATAGACAATGTGGAGTAGCAAGCATGTTCACTTGACCAAAATGAGAGATTTCTACAACAACTTTGTCATCATCTTTAGGAAGTGGTTGTTTCCATGGTTCCCCATCCATTCTCATAAATGTATGCTCACTAGCACCCTTGTGAAACTCAAATCGTATTCTATTCGCCTAAAAAAACAGTAGAATAGAGATGAACATTGTACATCTATGATCTAACGATCGATCAGTAAGAACATATTAACCAATGAAACATGTTTATATTGAATTAACAACCTGTGCAAGACGTGTTCCGTGCCCTCCTGGAGTAAACAAAATAAGTCCATGCCAAGCATCGCGAAAACCAACAACTTCAAGTAGACCATCATCAACATATGGAGGAGTAAGATCCCTCTGTTTAAAGTACAGAAAATGTTTTACATTATTGACACATTTTGGAAGAGGATAGTTAAAGAAAATCGAAACTAACCTCATGCAGCTTCTGCTTGTTAGGTTTTCCCCAAGGATTAAGTCCACCCGAAAAGCTGGGCAAATTAAGGCAGACAATAGACCTAATGCTGCATATCGAACCACAGATATGGTTAAGAAAAAGGCGCGAAAGTAATGCAGTAGGTAATAGAGAACCATATTACTACCTGCTAGGAATGTGTAGGTCTATCCATTCACCTGATCTTTTCATTATTTTGACATTTGCTAACTGAGCAATGTTTCTGCGCGCAGAAACAGATTCGATCAATATGTTTAGTTTGAAATGATACTGTAGTTATTAAGAGAGGCAATGTTACAGTCATCATTATCTTCACATACTAAATGTAACACAGAACAGACAAAGTTGATAGTAAGGGCACAACTTTATTCTTAACTAATCTCACCAACCAAGCGCTGTTTGATTTATGATTTATGATTATGACCCGTGCCACTCCAACCCCTCTCATGGGGTCTTGCCATAGGTAGAATGTTGGCATTAACAATCCCCCTCTCTCAACACCTGCCTCATGCAACATGTTGCTCTTGGAAATTGAATTTGTGATTTTGACTCTGATACTACTTATTAGGATCAAGTGCTACCATTATGCAAAAAGTTATAGCTAATAGCAAAGGCACAACTTTATTTCTAAACTAAGAGAACCAATTAAGCAAGTGCCATGTTCTATCGTTGACTCTGACCCAAGCCACTTCATCCCCCTCATAGGTCTTGCCATAGGCAAAATGTTGGCGCTACACAACAACCACTATTCACTATGAAGAACAAGAGAAAATTACTGATACTGTACTAGAATCAGTATCAATACAAGGTTTTCATCTAAAGGAGGGTTCTCGAAGTTCACAATTGCTAAAAGTTATTTCCCAAACCATGGTGTCGTATGGGCAGGGAGAGAGGTAATGGTATGTGTTCAAATAATGAAGGAAATAAATGATACGAGCAACGATATACATATAGGTTAACCTTGACTATAAAACTAACCTTGACGATGGGTGCATGAAAGAAGTGCAAAACCATCCTTGTTTACAGACAAGCTTTGCATAATTCCTCTAAACAAATGGTGAACAAAGAGAAAAGACCATCAGATATTTCATATAAAAGTAATTGAACAAATGAAAAGACAAAAGGATCAAGAGTTGAAGTACATAAAGATTAAACAACATGTAGGAAAATATAAGATTATAACACCATATTCCAAATGACAATAAGGACCTGATTAACCAACTGGTGTTTGAACTTTTCTGGATGGAGCTTCCTCTTGCTGTGAAATGCATGTGAAACTTGAGCATCCATTCCTACAAGTTGACGGAAAAAAGTGAAAAACTTCAACTCAGGAATGAAAATATTAATATTACACCAGATAACGCAAGAATTAAGCTCTTGATCAAATCGGCCACACTAGGAAAGATCTCACTGCTGAACAGATTCAATATGAAGTGTTTCTACGAAATGTAGATCTCTGAAATACAGCTTTTAGTATAGATATACTGTTGGTTTTAGCTTTCACCAACATATACAATGGTGTCATAAAACCAATCTAGTCTCATAACTGTTTGCTAAAACAGGCTATATGTATACCAACTGAAAATGTTTCTTCTGGACTAGAAAATGCCAAAATGGAGTAATACAATATTGTAAAGATCAGTTGAAGATGTAATTCAAAAGATAGATTACAATTCTTACCTATGCTGAAGTAGTTCCAAAATCCTCCCCGAAATACATGATAGCCTTCCTGAAAATAAGCAGAATTCACCGTATAAGAAAATTGACTGAAGAATTTGATTCTCTTTGCTGGTATACATTTCTAGCTGCATAATACACTACATAAGAAAATGGATTGAAGAATTTGATACCTTGTTCAAAGTATCAGCTTGAGGCGCACCGCGAAAAGCATGCAATGAATGTGGTAGCTCAAGAGGTGCAATAGGATCACAAGAACCTTCTTTAGGAGCCCTCATTTTCATTACAATATGCCAGCTGATGAAACACAATAACCATCATGTCATTTCGGATTTATCAACATCTATATTAAGAAGAAAAAAAACTTGTGCGTGCATTGTAGAGATTCATGAAATTCCAGCCAGACACAGGTAGCAAAAGAGTCAGGGAACCTTCAAATTCACTATGCAAGTAAAACCAAGTTACCTGTCAACTTTCATTTCTTTTCCATTTTTCACTTGATTCAGGAACGACTTCACGGACTGGCAGTTAATACCAGGATTCTTTTTTCCCTGCAATCATTAGACAAATTCTCAAGGAGATGAAAAATTAATCATTACGCTACCTATAAGAGTGTTCTACAAAGGAGTTTGACTAACATAAATAATAACAAAGCACTTATTAGTTATATGTTAGATTTGTCTCTAAGCACAAGTGCTATTATTCTACATTTAGACCATAAGCTTTTTGAATCACACGAAAGACAGTCATTAACTCAAGAGTGAACTATCGCAACATGTTTGATGTCATATGTAGCATATATTGTTAGTTATACAAGATGATAAATGTGATCTTAGTACATATCTTACCCAGCCAAACGCAAAAGGCAGATTGTTTCCTGTTCCTAATGGCACGGTTGCAATCGGAGGTGGATGAGCTAATTTTAGATCTGATACAACACCAAGAATCCAACCTGCTGTTCCATCCCCACCTGCCACCTAGAGGTGAGTAAATATACCTCAGATATATCGCAACGAATAAAACATAAGTAATACTTCAACTAATTACTAAACTCACTATGATTCTCAATCTCCTTTCGATCTCATAAGACGAGCTATCTCCATTTTGCTTATGCTTTTCTATATTGGAGTAGAATTGATGTAGAACTTTGTCAGGAGCCTTTGCTCCCAAATCAAATACCTGAAAAACAGTCATTTCCACATTGAACACTTTGGAAGATCGCGATATCTTGTACTACAGAAAGAGCTCAAAAAACTTTGAATTTATGTGTGTGAAGAAATGAGAAATGCATATGCATACCAAGAATAACAACACACTCACTATAGTCCCACAAAATGGAGTCTAGAGAGGGCAGAGCACTCGCACACCTTACCCCAATCATAGATTGTTTATGATAGACCCTCGGCTCAAGGAAAAGAAATAACAGAAGTACAAGATACAACAGATAGTAACAGAACAATAATTAAAAGAAAATAATCAGAGTACAAGTAACAACAGATAGTAACAGGAACCGAAAGGCAAAACACTTTAACGTCGCATTCAATTAAATAGAGTCATATAACATGAGAAATTTACCTGATTTTTGTTAAGAAGAGTACCAAATGTGAAAAGAAGTTGTCCTCCTAATAGACCACCACTTTTGGAGTTGATAAATACTAATACAGGACAAGAAGCTACTTCATAGCCATTCTCTATTTCCTTTTCTGGTACAAGTATGTAATCAGGAATGTAATAATCTTTCAAATAGTTTTCAGCTTCACAATCTATAATAAGTGCTTCATAACTGCAAAAACCAAAAAGCCCATATGGTTCAAAAATTTAAATGTAAATTGTCATGATGCCCATGAAACAATAACAACTTAATTTGTACTATTAAATCTACTATAAATTTGTGATATAAAAAATATTTTTTTTCCATCTATTTTCTTCTGTGAAAAACTGTAAAATGCTACGGAAAACAGATTTTTCCTAAAATATTGAAACACGTTCTAATTTTTTCATATAGACATAAGTTAGGATTTAGAGTATACAATGAACCCCGACTAAAATTGAATTTGTGTTTATAGAGTCTCATAAAATTTAGTATCTACAAGTACTTCTAAAATAGTTTTTAAATTCAAAATCACGATTAAGATTTTTTTTTAAAATGACTCTTATCATCTTAATTATGACACACGTATATTAGGAGAGAGTTATATAAGAGCACCTTTTGTGGAAGAAATTGTGAAGTGTTGATAAGTTTGCATCCTTGATCATAGTTGCAATCCTGTATTATAAAGTTTGAATTCAGATAATTATATGTATAACTAAATTTTGAAGAATATAAAAGAAAACGTAGAATCACAATCTATAGTAGTAATAAACCAAATGTGTTAACCAAAGTTTAATATTAATAAAACCTTCCTAAGGTTTTCTTAATTATTAAGAAAAAGTTGAATGATGAAGATTTATGTGACATTAAATGTGTTATATATATATAAAGACAAGAAAGTTAGGCAGAAAAGTGGATTAGTTGAAGGAGCGTATGCAATATTTATGCTAACTTGCCATAATATTTTTTAGAAAAATATTTGACGGAGACTAAAATTAAAACGGCCAACTTTTGACAAATTTAAAGGATTGAAATGACTAAAAATAAAATTTAATTAATGGATTATTTTGAATCAATTCTCAGAAATAAGCATAAAACAATCAACATATTAAATTTTGTCTTGACTAATAAAGTAAAGAACTCTAATTTTAAAAGTGTATATTTAGACATTAATTTAGTTTGAATTGACAATTAAATAGTTCAACTAGTTTTTATTATGTGTAGTGTATATTAAATGCTGATGTGAATACAAAATTAAAGATATTTAGATGATTATTTTATTAGTTAAAGTGTTAAATTTGTACAATTAAAACGAGATAAGGATATGGCTTAACCGTTAATAAAATAATAAAAATATTAAGTAATTTTTTCTTTTATCTTTTAACTTCGATGAATATGATCATCTAATATTTATTAACGGTGAATTTTAAGACTCAGAAACCGATAGCGTTTATTGCCTAAATGCTTCGACTTTCTTACACTAGTCTTATTCCAAAGTCCACAACTTGAATTGGCCCAACTCGTGAGATTTCTTTGTCAACCTTGTTAGTTAAAAAAACACACAAGAGGGAACAAAAATAATCAAGAATAAACATATTTATTAACCAAAAGGGAAAAAAGGACTATTTCCTTTGTTACATTCCGGCAGTCAAATATTTTAATTTTAATTATGAATTCGAATATGAAATTACTAAGTTTTTTCTAAAAATATTTTTTTATAGATTTTAATAGTATGATAATTTATGGTTTAAAATATTTGAAAGTCATATGATCAAAACTATGATAAAGAAAAACTCGTTTATCTCTTGAAATCCAAATTATACTGCATAAAATGAGACGGAAAAAATATTATGTTGTGCAAGTTTCAATTCCGCTCCATCTCAAAGTTCAAAAGTGAATTGAAGAATCAAAAGTAAATTTTATAGAGAGAGAGCTGTCTATATTGTTGCTAATTAATATCGTGACGATTAATATGAACCCACATTATTATTTCTATATTTTTTTTCATTTCCCTTTCACAAGTTTTGTTATCATATTATCAATAGTCTGAAGTCTTCCGAAATGTGCTTCAACATTATGTAAAACTTATTGTTGTATGTTTACAAAAAGGTTAATTTTTCTTTTTTTTTGTGTGTGTCTTCTTCAAATTTCAAACACAACACTATATTCATACCATTATATATATCAACCTCTCAAATTCTTTATATGAGTTAAGTATTATTGTTTTAACTTTATGATATATACATATATATTTCTTAATTCATAAGGCTAGGGCATATCTTACTATTTTTAAATCTCATTTATAGGATTATAACCAATATATTATTATTTATATAATTTTTTACTTTGAATCACCGATCTTGCATAAATTGTTTGTTACCAAATAACCATCATAGATGTTAAATGTTCAAAAATGAATAACACCTTAGTTATCACCTTCACCTAATCATGAACTCTAAAATAATTGTTTATAACATCCACATATAATTCTATTGCCGTCTAGCTGTCAGAATAAATTATAAATTATTTGATTAACTGATAAGTGGCATGTTACCATTAAAGTCAACTACAAAACTAATCATTTTATCTTTTGATTAATACTTAAAGTACTGAAAAAATCACAGTTTCAAATTAGCTGTTCTAAGTGGAGGCTAATAGGAACATATTTTAGTACGTAGTTGTATCACAAATTTATATCGTTGAAGGGACTGTTTGCCTTTGCGAATAAGTTATATTGAAATAATTAATATTTGGAATATACTATCATGGTTAGTAGTTGTATTACTTTTACCTTTAATTTCATATTATTTATTTAGACAATTAAAAAAAATAATCATATTTTATCACGTAAGTATTATTAATCTTTATCCCTTATATCAAATAAGAATATCCTCACGGCCTCCTCGTCTTAGACATTAATAATAAAACCATAATTTGATGAGTAGGTTGTTTATGGAAATATAAAAATAATTTTTATGATTCAATTAGGACTTCAATTCAACTAGTAACATAAATTTTTTAAAAAAAATGTTAAAAGAACCCACGTTCTTACATCTCTTCACGACTACTTCATATCTAATTAATTATGTAATAAAAAAAAAAATACAAATCTTAACTATACTAAGTATATATAAAAGGAGAGGAACCTCTTTGCATTTTCTTCAAACCATAATTGAAATGGCAATTAACAATTCAAATTGTTTGTTGATTTCATTGACTTTTTTCCTTATTGCATTTGGTTCAAACCATGCAAATGGAGAAGTACTCAAAGTAGGATTTTATCACAAAACATGTCCTCATGTTGAATTAATAGTGAAGGGAATTATTGATGATGTTATATCAAGAGTCCCTAGCCTTGCTGCCCCTTTGTTGAGAATGCACTATCATGATTGTTTTGTTAGGGTATGTATATGCAAAATTAATTAGTATTTTTTTTGTTACAGTATATGCTTTCTATGAAAAGATTATGGTAGTGTATTTTCTTGTATCACTAGCACTTTAGACGTTATTATTGATATTCATTACTCAATATATAGTTCCATTGATCAATCTTTCACATATATTTCGTTTCAAAAAGTATTTTTCACTCATTAATCAAATGTGAAAAAAATATTACTAGTTTTTCAAAGTTTTTTCGTGAAAAATATAATTTTCATCGTTTCAAATATTCTTAATTAGGTATTTCTCGTATATTTTGACAGGGTTGTGATGGATCAGTTCTGTTGGATTCCCCAACAAAACAAGCTGAGAAAGATTCAATCCCAAATTTAAGCCTTAGAGGATATCAAATTATTGATAAAGTGAAGACTGCTCTTGAAAAATCTTGCCCTGGCGTTGTTTCTTGTGCAGATATTGTTGCTCTAGTTGCAAGAGATGTCACCGTTGCGGTAAATAAATATATATATATATATATATGTTAAATTTAAGTTTAAGTCATATATATCGTCAAAATAAATAAATATAAATATATATATATATATATATATATATATATATATATATATATATATAAATGTTACATATATTATTAAGTCATTATCCAAAAGATACTTATATGTAAATGTTCTTAAAATATAGATTTGAAATCTTAGAAAACAAAATATGTTACCTTTTATTAAGATGCATGTAAATATTATTTACACACCATTCATATTTTTATACTAGCACATCACTCACTATAAGAAGGATTTTTTTGATTGTGGATAAGTGGGAAAATTGTGTCACAGATTCATTTTCCACCGAATCTAACACTCGCTACTAGGAAAATTCGTGGTGACTTAATTACGTTATAACAAATAAAATTTCGCGATGATATAAATATTATTTACATTAACGATGCACATTATGGTTTCTTTTTATTTTTATTTTGTATTAATTTAAACGTGATCGATCAGGTGAAGGGACCATCATGGGAAGTTGAAACAGGACGAAGAGATGGAAGTGTGTCAAATATAACAGAAGCATTATTTAATTTAATTCCTCCTTTTGCAAACATAACATCATTGAAACAAGGATTCTTGCAAAGAGGATTAAGTGTTAAGGACCTTGTTGTATTATCAGGTAATTAAATCATTAATTAATGCTTCTAAAGTTTTAAGTTGCATATGCGAAATTCTTTACTTGACTTTTTCTTACATTTACTTCTTTATATTATGATAAATTCATTCTTATAGTAAATTTTTTGAATTCACCACTTAAACAGGTTCTCACACAATTGGAATCTCACATTGCTCATCATTCAACAACCGTATTTACAACTTTACTGGTAAAGGAGATACAGATCCCTCATTGGATCCCAACTATATAAAAAATTTGAAAAAAAAGTGTTTACCAAATGACCAAAATACCCTTGTGGAAATGGACCCTGGAAGTGTTAGGACATTTGATACTTCTTATTATAAGCTTGTGGCTAAAAGAAGAGGACTTTTTACTTCTGATTCAGCTTTACTTGATGATAGTGAAACCAAAGATTATCTCAAGAAACAAGGAATTAATCAATATGGATCTACTTTCTTTAAGGATTTTGGTGAATCTATGGTCAAAATGGGAAGAGTTCAAGTCCTTACTGGAAATCAAGGTGAAATTAGAAAAGTTTGCTCAAGGGTCAATTAGAAAACTCCCCAAAAAATTAAAAATGTGATTGTCATTAAGTATTGATGCAAGTTCTATTTATGCGTTTGTCATTTAATATTGATGGAAGATTATTGTGTGTGTTTTTTTGTTAATGGAATGACTAATCAAATTTTAAAGGCAGATTCATATGCAAAAAAATAATAATAATATTATTATATTATAGTCGAAGCAAAAAGAAAATACTATTGAAGAAGGAGATAACACCGTACGTAGTGATAAGCCGCTAAGTATATCCTTGTTTTCTTTGAGCATTGATGGATCTCCTTATTTTGGCTTTCCATTCGTCATAAGTTGTACTAAACAAATCACGCTCTAAAACCCAGTAATCACCAAAAGGATTATGAGTATTCATCATGTGATGTTCATTCTCAGTACTAATTACGTTCTGAATAAAAGGATGATTAATCAATTCATCCACACTCAATAATCCACCAGGAACATCACAAAGCAAACAGCCTATCACGAAATTTTCAGCCATTTTAGAAAGACCAATATCTATAAACTGTTCATCCCCCGTATCAAATCCCCAAATCTGACGTTTATATTCATCAATCTGTTCCGCATACCAGCTGCCCTTTCCGGTCAGCATCTTTGCAACAACGCACCCAACCGAACAAATATCGAAAACTTGATGCGCACGACTTTTTTCTTCTTTGGCACATCCAAAATCAGCAATTTTAATCAACTTGTTGTCCGGATAAATAAGTATGTTGGTTAATTTAATATCGCCGTGGATATACCCTTTGTTATGAATGTGACGGATACCCATCAAGAGTTGATAAGCATAGATCGCTGCAACTTGTTCGGAAATTTTTCCATTCCAGAGTATGAAAGTTAGTAATGTGCCGCTATGGGCGCATTCAAGCAACAGATTATACGTATACTTTGAGTATTCAGTGCTTTGGTCTTCTCCGAAACATCGAATTATATAAGGAGAACCTTTTAATTTGTTCAAAATTTTTGCTTCTTCACGTAGAACAGAGCATTCATCTGTGCCAATTTCAGCAGATTTAACAGCTACAGCTTCTGAATAATTTTTGGCAGAAGAATGTGTTGCTAAATAAACAGGGCCGTTACATCCAACACCAAGAACATATTGTTTAATCCAACGTTTATCTGTTGTAATCATGATTATAAATTCTCTGGAATTTTGAATTTTGAAGAATGAAGAATGAGAAAAAATTGTATAAGAATAGGTCCTATATATAATGAGTTGAAAAATTCGTTTTCAACTGAGAAAAGGATTCCTTTGCGTAATTGGAATACAAAATTTAAAGTTACATTATTTCCATAATTACGTTTTTTTTGTATACTAATACAATATTATTCCTAGTCCTAGTAAATAAAGGGTTTACGTGTAATAAACTCCTATCTTCTTCGTAAATTAATGTATTTTAAAAAAATAAAATTATAATTTTAGTTAAACGTGAGTTTATTATCAAAAAATGGGGACATGACTAGGAGAGAAACAGATTTTTGACACTCTTTGAGGGTACAACGGTTGGGAAATTTTTTATCCGAAAATATAACAAAGGCTATAGATGAAAGATCAAAATTTTAAGAAACTACTATAAGATCTTAAAAAAATAATAAGATTTTCTACTTCATTGATATTAAAAGGAGTATACTGATACATCAAAGTAAGAGTTAAGGTTTTGGTACATGTAATTTGCAATTCTTACTTTTGAATTGAGGCTAAGAATCCATGATGTATACAACTAGTAATTGTATCTCTTATGATATCGTTGATTTCATACTTGAAAGAAAATCCGAGTCCTCTCAATTTCTTTGATGAAATCTCCGAGGGGATCACTGAATCATGTCCTCCGCGCCTGTAACACAGATAATTAGACTATATATAAACTTCATGTGGATTTAATTATTGCAGTAGAAATCGAATGGAATAACCTCTCTGCATCAAGGTAAGGATACTCGTTTTTAAGGTGATCGATAACTTCAGACAATGCCCAACTCTGAGCACAACATATATATCGTCCTTGTGCTTTAATATTCTCCATGAGGAATATGTGGGCGCGACATATATCCTCTATATGAGCTAATGCTATTGATCCCATTCTTGTGTTTACAGCGGTGAGTATAGCTAACATATCAGGATCATCTATAAAAAAATTAAAAGACGTGTTAACAAGTATTGTAGGTGCGTTAGTTACTGAGTTATGTCAAACCTGTTATTGGTGACAAGAGAACTTGAATGCTTGATGGAACTGTAGGAGTGAGGAATGGACCAGCTATAGTTGGTGTTATCGTTGAAACCAAATTAATGCCATTTTCTTTTGCAAACTGAAATGCTGCATCCTCTGTCAAAACCTTTAGTAGTACATAAACCTGTATAATAATCGATAAATAATGTAAAAACTGAAAGTACTACTTTTGATACGCTCAAATAATGCATTACTTTTTAAGGGTCCGACAGAGAATTACCCAACCAGTTGGTTTTGTGTGCTTAACATGTTGGATAGGTACTTTGCAAGATTCATCGACAAAAGGTCTCCATCTCCCAAAGTTGTCTCTGGCTGTGATGGTACTGATTGATGATGTGAATACAACTTTTTTAACAGAATTGGATTTCAAGCACGATTTCAGAACATTCAAGGTCCCTTCGATGGCTGGCTCTATCATATTTTCTTCGACATACCTCTCTTCAAGTTAAAATTATACAATTTCAAATAATGTATCGAGGAGCAAATTTGGAACGAATGACGATTTAGATAAGCATATTTACCAACGTTTTCTGTGGCTGGTGGACAGAATTCCATGGGTGCAGCAACATGAAATAGGCCAATGCAACCTCTCATTGCTTCATCAAAGCTTCCTTCTTCTCTTAAATCAGCTTTGAATAATCTTAGCATCTCACTGCCCTCAGCCAGCTTCAATAGATGTGATGACTTCTCTGTAATATTCAAAAATTCAATCTAAATATTACATTCTTACTCAGACTCATATGAGTTTAGAGTAAAAGCAGAGACCAACTCAGGATTTGAACATAAAGGGGGGACCGTTGCTTTAAAGGAAAAAAACAGTCCCTTGTCTAGGATCAAACTCGCTCTGATGTGAAATACAGTTACAGTGCACCAAATGAGTTTGTTTATGAGAGTGCATTGGCCTATTTCATATCGAATATATTATTGAAGGTTATCTTATTAATTATAAACCAAAAACACAAGCTGGAGTTTTGATGGATTTATATTTTTTGATCTAAAATTAAATTCTTAAAACAATTTTCTTTTAGCATATCCAAACATTATAAAAGTGATTAAAAATTATTAAACATGTTGTTAAAAAATTAAATTGGACTGAATTTTAACATGTATGTAAGAATTTAATACA